>NC_050505.2:1353279-1711482 GCF_012460135.2 Molothrus ater | reverse complement strand
TATATTATTTACCTAAAAAAAAAAATAATATATATATATTTTTAGGTGATATATAAAAATAAACCCAGAAATCAAACTCTTCTCTACAATTCCAGCTGCAAATAAATCCCTGGATCCTGAGCCTGGGGTTAAAGTTCCCTGTTGTTTCTCAGGGAAAAAATTGATTAATTAAGGAAGTTCTTCTTCCTAAAGAAATTGATATTAATAAATAGACTTTATTTAAAGAGTGCATATTACATAGATTTTATTTAGGTGTATATATATATATATATATGTATGTATGTATATATATGTATGTATAAATATGTATGTATATATATGTATATATATTATTTATCTAAAAAAAAAAATATATATATATATATATTTAGGTGATATATAGAAAATAAACCCAGAAATCAAACTCTTCTCTACAATTCCAGCTGCAAATAAATCCCTGGATCCTGAGCCTGGGGTTAAAGTTCCCTGTTGTTTCTCAAGGAAAAAATTGATTAATTAAGGAAGTTCTTCTTCCTAAAGAAATTGATATTAATAAATAGACTTTATTTAAATAATGCATATTACATAGATTTTATTTAGGTGTGTATATATATATATATATATGTATATATATATGTGTGTGTGTATATATGTATGTATATATATGTATGTATATATATGTATATATATTATTTACCTAAAAAAATATATATATATATATATTTTTAGGTGATATATAGAAAATAAACCCAGAAATCAAACTCTTCTCTACAATTCCAGCTGCAAATAAATCCCTGGATCCTGAGCCTGGGGTTAAAGTTCCCTGTTGTTTCTCAAGGAAAAAATTGATTAATTAAGGAAGTTCTTCTTCCTAAAGAAATTGATATTAATAAATAGACTTTATTTAAATAATGCATATTACATAGATTTTATTTAGGTGTGTGTATATATATATGTGTGTATATATGTATATATATTATTTACCTAAAATATATATATATATATATATATATATATATATATATATATATATATATATATATATATATATATATATATATATTTTTAGGTGATATATAGAAAATAAACCCAGAAATTAAAC
This sequence comes from Molothrus ater, assembly GCF_012460135.2. NCBI lineage: Eukaryota > Metazoa > Chordata > Aves > Passeriformes > Icteridae > Molothrus > Molothrus ater. The sequence goes on along the minus strand of NC_050505.2, from coordinate 1,710,401 downwards.
TCTTCTCTACAATTCCAGCTGCAAATAAATCCCTGGATCCTGATACTGGGGTTAAAGTTCCCTGGCTTAAAGCATCAGGAAAGAAAGGAGAATTTGGGTTTCTATTTTAAATATCATTTTAAATATCTTTGAGAAATAAATCCTTGTCCCAGTTTTATCCCAGTTTTCCTCATTCCCTTGGGAGTGGGAGCACAGGAATTCCATGGAATTCCACAGAATTCCATGATCTCCTGGATCCCTCAGTCCTCATCCCTGTGTAGTTCAGGGAGGAACATGGCAATGCTCCCTGTTATTCCTGTTCTGGAAAAATTCTGGGGTTTTATTTATGCTGGAATAGATTTCTTTTATTTCTTTTTATTTATTTTAATTATGCCTCCCTACCTATAAAACCACACCCGTTGCTTGTTCCACAAACCCCTCGAATAAAATCCTGCCTAAATTCGGCTGCCACTTGGATTTTTTATTTTGCTTTTTTTTTTTTTCCCATTTCCCTGCCTTCACTCCACGTTTTCCACAGGCTTCTGGGAAGAACCTGAACCTGAACGATGAGAGCCAGCACGGGCTGCTGATGCAGCTCCTCAAGCTCACCCACAACTGCCTGAACTTCGATTTCATCGGCACCTCCACGGACGAGTCCTCGGATGATCTTTGCACTGTGCAGATCCCAACCAGTTGGAGATCAGGTGATCCCACCTGGAAAATGCTCCAATCTTTGCTTTTTCAGAAATGAACCCCGGCTTTGCAAAGCCAGAGGTTAAACTCAGCCCTAAAGCCACCTGATTCTTTTCTGGGGAATTTTATGTTTTTAAAACCCCTTTTCCCTTCCAGTCTTTCACCTCTCATTCCAAAAACCAGGAGAAATGGGTTTAAAAAAAAAGACCATGGAATAACTTGGCACCTTTTTCCCACATCCTGCTGTTCTCAGCAGGCATTTGACAGGCACAGATTGTGTTCTTAAAATACCTTCCTGTCATTTTCTCCCAGTTCCAAGCGCCAGTGGGTGACTCAATTTCTAGGAAAGGCATTTGCCTTAAAAATACAAAATCCTGGGAGAATTTTTCTTGGGATTGTGGTGCTTTGGTGTGACAAATCCATGTGCCACGGGTGGTAAAATAAGGATTAGACCTGTGGGAAGCTGTAAATGGAGGTAAAATCCTCTTTTCTCTTGCAGCATTCTTGGATTCTTCGACCCTTCAGTTGTTTTTTGATCTTTATCATTCCATCCCTCCTTCATTTTCTCCTCTGGTAAGTCCAGGGTTTATTTTCCTTGATTTTAGGATTCCTCTGGGCGATTTCCTGGGGATTCAGATACCCCAGGTTATGCTCAAGTGTCCAAATGCTGCTGAGAGTTTTGAAGCATCTCCGAGGTTGGATTTTCCCTAAAAGCACTTTTTTTGCTGGAATTCCAACCTCCTTTCTCCTCACCCATCTTGGAATCTCCTGTTTGCTCATCCCCTTGAGGGAGCAGCTCCTGCTATTCCCAAACCAAGTCCTAAAACCACACCAGGAATAGGGGAGCAAACCTGGGAACACCCCCCAGGAATGAAATTTCTCCTTCCAGCCTTCCAAATGAGGCCATGTCCATTTGGGATGAAAGAGCCAAGAACACAACTGAGCTAAAAGTTGGATTATTTCTTCTTGAAAAGTAAAAAGTTGAATTATTTCTTCTGGAAAAAATAAAAAGTTTATGATCTCTTCTGGAAAAATAATTTAAAAAGGCCTTTCAGGCATTTATCTGAGAAATATTTCCCATAATTAAAGCTCAGTGACAACAAGGCTGAGAGGGAAGGGCCTTCAGAAAGAATTTTTCTGTGGAGACTCCACTTATTCTGGTGGAGAGTTAATGGCTAATCCTGAATTTCAAGCCATAAATATTCAGGAGAGACCTGAGATGTGAGAATCCTTTTTTTGAATGGAAATCTGAAATTATTCCATTGGGATCCCCATCCCTGGAGGTGTCCAGGGAAAGCCTGGACATGGCACTCAGAGCTCTGGGCTGGGTGCCAAGGTGGGGATCAAAGGTTGGGCTCTGACCTTGGAAGGCTTTTCCAACCTCAGGAATTCCATAATTCTGTGATTTTTGGGATGGAGCTGTTGCTTTGGGTGCTGTGATTTCTTTCTCCTCTGCGGAGACCAAGGAGTTGTTTGGTCCCTAAAGGAGCACCAAACCTCAATCCCTGCTTGTGTCATGAGGGGGAAAATTCTTCATTTCCTCGTTTTCATCCCTGGTTTTGTGTTTATTCCCATTTTTCTGTGTCCTGGCAGGTTTTATCCTGCTTGGTGCAGATCGCCTCCGTGCGCCGCTCCCTCTTCAACAACGCCGAGAGGGCAAAGTTCTTATCTCACCTGGTGGATGGAGTGAAACGGATACTGGAAAACCCCCAGGTGAGTGTTCCAGGGAGGAGATGAGTCTGTGCATCCTGTCCAGCACATTTCATCCCAAAATATCCTTTTCATGGATTTCATGGAAGACATTTCATTGAAAAAATCCTTTTTCACGTCCCACTTGGACACTTGGCAAAGTGCAGCGTTGTTCTCCTCTTCCCCTTTCCCACCATTCCACGGCCAAGGAAGGCTTATGGTGGATATAAGAAGAATTTCTCCATTGGAAGGGTATTTAAGGACTGGAAGCATCCCTGGAAATGCCCAAAAACCAGGAAATGTGGCAGTTGCTGACCTGGTTTAATGGGCGGAGTGGGATTTGGTGGGAGCTTGGGCTTGTTCTCCGATTTCATGATTAACTGAGTCTCTGGCAGGGGACAGCAGAGCTGCTCCTGTAGGAGCAATTTCTCAATTGGAAGAGTATTTGAGGACTGGAAGCATCCCTGGAAATGCCCAAAAACCAGGAAATGTGGCATTTGCTGACCTTGTTTAATGGGCAGAGTGGGATTTGTTGGGAGCTTGTTCTTGGAGCTCTCTCTGTTTCTGTGATGATCCATCTGATCCTCTGGTATGGGGCAGCAGAGCTGCTCTTGTGGGAGCAATTTTTCCATTGGAAGGGTTTTTAAGGACTGGAAGCATCCCTGGAAGTGCCCAAAAACCAGGAAATGTGGCAATTGCTGGCTGGTCAGAATGGGATTTGTGGGGAGCTTGGGCTTCTTGTTGGCGCTCTCTCCGATTCCAAGATGATCTGAGCCTCTGGCAGGGGACAGCAGAGCTGCTCCTGTAGATACAATTCTCCATTGGAAGAGTGTTTAAGGACTGGAACCATCCCAAAAACCAGGAAATATGGCAATTGCTGACCTGGTTTAATGGGCAGGGTGGGATTTGGTGGGAGCTCTGAGCTCTCTCAGACAGAGCTCCCCCTGTCTCTGCAGGGGACAGCAGAGCTGCTCCTGTAGGAACAGTTTCTCCATTGGAAGAGTGTTTAAGGGCTGGAACCATCCCAAAACAAGTAAATGTGGCAATTGCTGACTGGGCAGAGTGGGATTTGTTGGGAGCTTGGGCTTGTTGTTGGAGCTGTCTCCAATCCCATGATGATCTGATCCTCTGGCAGGGGACAGCAGAACTTCTCCTGTAGGAACAATTCTCTATTGGAAGGGTTTTTAAGGACTGGAAGCATCCCTGGAAATGCCCAAAAACCAGGAAATGTGGCAATTGGTGACCTGGTTTAATGGGCAGGGTGGGATTTGTTGGGAGCTTGGGCTTGTTGTTGCAGCTCTCTCCGATTCCATGGTGATCCATCCCAGCCCGTGGCAGGGGACAGCAGAGCTGCTCCTGAATTCCCCTCCTCTTTCTGTCCCCTCAGAGTTTGTCAGACCCCAACAATTACCACGAGTTCTGCCGGCTGCTGGCCCGGTTGAAAAGCAATTACCAACTGGGAGAACTGGTGAAGGTGGAGAACTACCCCGAGGTGATCCGGCTCATCGCCAACTTCACCGTCACCAGCCTGCAGGTACAGCCCTTCCCTGCCCTTTGCATTCTCTGGAAAACAGGGAATTAATTTTTACAGAAATCCCTCATGGATCATCCTCTGAAATCCTGAATGGAATCCATGTGGGAAGGCAGAGTTGTTGCCATGCCTCCAGAGGCTTTTCCATATCATAGCAGGGAATAAAAAAAAACGTGTTAAATAAGGTTTATTTTTAGGATTCTGTCTCACTTCACTGTTGTAATGCGCTCAGGGGGATTGGGAGGAATTGGAATATCATGGATATTTCCACTGAGTTTTCCAGCTGTGTGTACAGCTCACAACCACAGCCCTGCATGGGAGAAGGTTTAAAAAACAAATTCCTTTGTTTGTGGAATTGGAATTCCTGGGAAGCAGCTCAGGCTGTGCAGTGTGTGGGAGCTGGGGGAGGCTGGGATTCAGCTGCATGTCCTGGGAATTTGGGATTATCTCCCAGTGTTTTCTGAGTGCTGGGAAGGGCTCAGGTCCCTGTGTGCCCTGAAATTCCTGGTTCATTTGGCAACCAGGCCAGTGCAAGGTGCACCAAGCTGAGCATTAAACCTCTTCCAATCCAAATTCTGTGGGAAAAACTCAAGTCAAACAATACAAATCATAACTCCCTGGTTTATTTTCCTTCCCTTTTCCCTCTGGAAGCACTGGGAATTTACTTCCAACAATGTGCTCTGAAATTCCTCATTAATTTAGCAACAGGCCATTAAAGGCGAGTGGAAGCTGCACCAAGCTGAGCATTAAACACCTTCCAGCTCAAATTCTGAGGGAAAAACTCAAGTCAAACAGCACAAATCATAACTCCTTGATTTGTTTTCCTTCTTTTTTACCCCCTGGAAGCACTGGGAATTTACTCCCTGCAGCGTGCCCTGAAATTCCTGGTTAATTTAGTTATGAGGCCAGTGGAAGGAACTGAGCTTTAAACACCTTCCAACCCAAATTCTGAGGGAAAAACTCAAGTCAAACAGCACAAATCATAACTCTTTAATTTGTTTTCCTTCTCTTTTCCCTCTGGAAGCACTGGGAAATTTCTCCCAACACTGTGCTGTGAAGTTCCTAGTTAATTTGGCCACCAGTGGAAGGTGGAAGGAGCTAAGCTTTAAACATCTTCCCACCCAAATTCTGAGGGGAAAACTTGAATCAAACAACACAGATCGTAACTCCCTGGCTTGTTTTCCTTCTCTTTTCCCTCTGGAAGCACTGGGAATTTGCTCCCAACAACGTGCCCTGCAATTCCTGGTTAATTTAGCAACCAGGGCATTAAAGGCCAATGGAAGGTGCAGCGAGCTGAGCATTAAACACTTCCAATCCAAATTCTGTGGGAAAAACTCGAGTCAAACAACACAAATCATAACACCTTGCTTTGTTTTCCTTCTTTTTTTCCCCCTGGAAGCACTGGGAATTTACTCCTGAAAATGTGCCCTGAAATTCCTGACTAATTTGGCCACTAGGCCAATGGAAAGTACAGCGAGCTGAGGTTTAAACCCCTTCCAGCTCAAATTTTGTGGGAAAAACTTGAGTTAAACAACACAAATTGTAACTCCTTTCTTTGTTTTCCTTCTTTTTTCCCTCTGGAAGCACTGGGAATTTTCCCCCAGCAGTGTGCTCTGAAATTCCTGGCTAATTTGGTAACCAGTGGAAGGTGGAAGGAACTGAGCTTTAAACACCTTCCCACCCAAATTCTGAGGGGAAAACTTGAATCAAACAACACAAATCACAACTCCCTGGCTTGTTTTCCTTCCCTTTTCCCTCTGGAAGCACTGGGAATTTGCTCCCAACAATGTGCCCTGCAATTCCTGGTTAATTTTGCAACCAGGGCATTAAAGGCCAGTGGAAGGTGCAATGAGCTGAACTTGAAACCCTTTGCAACCCAAATACTGTGGGAAAAACTTAAACAGCACAAATTGTATGTTCCTGGATTGTTTTCCTTCCCTTTTCCCTCTGGAATCACTTGGAATTTGCTCCCAACAGTGTGCTCTGAAATTCCTGGCTAATTTGGTAACCAGGCCATTAAAGGCCAATGGAAGGTGCAGCGAGCTGAGCATTAAACACTTCCAGGACAAATTCTGTGGGAAAAACTCAAGTCAAACAGCACAAATCATAACTCCTTGCTTTGTTTTCCTTCTCTTTTCCTTGTGGAAGGACTGGGAATTTACTCCCGAAAATGTGCCCTGAAATTCCTGACTAATTTGGCCACTAGGCCAATGGAAGGTGCAGCGAGCTGAGCATTAAACACTTCCAGGACAAATTCTGAGGGAAAAACTCAAGTCAAACTGCACAAATCATAACTCCTTGCTTTGTTTTCCTTCTCTTTTCCCTGTGGAAGCACTGGGAATTTTGTCCCATCAGTGTGCTCTGAAATTCCTGGCTAATTTGGTAACCAGGCCATTAAAGGCCAATGGAAGGTGCAGCGAGCTGAGCATTAAACACTTCCAGGACAAATTCTCTGGGAAAAACTCAAGTCAAACAGCACAAATCATAACTCTCTGCTTTGTTTTCCTTCTCTTTTCCCTGTGGAAGCACTGGGAATTTTGTCCCATCAGTGTACTCTGAAATTCCTGGCTACTTTGGTAACCAGGCCATTAAAGGCCAATGGAAGGTGCAGCGAGCTGAGCATTAAACACTTCCAGGACAAATTCTCTGGGAAAAACTCAAGTCAAACAATACAAATCATAACACCTTGCTTTGTTTCCCTTCTCTTTTCCCTGTGGAAGCACTGGGAATTTACTCCCGAAAATGTGCCCTGAAATTCCTGACTAATTTGGCCACTAGGCCAATGGAAGGTGCAGCGAGCTGAGCATTAAACACTTCCAGGACAAATTCTGTGGGAAAAACTCAAGTCAAACTGCACAAATCATAACTCCCTGCTTTGTTTTCCTTCTCTTTTCCCTCTGGAAGCACTGGGAATTTGCTCCCAACAGTGTGCACTACCTGCTGAGCCTGTGGCAGCGCCTGGCGGCGTCCGTGCCCTACGTGAAGGCCACGGAGCCGCACATGCTGGAGACCTACACGCCCGAGGTGACCAAAGCCTACATCACCTCCCGCCTGGAATCCGTGCACATCATCCTCAGGTGAGGCCATCCCACACCTGGCAGCTTCTGCTGATGCTCCTGGGGCTGGGAAGGCTGGGGAGAGTGGGGGTGTTCCCCCTGGAGAGGACATGGCTGAGGTGGCCCTGCCCATGGCACAGGCCAGGATGGGCTGGGATTTAAGTTTTTTCCAACACAAATCACAACTCTCTGCTTTGTTTCCATTCTCTTTTCCCTCTGGAAGCACTGGGAATTTGCTCCCAACAGTATACCCTGAAATTCCTGGTTCATTTGGCAACCAGGCCAGTGGAAGGTGCAGCAAGCTGAGCTTTAAACCCTTCCAGCCCGAATTCTGTGGGAGAAACTTAAATCAAACAACACAAATTCTAACTCCCTGCTTTGTTTTCCTTCTTTTTTCCCTCTGGAAGTACTGGGAATTTGCTCCCTACAGTATGCCCTGAAATTCCTGGTTAATTTGACAAGCAGGCCATTAAAGATGTTGTCCAATGGAAGGTTCTTGAAACCCCTTGCAACCCAAATTCTGTGGGAAAAACTTGAATTAAACAACAGAAATCACAACTCCCTGCTTTGTTTTCATTCTTTTTTCCCTCTGGAAGCACTGGGAATTTACTCCCAACAATATGCTCTGAAATTCTTGCTTAAATTAGCATCCAGACCATTAAAGGCGAGTGGAAGGTGGAAGGAACTGAGCTTTAAATCCTTCCAGCCCAAATTCTGTGGGAAAAACTTAAAAACCACAAATCCCAGCTCCCTGCTTTGTTTTCCTTCTCCTTTCCCTCTGGAAGCACTGGGAATTTGCTCCCAACAGTGTGTCCTTAAATTCCTGGTTCATTTGGCAAACAGGCCATTAAAGATATTGTCCAATGGAAGGTGCTTGAAACTTTTTCCAACCCAAATTCTGAGGGAAAAACTTAACCAACATAAATTATAACTCCCTGCTTTGTTTTCCTTTTTTTCCCTCTGGAAGCACTGGGAATTTGCTCCCAGCAGTGTGTCCTTAAATTCCTGGTTAATTTGGCAAGCAGGCCATTAAAGATGTTGTCCAGAAGGTGCTTGAAACCTTTTCCAACCCAAATTCCGTGGGGAAAACCAAATCATTGCACAATTGTGTGAATTCTAACCCGCATCTCCAACACCCCTGGCAGTAAAACCAGGGAGCTGCTGCTCCTGGGACTTCCCTTCTCCATTTTCCGTGTGCTTTTTGCAGGGATGGCCTGGAGGACCCTCTGGAGGACACGGGGCTGGTGCAGCAGCAGCTGGACCAGCTGTCCACCATCGGGCGCTGCGAGTACGAGAAGACGTGCGCGCTGCTGGTGCAGCTCTTCGACCAGGCCGCCCAGTCCTACCAGGAGCTGCTGCAGAGCGCCAGCGCCAGCCCCATGGACCTGGCCGTGCAGGAAGGTCAGCCTGGACAGGGGATGGGGGCTCCTGCCCAAAGGAACTGGCCTGGGAGATCCCTGCTGAGGGGAAGCATCCCTCTGTGCATCCCTCCCTGTGGTGTGGCTGCTCCTTGGGAGGGGTTCCCTATCCACTACTGCCCATCCCATCCCATCCCATCCCAATCCTATCCCATCCCATGGATCCCAATCCTATCATAAATCCCATCCCATCCCATCCCATCCCATGGATCCCAATCCTATCCCATCCCATGGATCCCAATCCTATCATAAATCCCATCCCATCCCATCCCACCCCATGGATCCCAATCCTATCCCATCCCATGGATCCCAATCCTATCATAAATCCCATCCCATCCCATCCCACCCCATGGATCCCAATCCTATCCCATCCCATGGATCCCAATCCTATCATAAATCCCATCCCATCCCATCCCATCCCATGGATCCCAATCCCATCCCATCCCATGGATCCCAATCCTATCTCATGGATCCCAATCCCATCCCATGGATCCTAATCCCATCCCATTGATCCAAATCCCATCCCATGGATCCCAGTCCAATCCCAAATCCCATCCCACGGATCCCAATCCCATCCCATTGATCCAAATCCCATCCCATGGATCCCAGTCCCATCCCATTGATCCAAATCCCATCCCATGGATCCCAGTCCCATCCCATGGATCCAATCCCATCCCACGGCCACTAAAACTGAGACTTCTCCAAGGGAAAAAATTATTTATTTGGGGAAACTTGGTTTATTTTGGGGAGAAAAATGGATTTATTTTGTGCAAGATGGCCTCTAAAAGGGGAGGTGACAGCTCTGAAAATGTCCCCTGTGTGTCCCAGGAGAGGACGAGGTTCATCACCCCATGGCCACTAAAACCATGACTTTTCCAAGGAAAAAATGGATTTATTTGAGGAAAAATGAATTTATTTGGGATTTCTTTTGCCACGGGGCGCCAGCTGTGGGTGCCCAGGGCGGGTGGCACTGTGACAGTGTCCCCTGTGTGTCCCCAGGGCAGAATGAGGTTCCTCACCCCACGGCCACTAAAACCATGACTTTTCCAAGGAAAAAACGGATTTATTTTGGGGAGAAAAATGGATTTATTTGGGATTTCTTTTGCCACGGGGCGCCAGCTGTGGGTGCCCAGGGCGGGTGGCACTGTGACAGTGTCCCCTGCGTGTCCCCAGGGCGGCTGACGTGGCTGGTGTACATCATCGGCGCCGTCATCGGCGGCCGCGTGTCCTTCGCCAGCACGGACGAGCAGGACGCCATGGACGGGGAGCTGGTCTGCAGGTAGGGAACTCCAGGGAATGGATCCAGGAATTCCAGCAAAATCCACCCGGGAATTCCAGGAGAATCCATCCGGGAATTCCAGGAAAATCCATCCGGGATTTCTGGGAAAATCCACCCGGGAATTCCAGCAAAACCCACCGGGATATCCCAGCAAAATCCACCCGGGAATTCCAGGAACATCCAGGAATTCCAGCAAAATCCACCTGGGAATTCCAGAAAAATCCATCCAGGCATTCCAGCAAAATCCACCTGGGAATTCCAGGAAAATCCAGAAATTCCAGGAAAATCCACCAGGATATCCCAGCAAAATCCACCCGGGAATTCCAGGAAAATCCAGGAATTCCAGCAAAATCCACCTGGGAATTCCAGGAAAATCCACCAGGATATCCCAGCAAAATCCACCCAGGAATTCCAGTAAAATCCATCCAGGAATTCCAGCAAAATCCATCCAGGCATTCCAGCAAAATCCACCAGGATATCCCAATAAAATCCACCCAGGAATTCCGGGAAAATCCATCCAGGAATTCCAGCAAAATCCACTGGGATATCCCAGCAAAATCCACTGGGATATCCCAGCAAAATCCACCTGGGAATTCCAGCAAAATTCACCTGGGAATTCCAGGAAAATCCATCCAGGAATTCCAGCAAAATCCACTGGGATATTCCAGCAAAATCCACCCAGGAATTCCAGGAAAATCCATCCAGGCATTCCAGCAAAATCCACCAGGATATCCCAATAAAATCCACCCAGGAATTCTGGGAAAATCCATCCAGGAATTCCAGCAAAATCCACTGGGATATCCCAGCAAAATCCACCTGGGAATTCCAGCAAAATTCACCCAGGAATTCCAGCAAAATTCACCGGGATATTCCAGAAAAATCCACCCAGGAATTCCAGGAAAATCCATTGGGATATTCCTTTAAATCCACTCAGGATGTCCCAGAAAAATCCACCCAGGATATTCCATTAAACCCACCCAGGGTTTTCCATTAAATCCACCCAGAATATTCCAGCCAAATCCACCTGGGATATTCCATTAAATCCACCCAGGATATCCCAGCAAAACACACCTGGGAATTCCAGCAAAATCCATCCAGGATATCCCAGCAAAACACACCCAGGATATTCCATTAAACCCACCCAGGATATCCCAGCCAAATCCACCTGGGGTATTCCATGAAATCCACTTGGGATATTCCATGAAATCCACTTGGGATATTCCAGCAAAACTCATCCAGGATGTTCCAGCAAAACCCACCTGGGATATCCCAGCCAAATCCATCCAGGATATTCCAGCAAATCCCATTCCCAGGAAGCTGGGAGAGCGTTATTCCCATTTTTTCCAGCTCTGATTCAAGTGGGAAATCTGGCTGGAAAGGGATGGAGGGCCCTGGGTGCTGCTGCTGATTCCCACTGGGAATATTGGACTTGGAAATGTTGAGACTTATTGGGAATATCAGGCTTGGAAATATTGAGAATTGTTTGGAATATTGGGTTTGGAAACACTGGGAATTATTGGGAATATTCCCACTGGGAATAATTATTGGGGAATATTTGGCTTGGAAAGTTCAGATTTTATCGTGTCATTAACTGGATTTTTGGGGTTGAAATCCAGTGGAAATTCAGGTTTTAACAAAGAAAAACCCTTTCTTCTCCCTTGTCCACCTTTTCCCCTTTTCCCCTTTTCCCTCCTTTTTCCCCTTCTCCCCTTTTTCCCTTTTCTCCATTCTTCCCCCATTTCTTTCCCCCATTTCTTCCTCCATTTCTCCCCCCATTTCTTTTCTTCCCCTTTTCCCCCCCTCTTTCCCCCCCACTTTTCTCCCCTTTTTTTCCACTTCCCCCATTTTCCTCTTCTTTCCCCCTGTTTTCATTTTCCCCCTTCTTTCCCCCATCTTTCCCCCTCTTTTCTCCTCCTTTTCTCCCGGTTTTCCTCTTCTTTCCCCCCTTTTTCTGTTTTCCCCCCTTCTTTCCTTCACGCCTTTCCCCCTGTTTCTCCTACTTCCCCCCACCATTTCTTTCCCCCTTTCCCCCCTTTCTTTTCCCCCTTTTCCCCCTTTTCTTTCCCCCTTTTCCCCCTTTCCTTTCCCCCTTCCCTTTCCCCCCATTCCTTTTCCCCCCTTTCCTTTCCCCTTTCCCCCTTTCCTTCCCCCCTTTTCCCCCCTTTCCCTCTTTCCTTTCCCCATTTCCTTTCCCTTTTCCCCCTTTCCTTTCCCCCTTTCCTTTCCCCCTTTTCTCCCTTTCCTTTCCCCTTTTCCTTTCCCCTTTCCCACTTTCCTTTCCCCTTTCCCCCTTTCCCTCTTTCCTTTCCCCTTTTCCTTTCCCCATTTCCTTTCCCCTTTCCCCCTTTCCTTTTCTCCCCTTTTCCTTTCCCCCTTTCCCCCTTTCCTTTCCTTTTCCCCCTTCACTTCCCCCTTCCCTTTCCCCCTTTCCTTTCCCCCTTTTCCGCCTTCCCCCCCTTTCCTTTCCCCCTTTCTTTTTCCCCCTTTCCTTTCCCCCTTTCCTTTCCCCTTTCCCCCTTTCCTTTCCCCCTTTGCCTTTCCCCATTTCCTTTCCCTTTTCCCCCTTTCCTTTCCCCCTTTCCTTTCCCCCTTTTCTCCCTTTCCATTCCTCATTTCCTTTCCCCCTTTCCCTCTTTCCTTTCCCCTTTTCCTTTCCCCATTTCCTTTCCCCTTTCCCCCTTTCCTTTCCCCCTTTTCCCCCCTTTCCTTTCCCCTTTCCCCCTTTCCTTTTCTCCCCTTTTCCTTTCCCCCTTTTCCCCCTTTCCTTTCCTTTTCCCCCTTCACTTCCCCCTTCCCTTTCCCCCTTTCCTTTCCCCCTTTTCCCCCTTCCCCCCCTTTCCTTTCCCCTTTCCCCCTTTCCTCTCCCCCTTTCCTTTTCCCCCCTTTCCTCTCCCCCTTTCCTTTCCCCCTTTCCTCTCCCCCTTTCCTTTTCCCCCCTTTCCTTTCCCCTTTCCTTTCCCCCTTTCCTTTCCCCTTTCCCCCTTTCCTTCCCCCCTTTTCCCCCTTTCCCCCTTTCCTTCCCCCTTTCCTTTCCCCCTTTCCTTTCCCCCTTTCCTTTCCCCCTTTCCTTCCCCCCTTTTCCCCCTTTCCCCCTTTCCTTTCCCTTTCCCCCCCATTCCTTTCCCCCTTTCCTTTCCCCTTTCCCCCTTTCCTTTCCCCTTTCCCCATTTCCTTTCCCCCTTTCCTCTTTCCCCCTTTCCTCTTTCCCCCTTTCCTTTCCCCTTTCCTTCCCCCTTTCCTTCCCCCTTTCCTTTCCCCATTTCCTTTCCCCCTTTCCTTTCCCCTTTCCTTTCCCCCCTTTCCTTTCCCCCCCTTTCCTTTCCCCCCTTTCCTTTCCCCCATTTCCTTTCCCCCTTTCCTCTTTCCCCCTTTCCTCTTTCCCCCTTTCCTTCCCCCTTTCCTTTCCCCCTTTCCTTTCCCCCTTTCCTTTCCCCCTTTTCTCCTTTTCCTTTCCCCCTTTCCTTCCCCCTTTCTTTCCCCATTTCCTTTCCCCCTTTCCTTTCCCCTTTCCCCTTTCCCCTTTCCCCTTTCCCATTCCCATCCCATTTTCCAGGGTGCTGCAGCTGATGAACCTCACCGACTCTCGCCTGGCCCAGGCGGGCAATGAGAAGCTGGAGCTGGCCATGCTCAGCTTCTTCGAGCAGTTCCGCAAGATCTACATCGGGGACCAGGTGCAGAAGTCTTCCAAGGTGGGCAAAATTCCCAAATCCCACCTTTCCCCAGGAAAAGCAGCCTTCATTCCTCCCCTCTCCTCATTTTATCTGGAATTCGCCCCCATTTTCTGTCATTTCTCATCACGTTTGCTCAAAATAAAGCCCATTTTTGGGATTTCTCCTCATTGATCTGGAGTTAAATCCCATTTTCTGGGATTTCTTCTCATTTCACCTGCAATTAAATCTCATTTCTGGGATTTCTCCTCATTTGACCTCGAGTTCAATCCCATTTTCTGGGATTCTTCCTGGAATTAAATCCCATTTTCTGGGATTTCTCCTGAAATTAAATCCCATTTTCTGGGATTCTTCCTGGAATTAAATCCCATTTTCTGTTATTTCTCCTGAAATTAAATCCCATTTCTAAGATTTCTCCTCATTTTACCTGGAATTAAATCCTTCTTTGTGTGATTTCCTCATTTATTCCCAAATTTTTACTTTCCAAACACTGAGCTGGGTTGGGAATATTGGGAATTAGAGACCTGGATTTGGTTTTTCCCAATTTTTTTTTATTCCTGGGATCACCTCAAACACTCCCCTGAGCTTCTCCCTGGTTTTAAAATGGGAATAAATCTGAATTCCCTTCATCCCCAGGGATTTGTAGCTGTGCTTTGGGATGTGAAATCCATTTTTCCAATTTTAAAAAACCGGGAATGTTGCTCTGGGATTGGCTTCTGTTCCTTCCTGGAGGAGAAATTGGATTGGGGTCAAATCCCTTCCCAGGGATTTGGGAACTGCTGAAAATTCCAGAGAAATCCACTCGGATCCTGGCTGTGTTTGGAGGTGGAGCACATTTATATCCCATTTTTTTGGGGGAATATTCCTGGGAAAACCCAAATCCTTCTTCCTTACTGTCAAGCCATGCTGCTAGGACAAAAAAAATAAAAATCAGGAAAAAAATCAGGATTATGATGGATTGGATCAACCCAACGGGAAAACCCCACAACATCCCCTTCTCCAGAGAGGGAAAAGCGGATTTTTTGGGGAGAATTCCCAGTTTTCCTGGCAGTTTGGAAGCCTTTTTTCCATGTTTTTTTTTTTTGGGGCAGCTCTACCGGAGGCTCTCGGAGGTGCTGGGGCTGAACGATGAGACCATGGTGCTGAGCGTGTTCATCGGGAAGATGTGAGTGTCCTGCAGGATTCCCAGGAATTCTGGGATTCCTCACCCTAAAAACCTGCGATTCCTGCTGCTCCAGGGGAGCCTTTAGGGAGCTCGGGGAGTTTAGGATGGAATTTCCCAAATGCCCCAAAAACGCCACAAAAATGCCACGAAAATTTCAGGTGTAACCAATCCCACAGAATTCCAGGTGTAACCAGTCCCACAGAATTCCAGGTGCAACCAGTCCCACAGAATTCCAGGTGCTGCCAATCCCACAGAATTCCAGTTGTAGCCAATCCTAGAAATTCCAGGTGCTGCCAATCTCAGAAATTCCAGTGCAGCCAATCCCACAGAATTCTAGATGTAACCAATTCCAGGTGCAGCCAGTTCCACAGAATTCCAGCTGTAACCTGGGATCCCACAGAATTCCAGCTGTAACCTGGGATCCCACAGAATTCCAGCTGTAATCAGTCCCAGGAATTCCAGCTGTAGCCAATCCCACAGAATCCCAGATGTAACCAATCCCAGAAATTGCAGGTGTGCCCTGGGATCCCACAGAATTCCAGCTGTAATCAATCCCAGAAATTCCAGGTGCTGCCAATCCCACAGAATTCCAAGGGCAGCCAGTCCCACAGAATTCCAGGTGTAACCTGGGATCCCACAGAATTCCAGGGGCTGCCAATCCCACAGAATCCCAGATGTAACCAATCCCAGAAATTGCAAGTGTGTCCTGGGATCCCACAGAATTCCAGCAGTAATCAATCCCACAAATTCCAGCTGTAGCAAATCCCACAGAATTCCAGGTGTAAGCTGGGATCCCACAGAATTCCAGCTGTAATCAGTCCCAGGAATTCCAGCTGTAGCCAATCCCACAGAATTCCAGGTGTAAGCTGGGATCCCACAGAATTCCAGCTGTAGCCAATCCCACAGAATTCCAGGTGTAATCAGTCCCAGGAATTCCAGCTGTAGCCAGTCCCACAGAATTCCAGGTGTTGTCCCCTGGGATCCCACAGAATTCCAGGTGTTGTCCCCTGGGATCTGGGATATCCACAGGCCATTTTTCCCAGCCAAACATGAACCCGGTGATTTTACTCCCGATTTTACGCCCCGTGCCGTTGGGAGATGGGAAAACTGGGAAAATCAGCCACAACTCCCAGAAAAATCCTGGAAAAATCCCAGAAAATTCCCTCTGATCCTTGTTTTTCCTTCCCAGCATCACCAACCTGAAGTACTGGGGCCGCTGCGAGCCGATCACCTCCAAGACCCTGCAGCTGCTCAACGACCTCTCCATTGGATATCCTTTTGGGAAGGGCTCCCAAATCCTTGGGAAAAGCCATCCAGAAGTTCTGCTGGAATGGGAGCTGCCCCACATTCCTGGTTTTCCCTCAGATTTTTGGGAATGAGGGCAGAGGAGGGAGGGATGAGGCTCGGGGGATGTTGAATTTTGGTGATCGTGGCTCAGAATTCCTTTGGAGTTGAGCTTCCACAGGCAGATTGCAGTTCTGGTTTTCCAGGGATTCCACAAGTTCCTGGAATTCCACAAGCTCAGGAATTCCAGAGGTTTCACAAATTCCACAAGTTCCAGAAGTTCCTGGGTTTTTTCCCCACACCAAGAATGGCACAGTTTGGGTTATCCTTGGAACAAACAGAAGAGAATTCCAAATGTATTGAGAACCAGACAGAATTCCCGACTTCCTGAATAATCCAGGCCCAATCCCATTTTTCCAGCCTGGCCCTGGAAGTGTTTTCCAGGAATTCCAGGAATTCCAGGCCCAGATTTTTTTCTCAGAGGTCACCAAGGCGAGATTTGCACAACTTGGATTATCTTTGGAACAAACATGAAATTCCCAACTTCCTGAGTAATCCAGGCAATTCCCAATTTCCTGAGCCCAATCCTGTTCTTCCAGCCTGTCCCTGGAAGTGTTTTCCAGGAATTCCACAAGTTCCAGGAATTCCACAACTTCCAGACCCTGAGTTTTTCCCCAGGGGTCACTGAGGCTCTCCCCAAGACGAGATTTGCAAACTTTGGGTTATCCTTGGAAAAAAACATAAATTTCTCAACTTCCTGAGTAACCCAGGCCCAATCCCATTTTTCCAGCCTGGCCCTGGAAGTGTTTTCCAGGAATTCCACAAATTCCAGGAATTCCAGAATTTCCAGGAATTCCACAACATCCACACCCTGAGTTTTTCCCCAGTGATCACCAAGGCTCTCCCCAAGACGAGATTGGCACAATTTGCTTTATCCTTGGAACAAACCATAAATTTCCAATTTATGGAATAACCCAGGCCCAATCCCATTTTTCCAGCCTGGCCCTGGAAGTGTTTTCCCAGGAATTCCAGAATTTCCAGGAATTCAGAAGTTCCAGACCCAGAGTTTTTCCCCAATGATCACCAAGGCTCTCCCCAAGGCGAGATTGGCACAATTTGGGTTATCCTTGGAAAAAACCAAAAATTTCCCAACTTCCTCAGTAATCCAGGCCCAATCCCATTTTTCCAGCCTGGCCCTGGAAGTGTTTTCCAGGAATTCCAGAATTTCCAGGAATTCCAGAACTTCCAGGAATTCCAGAACTTCCAGACCCTGAGTTTTTCTCTGGGACATCTCCCCAAACCGAGCTTTGCACAATTTGCTTTATCCTTGGAACAAACCAAAAATTTCCCAATTTCCTGAGTAATCCAGGCCCAATCCCATTTTTCCAGCCTGTCCCTGGAAGTGTTTTCCCAGGAATTCCAGAATTTCCAGGAATTCAGAAGTTCCAGACCCAGAGTTTTTCCCCAGTGATCACCAAGGCTCTCCCCAAGGCGAGATTGGCACAATTTGGGTGATCCTTGGAACAAACCAAAAATTTCCCATTTATGGAATAACCCAGGCCCAATCCCCTTCTTCCAGCCTGGCCCTGGAAGTGTTTTCCCAGGAATTCCAGAATTTCCAGGAATTCCACAACATCCACACCCTGAGTTTTTCCCCAGGGGTCACTGAGGCTCTCCCCAAGCCGAGATTTGCAAAATTTGGGTGATCCTTGAAACAAACATAAAATTCCCAACTTCCTGAGTAATCCAGGCCCAATCCCATTTTTCCAGCCTGGCCCTGGAAGTGTTTTCCAGGAATTCCAGAATTTCCAGGAATTCCAGAATTTCCAGGAATTCCACAACTTCCAGACCCTGAGTTTTTCTCTGGGACATCTCCCCAAACCGAGCTTTGCACAATTTGCTTTATCCTTGGAACAAACCAAAAATTTCCCAACTTCCTGAGTAACCCAGGCCCAATCCCATTTTTCCAGCCTGGCCCTGGAAGGTTTTTCCAGGAATTCCAGGAATTCCAGGAGTTCTGCCTCTTCCTTGACCCCCTGCACGTACAGCAGCGTGCGGAAGCTGGTGAAGCTCAGCGCCGTGCAGTTCATGCTCAACAATCACACGGTGAGCGCTCCCTCCCCTGCCTCATTCCCAGGAAAATTCCAGCCTGGATCCCCTTTGGAATTCCATCTCCATCCCTGGGTTTCTGTGGTGCTGGAGGAACCTCTGGAAAATGGGATTTTTTGGGGAAGTTTGAGGGGTTTTTTTGGGTTTTTTTTTTTTTTTTGGTGGAATTCTTTGGTTTTGAGGGGCTGGGGTTTGGTGGTGCTTCCCATTCCCAAAGATTTCTGTTTTCCATGAAATCCAGGCTCATTCCTGGGAAATTCCCAGCCTGGGGTGGGGGGGGGAAGATGGGATTGAAGGTCCCTTCCAAGCTAAAGCATTCCAGGATTCCATTCCATGATGTTCCCAACCCCAGCAGCACTTCCAGAGGGTTTGCACTCCTGGAGTTCATTGGTGATTTCCAGGATGTTTCCCAGGAATTCCTGGAATTAAGGGAGGTTTTCCAGGCAATTCCAGCAAGGTTTTCCAGGCATTTCCAGGATGTTTCCCAGGAATTCCTGGAGAGTTCCCAGGATGTTTTCCAGGCATTCCTGGAGTTAAGGGAGGTTTTCCAAGCGATTCCTGGAATGTTTTCCTGGCATTCCTGGAGTTCAGGGATGTTTTTCCAGCATTCCTGGAGTTCAGGGATGATTTCCAGGCATTTTCAGGAATTCCTGGAGTTCAGGGATGTTTTTCCAGGCATTCCTGGAGTTCAGGGATGTTTTTCCAGCATTCCTGGAGTTCAGGGATGATTTCCAGGCATTTTCAGGAATTCCTGGAGTTCAGGGATGTTTTCCAGGCATTCCCAGGGCCTTCAGCCCCAGTTCCCAGCCTGGGATTACATTTTTCCATGGAAAATAACCAGGAATCAGCCTGAAGGATTCCCATCCCAGAGGCAGAGCCAGAATTCCTGGAATTCCCTTGGGAATTCAGCAGGAGGGAGAAAATTGGGGATTTGCAGCTCCTACTGGCTCTGGGAATGCTGCAGGTTCCAGAATTCCAGAATTCCATCAATCCCAGTGGAATTTTGGGATTCTGGATGCTCAGGATCCATCTCAGGCCGGACCTTCCCAGCTTGGACAAACCCTTGAGGTTCCACCAGGTTTCTCCATTTCCCATCGGATTTTCCCTGGAAAAAAAACCCCAACTTTTCCATGTGGGAATTTGTTCCTGGAGCTCTTCCCTCGTTACCTCATCCCAATTTTCCTTTTCCAGAGCGAGCACTTTTCCTTCCTGGGAATCAACAACCAGTCCAACCTGACGGACATGCGCTGTCGGACCACGTTCTACACGGCCCTGGGACGGCTCCTCATGGTGGATTTAGGTATTTTTCCTGGGAATTCCAACAGAATTCCAGCTTTTGGCAACTGGATTGTGGGATTTATGGAGGTGGAGCTTCACCCAGGTAAAAGGGGTTGGGGTGGCAAAAGCCCAAATGGGAAAAGGAAAAACCAGGAATAGGGGTTGGATAATAATGGAGAATTATCCCGTAAAAATGGGGGGAAAAGTTTCCCATCCCACCAAAATGGGGGAAAAAAAATTTTTCCATCCCGAAATTGGGGATCAGCTTCGCCATCCCAACAAGATTTAGGATCAATTTCCCATCCCACCAAGATTTGGGGATAAATTTTCCGTGGATTTCCCCAGTTCTTCCATGTATTTCCAGGGCAGGATGAGGATCAGTTTAGGCAGTTCATGGGGGATTTTCCCATGGATTTTTCCATGATTTTTCCCTGTTTTCCAGGGGAGGACGAGGATCAGTTTGAGCAGCTCATGGGGGATTTTTCCATAGATTTTCCATGTTTTCTCCATGTTTTTCCATGGATTTCCCATGTTTTCCCATGGATTTTTCCATGATTTTTCCATGGATTTCTCATGGATTTCCATGGATTTTTCCATGTTTCCCAGGGGAGGACGAGGATCAGTAGGAGCAGTTCATGGGGGATTTTTCCATGGATTTTTCCATGGATTTTTCCATGGATTTTTCCATGTTTTTCCCTGTTTTCCAGGGGAGGATGAGGATCAGTTCAGGCAGTTCATGATGGATTTTCCCATGGATTTTCCATGATTTTTCCCTGTTTTCCAGGGGAGGACGAGGATCAGTTTGAGCAGTTCGTGGGGGATTTTTCCAGGGATTTTCCCATGTATTTTTCCATGGATTTTTCCATGGATTTTCCATGTTTTTCCCTGTTTTCCAGGGGAGGACGAGGATCAGTACGAGCAGTTCATGAGGGGTTTTCCCATGGATTTTTCCATGGATTTTCCATGTTTTTCCCTGTTTTCCAGGGGAGGATGAGGACCAGTTTGAGCAGCTCATGGGGGATTTTCCCATGGATTTTTCCATGGATTTTTCCATGGATTTTCCCTGTTTTCCAGGGGAGGATGAGGATCAGTTTGAGCAGCTCGTGGGGGATTTTTCCAGGGATTTTCCCATGGATTTTTCCAGGGATTTTCCCATGGATTTTTCCATAGATTTTTCCATGTTTTTCCCTGTTTTCCAGGGGAGGACGAGGATCAGTACGAGCAGTTCATGAGGGGTTTTCCCATGGATTTTGCCATGGATTTTTCCATGGATTTTTCCATGTTTTCCAGGGGAGGACGAGGATCAGTACGAGCAGTTCGTGGGGGATTTTTCCATGGATTTTCCCATGGATTTTCCCATGGATTTTTCCATGGATTTTCCCATGGATTTTTCCATGGATTTTTCCATGTTTTTCCCTGTTTTCCAGGGGAGGACGAGGATCAGTACGAGCAGCTCATGGGGGATTTTCCCATGGATTTTTCCATGGATTTTTCCATGGATTTTCCATGATTTTCCCTGTTTTCCAGGGGAGGACGAGGATCAGTACGAGCAGTTCATGCTGCCCCTCACCGCTGCCTTCGAGACCGTGGCTCAGATGTTCAGCACCAACTCCTTCAACGAGCAGGAGGCCAAGGTCAGCCAGGGCCAGTTCCCATTTTCCTGCTTTTCCCGGGATCTTTTCCGTGGGATTTGGGGCTTTGGGCACGCAGGAGGAGCAGGGAGCTGTGCCCAGCTCTGGGAGAAAAGCTGGAATGGTGGGAATTGGGGTGCCTGAATCCCTTGGGATTGGTCCAGAGGGAATTGGGGTCGGTTTAGTGGGAATTGGGGTGCCTGAATCCCTTGGGATTGGTCCAGAGGGAATTGGGATCGGTTTAGTGGGAATTGGGGTGCCTGAGTCCCTTGGGATCAGTTTAGTGGGAATTGGGGGTTCCTGAATCCCTTGGGATCAGTTTAGTGGGAATTGGGGGTTCCTGAATCCCTTGGGATCAGTTTAGTGGGAATTGGGATCATCTGTGCTCTGGAATTGTGGCTGCCTAAATTTTACTCTTTTTTATTGTTCTACTTTATTCCATTCTCTCTTATATCTTTATTATATTTTTTTCTATTTATTTTCTTTTATTTCACTTTGTTCTATTTCATTTTATTCCGTTCCATTTTTTTCATTTCATTTTATTTTATTCCCTTCTATTTCTTTTATTTGATTTCCGTTTGTACTATTTTTGTTTATTTTATTCCTTTCTGTTTATTTTATTTTATTTTATTTTATTTATTTTATTTTATTTTATTTTATTTCATTTCATTTCATTTCATTCCGTCCCCCAGCGCACCCTGGTGGGGCTGGTGCGGGACCTGCGGGGCATCGCCTTCGCCTTCAACGCCAAGACCAGCTTCATGATGCTCTTCGAGTGGATGTATCCTGATCCTGATCCCAATCCCTGATCCCAAAGCCTGCTCCTGATCCCAAACCCTGATCCTGATCCCGATCCCTGATCCCAAAGCCTGATCCTGATCCCAAACCTTGATCCCAAACCCTGATCCTGATCCCAAACCCTGCTCCTGATCCCTGCTCCTGATCCCAAACCCTGATCCTGATCCCTGTCCTGATCCCAAAGCCTGATCCTGATCCCAAACCTTGATCCCAAACCCTGATCCTGATCCCAAAGCCTAATCCTGATCCTGATCCTGATCCCAAACCCTGATCCTGATCCCAAAGCCTAATCCTGATCCTGATCCTGATCCCAAACCCTGATGCTGATCCCAAAGCCTGATCCTGATCCCAAACCCTGATCCCGATCCCAAACCCTGATCCCAAAGCCTGATCCTGATCCCAATCCCGATCCTGATCCCCAATCCTGATTCTGATCCCAAATCCTGATCCTATCCCAAATCCCAATCCTGATCCTGATCCCATCCCAAATCCTGATCGAAATCCTGATCCTGATCCCAAATCCTGATCCTGATCCCGTTCCTGATCCTGATCCCAAAGCCTAATCCTGATCCTGATCCCTGATCCTGATCCCAAACCCTGATCCTGATCCCAAACCTTGATCCCAAACCCTGCTCCTGATCCCTGCTCCTGATCCCAAACCCTGATCCTGATCCCAAACCTTGATCCTGATCCCGTTCCTGATCCCAAAGCCTGATCCTGATCCCAAATCTTGATCCTGATCCCTGGTCCTGATCCCAAAGCCTGATCCTGATCCCAAATCTTGATCCTGATCCCTGGTCCTGATCCCAAACCCTGCTCCTGATCCCTGATCCCAAACCCTGATCCCGATCCCAGATCCTGATCAAGATCCCAAATCCTGATCCCGATCCCAATCCCGATTCCAATCCCAATCCCAAATCCTGATCCCATCCCAAATCCGGATCCCAGTCCTGATCCCAAATCCGGATCCCGATCCTGATCCAGATCCCAATCCTGATCCCATCCCAAATCCCGAATCCTGATCAAGATCCCAAATCCTGATTCCGATCCTGATCCCAGTCCTGATCCTGATCCCAATCCCGATCCTGATCCCCAATCCTGATTCTGATCCCAAATCCTGATCCTATCCCAAATCCCAATCCTGATCCTGATCCCGTCCCAAATCCTGATCGAAATCCTGATCCCAAATCCTGATCCCAAATCCTGATCCTGATCCCAGTCCTGATCCTGATCCCAAATCCAAATCCTGATCCCAAATCCCGATCCCAAATCCTGATCCTGATCCCAGTCCTGATCCTGATCCCAAATCCAAATCCTGATCCCAAATCCTGATCCCAAATCCTGATCCTGATCCCAGTCCTGATCCTGATCCCAAATCCTGATCCCAACCCTGATCCCAAATCCTGATTCGGATCCCGATCCTGATCCTGATTCCAATCTTGATCCCATCGCAAATCCTGAATCCTAATCCCAAATCCTGATCCCGATTCCAATCCCCGTCCTGATCCTGATCCCAAGTCCTGATCCCAAATCCCAGGAGCCCTCTGGAAATCCCATTCCCTGGCAACTCCCGCTCCGCTCGTTTTCTCCACGATTCAAAACCCACCGATCACAACCCCAAAAAAAACCAACCCCAAACTTCATCCTCGCGCGACCCTGAGCCCCACCCGGCCTTGCTGCCCTCATGGGATGTTGCGTCCCCGTGGAATCTGTGGCCTGGAAAAGCGGGGAATTCCTTAATTTCCCCGGCAGTTACCCCTCGTACATGCCCATCCTGCAGAGAGCCATCGAGCTCTGGTACCACGACCCCGCCTGCACCACGCCCGTCCTCAAACTCATGGCTGAGCTGGTCCACAACAGGTAGGAATTCCCAAAAACCTGGAATCCCATGGAATTCTGGGCCTTGGGAGGGCTCATTTCATCCCCCCCTGTGTGGTTGTTGCCCCCAAACCCCTCATGGTTTTCCCTAAATCTCCATTTTTTCCCCATTTCCCCCTCACCAAATCCCCGTTTTTTCCCCATTTTCCCCCCAAATTCCCATTTAGAACAGGTAGGAGATTCCCAAAAATCAGAAATTTCATGGAATTCTGGGCCTTGGAAAGGGTTTATTTCATCCCTCCCTGTCTGGTTGTTGCCCCCAAACCCCTCATGATTTTCCCCAAATCCCCATTTTCACCCCCAAAACCCATTTTAATTCCTAAATCCCATTTATAACAGGTAGGAGATTCCCAAAAATCCAGAATTTCATGGAATTCTGAGCATTGGAAAGGGTTTATTTCATCCCTCCCTGTGTGGTTGTTGGCCCCAAACCCCTCATGATTTTCCCCAAATCCCGAATTTCTCCCCAAATCCTCCCCATCAAATCCCCATTCCCCCCCCCCACCATTTTACCCCAAATTCCCATTTATAACAGGTAGGAGATTCCCAAAAATCCAGGATTCCATGGAATTCTGAGCCTTGGGAGGGCTCATTTCATCCCCCCCTGTGTGAATGTTGCACCCAAACCCCTCATGATTTTCCCCAAATCCCCATTTTCACCCCCAAAACCCATTTTAATTCCTAAATCCCATTTATAACAGGTAGGAGATTCCCAAAAATCTGAAATTTCATGGAATTCTGAGCCTTGGAAGGGGTTTATTTCATCCCCCCCCTGTGTGAATGTTGCCCCCAAATCCCCATTTCCCCCCATCAAATCCCTATTTTTTCCCCATTTTCCCCCAAATCCCATTTTTCCTCACAAACCTCATTTATAACAGGTAGGAGATTCCCAAAAATCCAGGATTCCATGGAATTCTGGGCCTTGGGAGGGCTCATTTCATCCCCCCCTGTGTGGTTGTTGCCCCCAAAACCCTCATGATTTTCCCCAAATCCCCATTTTTTCCCCATTTCCCCCTCACCAAATCCCCATTTTTTCCCCATTTTCCCCCAAATCCCATTTTTTTCCTCCCAAACCCCATGTATATCAGGTAGGAAATTCCCAAAAATCCAGGATTTCCTGGAATTCTGAGCCTTGGGAGGGGTTTAAAACCGGTTTCAGCTCCCTGGGTGTGGTTGTTGCCCCCCAAATCCCCATTTTTTCCCCAAATCCCTATTTCCCCCCCTCCAATCCCATTTTTCCTCCTAATTGCCATTTATAACAGGCAGGAAATTCCCAAAAATTTGGGATTTCATGGAATTCTGCACCTTAGAAGGGGTTTAGAGCCTGTTAAATACCTGGGGCACCCAACCTTTCCTTGGACACTTCCAGGGATCCAGGGACAGCCACGACTCCTCTGGGAATTCCATCCCAGCCCCTCCCAGCCAGGAATTCCTTCCCAAAATCCCATCAAATCTCCCCTTTCCCAGTTTAAATCCATTCCCTGTGTCCTGCCCCTCCATTGCTTTGTCCCAAAATCTGGGGACAGAGGATTTGTCCCTAATCCTGGAGCCCCTTTAGGCTTTGGAAGGGGCTCCAAGGTTTCCTTGGATGCTTCCCCTTTCCCACTTTTCCTTGGACACTGCCAAGGATATTTGGGAATTCCATCCCAGCCCCTCCTCACCCTCCCAGCCAGGAATTCCTTCCCAAAATCCCATCAGATCTCCCCTTTTCCAATCCTGTCTCCTGTCCCTCCATCCCTTATCCCAAATCCCTCTCCAGCTCTCCCCTTTAGGCCTTGGAAGGAGCTCCAAGATTTCCTTGGATCCTCCCTTTTTCCCACCTTTCCTTGGACACTTTCAGGGATCCAGGGGCAGCCTTGGCTCCTCTGGAAATTCCATCCCAGCCCTCCCCACCCTCACAACCAGGAATTCCTTCCCAAAATCCCATCAAATTTCCCCTTTCCCAGTTTAAATCCATTCCCTGTGTCCTGTCCCTCCATCCCTTGTCCCAAACCCTCTCCAGCTCTCCTGGAGCCCCTCCAGGCTCTGGAAGGTTCTCCAAGATTTCCTTGGATCCTCCCTTTTTCCCACTTTTCCTTGGACACTTCCATGGATCCAGGGGCAGCCTTGGCTCCTCTGGGAATTCCAGCCCAGCCCCTCCCAGCCAGGAATTCCTTCCCAAATCCCATCAAATCTCCCCTTTTCCAATCCTGTGTCCTGTCCCTCCATCCCTTGTCCCAAATCCTCTCCAGCTCTCCTGGAGCCCCTCCAGGCTCTGGAAGGTGCTCCAAGATTTCCTTGGATCCTCCCTTTTTCCCACCTTTCCTTGGACACTCCCAGGGATCCACAGCATTTCTGGGAATTCCATCCCAGCCAGGAATTCCTTCCCAAAATCCCATCCCAATCTCCCCTTTATCCAATCCTGTGTCCATCCCTTATCCCAAATCCCTCTGCAGCTCTCCTGGAGCCCCTTCAGGCCCTGGAATGTGCTGGAAGCTCTCCCTGGAATTTCCCTTCTCCAGGGGAACATTCCCAGCTCCCTGCAGGCCTGGAGCAGCTCCCTGGCTCTGAGCATTCCCGGTTTTTCCTGCAGATCCCAACGGCTGCAGTTCGACGTCTCCTCTCCCAACGGGATCCTGCTTTTCCGGGAGACCAGCAAGATGATCACGACCTACGGTGAGGGATCCTGCAGCTGCCTGGGGTGCATCCATGGAAATAATTCCCAGATAAATCCTGGATTCGTAATGGGTTCATCCTGGAAAAATCATGGATGCATCCTGGAAAAATCATGGATGCATCCATGGAAATATCCTGGATTCATCCATGGATTCATCCTGGAAACATCCTAGGTTCATCCTGGAAATATCCTGGGTTCATCCTGGAGAAATCCTGGAAACATCCTGGAGAAATCATGGATGCATCCATGGAAATATCCTGGATTCATCCTGGATTAATCCATGGATAAATCCTGGAAACATCCTAGGTCCATCCTGGAAAAATCCTGGATTCATCCTGGAGAAATCCTGGAAAAATCCTGGGTTCATCCTGGAAACATCCTGGAAAAATCATGGATGCATCCATGGAAACATCCTGGATTCATCCATGGATAAATCCTGGAAAAATCATGGATTCATCCATGGATAAATCCTGGATTCATCCTGGAAGCATCCTGGAAAAATCATGGATTCATCTGGGAATCATCCTAGGTTCATCCTGGAAAAATCATGGATTCATCCATGTATTCATCTGGGAAACATCCTGGAAAAATCATGGATTCATCCATGGAAACCTCCTGGATTCATACATGGATAAATTCTAGTTTCATCCTGGAAAAATCCTGGATTAATCCATGGATAAATCCTTGATTCATACTGGGTTCATCCATGGATAAATCCTGGAACCATCCTGGATGATGGAATGGTTTGGGTTGGAAAGGAACCATGTAAATATTTCCCAGATTTCAGGTTGGAAAGGATTTGAAATCCCATCCCAGTTCCCAGATTTTGGCTTGGAATGGAATTTAAATCCCATGTAGCTTGGATGGAATGGGTTGGAATGGATTTTCAACCCCAGGGCGGGATGGGAGTGGTGATCCCGAGCCGGAATTCCCGCAGGGAATCGCATCCTGGCGAGGTGCCCAAGGACCAGGTGTAGGCGCTGAAGTTGAAGGGATTGGAATGGATTTGAAATCCCATTCAGTTTGGGATTCCCAGACTTTGGCTTGGAATGGATTTGAAATCCCATCCCAATTCCCAGGTTTTGGGTTTGAATGGATTTTAAACTTTGGGCTGGGATGCCACCACTAGAATGGTGATCCCGAGCTGGAATTCCCGCAGGGAATCACATCCTGACAAGGTGCCCAAGGACCAGGTGTAAATACTGAAGATGAAGGGAATGGAATGGATTTGGAATCCCATCCCAGTTCCCAGATTTTGGCTTGGAATGGAATTTAAATCCCATGTAGCTTGGATGGAATGGGTTGGAATGGATTTGGAACCCCGGGGCGGGATGGGAGTGGTGATCCCGAGCCGGAATTCCTGCAGGGAATCGCATCCTGGCGAGGTGCCCAAGGACCAGGTGTAGGCGCTGAAGCTGAAGGGAATGGAATGGATTTGGTTGGAATGGATTTGAAATCCCATCCCAGTTCCCAGATTTTGGGTTGGAATGGATTTGGAACCCCATCCAGTTTGGAATTTATGGGATCGTGTAATAGTTTGAGTTGGAATGGATTGGAATCCCATCCCCATTCCCAAATTTTGACTTGGAATGGAATTTAAACCCCATCCCAATTACCCAGTTCTGGGTTGGAGTGGATTTGGAATCCCATCCAGCTTGGAATTCAATGGATCATTGAATATCTTGGGTTGGAATGGCTTTGGAACCCCGGGGCGGGATGGGAGTGGTGATCCCGAGCCGGAATTCCCGCAGGGAATCGCATCCTGACGCTGGGCGAGGTGCCCAAGGACCAGGTGTACGCGCTGAAGCTGAAGGGAATCTCCATCTGCTTCTCCATGCTGAAGGCGGCGCTCAGCGGCAGCTACGTCAACTTCGGCGTCTTCCGGCTCTACGGGGACGACGCGCTGGACAACGCCCTGCAGACCTTCATCAAACTGCTGCTCTCCATCCCGCACAGCGACCTCCTGGTGAGACAGCCCCGGGAATTCCAGCTCCCTCCTGGGAATTCCAGAGACAGCCCCGGGAATTCCAGCTCCCTCCTGGGAATTCCAGAGACAGCCCCAGGAATTCCAGTTCCGTCCTGGGAATTCCAATTCCATCCTGGGAATTCCAGCTCCGTCCCCAGGAATTCCAGAGACAGCCCCGGGAATTCCAGTTCTGTCCCCGGGAATTCCAATTCCACCCTGGGAATTCCAGTTCTGTCCCCGGGAATTCCAGTTTTGTCCTGGGAATTCCAGTTCCATCCCCAGGAATTCCAGTTCCATCCTGGGAATTCCAGTTCCATCCTGGGAATTCCAGTTTCATCCCCAGGAATTCCAGTTCCGTCCCCGGGAATTCCAGTTCCGTCCTGGGAATTCCAGTTCCGTCCCCAGGAATTCCAGTTCCATCCTGGGAATTCCAGTTCCGTCCCCAGGAATTCCAGTTCCGTCCCTGGGAATTCCAGTTCCATCCCAGGAAAAGCTGGAGGAGAGGAAGGAGCGATGAAGGGGTTGGGGCAGGGAATGGGCAGTGGCAGCAGGCTCTGGGTGAAGCACAGGAAGAATTCCCAGATTTTGGGTGGGAATGGGTTTTAAATCCCATCACAATTCCCAGATTTTGGGTGGGAAATCCCATCACAATTCCCAGATTTTGGGTTTGAAATCCTGTCACAATTCCCAGGTTTTGGGTTTGAAATCCCATCCCAATTCCCAGATTTTTGGTGGGAATGGGTTTGAAGTCCCGTCACAATTCCCAGACTTTGGATTTGAAATCCCATCACAATTCCCAAATTCTGGGTGGGAATGGGTTTGAAATCCCATCCCAATTCCCAGATTTTGGGTTTGAAATCCCATCACAATTCCCAGATTTTGGGTGGGAATGGTTTTGAAATCCCGCCCAGTTTGGAATTCATGCGATCACAGAATGGTTTGGGTTGAAAAGGAGCCACATAAATAATTCCCAAATTCTGGGTGGGAATGGGTTTGAAATCCCATCCCAATTCCCAGATTTTCCCTGGGAAAAATAAAAAGTGGGGAAAGTGATTGGATAGAGCAGTGTTGGGAACGTGGAATAGAATGGGAGAGAGAGGGAAAATGGGAAATGTTGGAATGGGAGAGAGGAGGAAAATGGGAAATGGTGGAATGGGAGAGAGGAGGAAAATGGGAAATGTTGGAATGGGAGAGAGGAGGAAAATGGGAAATGTTGGAATGGGAGAGAGAAGGAAAATGGGAAATGGTGGAATGGGAGGGAGAAGGAAAATGGGAAATGGTGGAATGGGATGGAGAAGGAAAATCGGAAATGTTGGAATGGGAGGGAGAAGGAAAATGGGAAATGGTGGAATGGGATGGAGAAGGAAAATGGGAAATGGTGGAATGGGAGAGAGAAGGAAAATGGGAAATCTCTTGGAATACAGATTTTCTGGGAGACAGAATCCTTGCTCAGTTCTTCCCAGGAGATCCACCAGCACATTCCAGCTGTTTCACGACAGGCTGGATTTAGGAATTTGATGCTTCCAGGAAAACCAAGCAGATTTTTCCTGCTTTTCCTGCAGGATTATCCCAAGCTCAGCCAATCCTACTATTCCCTGCTGGAAGTGCTCACCCAGGACCACATGAACTTCATTGCCAGCCTGGAGCCCCACGTCATCATGTACATCCTGTCCTCCATCTCCGAGGGCCTCACCGCACTGGGTAACTCCTGCTGCTCCCCCCCTGCTTTTCCTGGGATTTGGGGTGGAGTTTTCCTGGGATTTGTCAAGGAGTCAGGGTTAAAAACCCCGTTTTCCCTGTGGGCTTTGGAATTTGAAGCTGGGATTTGGTGAATTCGGAGCGGCGGTTCCTTCACTGATCTCGCCAAGAATTTACACTTCTGGGAATTGGTGGAATTTTGGGATGGTTGGGGTTGGAAAGGATTTTAGTCCCAATCCAAGGGACGCCTTCCACAATCCCAGATTACCCCAACCTGGCCTTAGACACTTCCACTTTAATTTCGTCCAAAACCCCATTTTTTCCCCATTTCCCCCCCAAATCCTCTTTTTTCCATCTAAATCCCCATTTTCCCCCCATTTTTTCCCCATTTCCCCCCCCTTTTCCCTCCCATTTTTCCCCTTTTTTTCCCTCCATTTTTCCCCATTTTCCCTTCACAAACCCCCTTTTTTTTCCCCCAAACCCCCATTTCCCCCCCAAACTTGTGGGGTTTTCCCCCCAAACCCTCTTTTTTTCCATCCAAATCCCCATTTTCCCCCATTTTTACCCATTTTCCCTTCCCACCCCCCATATTTTCCCTCAATTTTTACCCCATTTTTTCCCATTTCCCTCCTCTTTTTCCCCCATCTTCCCCCCTATTTTTCCCCATTTTCCCTTCCCAAACCCCACTTTTTTTCCCCCAAACCCCCATTTTTCCCTATATTCCCCCCAGAAATCCCATTTCCCCCCCCCCCATTTTTTCCCCATTTTCCCTTCCCAAACCCCCATTTTTCCCTATATTCCCCCGGAAATCCCATTTTTTTTCCCCCAAACCCCATTTTCCCCCCCCATTTTTTTCCCCATTTTCCCTTCCCAAGCCCCCATTTCCCCCCCTCCAAACTCTTGTTTTTTTTCCCCCGAAACCCCCATTTTTTCCCAATTTTTCCCCATATTCTCCCTGAAACCCCCGTTTTTTTCCCCCAAACCCCCATTTTTCCCCCCAAACTCTCATTTATTCCCCCCTGTCCCCTCAGACACCATGGTGTGCACGGGCTGCTGCTCCTGCCTGGACCACATCGTCACCTACCTGTTCAAGCAGCTCTCGCGCAGCACCAAGAAGAGATCGACGCCCCTGGCCCAGGAGAGCGATCGCTTCCTGCACATCATGCAGCAGCACCCCGAGATGATCCAGCAGGTCAGCCCCAGCACACCTGGGGGGGTAAAAAATATAAAAAATACACCTGGGGGGGTAAAAAATACACCTGGGGTCTACAAAATGCACCTGGGGTCTACAAAATGTACCTGGGGGCTTCAAAATACACCAGGGGGCTTCAAAATGCACCTGGGGGGCTCCAAAATACACCTGAGGGGGCCAAATACACCTGGGGGCTCCAAAATGCACCTGGGGGGGCCAAAATACACCTGGGGTCTACAAAATGTACCTGGGGTCTACAAAATGTACCTGGGGGCTTCAAAATACACCTGGGGGCTTCAAAATATACTTGGGGTCTACAGAATGTACCTGGGGGGCTCCAAAATGTACCTGGGGGGGCTCCAAAATACACCTGAGGGGGCCAAATACACCTGGGGGCTCCAAAATGCACCTGGGGGGGGCAAAATACACCTGGGGGCTCCAAAATACACCTGGGGGGACCAAAATACACCTGGGGGCTTCAAAATACACCTGGGGGTTTCAAAATGCACCTGGGGGCTCCAAAATGCACCTGGGGGCTCCAAAATACACCTGGGGGGACCAAAATACACCTGGGGGCTTCAAAATATACCTGGGGTCTACAAAATGTACCTGGGGGCTCTGAAAAACATCTGAGGAGGCCAAAAGATAACCTGGGGACACCAAAAAACAACTGAGGAGGTCAAAATTCACCTGGGGGCTCTGAAAAACACCTGGAGAGCCCAAAAAACAACGGAAGAGCCCCAAAATGCATCAGAATTCATTGGCTGCCAGTGCTCAAAGCTCCAGAGCCTTGGGTCTCCGGAGATTCCCAAATCCCGGAGCGAGGAGGGAGCTGGGGTGGGATTTGGGATGGAATGGGATCCATGGTATTGGGATCCATGGGAGTGGGATGGGATCCATGGGGTGGGATCCATGAGATCCATGTTATTAGGATGGGATCCATGAGCTCCATGGGATCCATGGTGTTGGGATGGGATCCATGTAATGGGATCCATGGGAGTGGATGGAATCCATGGAATGGGATCCATGAGATCCATGGTATCCATGGGAGTGGAATGGGATCCATGAGATACATGGAACCCATGGTATTGGGATGGGAGCCATGTAATGGGATCCATGGGAGTGGGATGGGATCCATGGGGTGGGATCCATGAGATCCATGTTATTAGGATGGGATCCATGAGATCGATCCATGGGATCCATGGGATCCATGGGATCCATGGTATTGGGATGGGATCCATGAGATCCATGAGATCCCTGTTATTAGGATGGGATCCATGAGATCGATCCATGAGATCCATGGGATGAGATCCACAGGATTGGGATGGGATCCATGGGATGGGATCCATGAGATCCATGGGATCCACAGGAGTGGGATGGGATCCATGGGATGGGATCCATGAGATCCATGGGATCCACGGGAGTGGGATGGGATTCATGAGATTGATCCATGGGATTCATGGGAAGGGATGGGATTCGGGATCCATGAGATCCATGGGATGGGATCCATGGGATTGGGATGGGATGAGATCCACGGGATCGGGATGGGATGGGATCCATGATATTGGGATCCATGGGATCCGTGGGACTGGGACAGGATCCATGGGATGGGATGGAGGGGCTGCCTTTAACCCTTGGCTCCCTGTGCCAGATGCTCTCGACGGTGCTGAACATCATCATCTTCGAGGACTGCCGGAACCAGTGGTCCATGTCCCGGCCCCTGC
Source organism: Molothrus ater (assembly GCF_012460135.2). Lineage (NCBI taxonomy): Eukaryota > Metazoa > Chordata > Aves > Passeriformes > Icteridae > Molothrus > Molothrus ater. Next base: position 1,677,709 of record NC_050505.2, on the reverse strand, counting down.
TCGGCCTCATCCTGCTCAACGAGAAGGTGAGGGATCCATCCCCGCTGGAAAAGGCTTGAGGGACGCTGGGATTTGTGGGGTGCCCATCGAGGGGAGGAAGGGATGAATCTGACTCCATGTTCTTGGAAGGCCAATTTATGAATAGAATAGAATATTTATGATATAAAATATATCATATAAATATATCATATAATTATATCATATATAATCATAATATATATAATATATATTATATAATATATATATCATATATATATGATATATATATATGATATATAATCATATAATTATATAAATATATAATATAAATATAGGTAAATATAATAGTATAATATAAATATATAGTATGTATAAAATATATATTTTAATAAATTTATATTAAATATATAGAGTATAATATATAATATGAATATAAATAAATATAAATATATATAATATAAATGTGACTATAATTTATATTATATTATATTATATTATATTATATTATATTATATTATATTATATTATATTATATTATATTATATTATATTATATTATATTATATTATATTATATTATATTATATTATATTATATTATGCTATACTAATGAATGCAGAATGGATACCGACAGAAGGCTAAAAGACAATAATGAAAAACTCGTGACTCCTTACAGAGTCCCGAACACAGCCTGTGATTGGTCATGAAGTCAAAACAATTCACATGAATCCAATTAAACAATCTCCAACCACATTCCAAAGCAGCAAAACTCAGGAGAAGCAAATCAGAGCATTATTGTTTTCATTGTTCTCTGAGGCTTCTCAGCTTCCCAGGAGCAAAGTCCTGGGCAAAGAGATTTTTCAGAAAATAAGACGGGGTCAGATGAAGGAGGAGAGCATTCCCAAAAAAGTCTTGGAATGACCCCATGGCCAGGATGGTCCTTGGGATGATCCCATGGCCAGGATGATCCTTGGAATGACCCCATGGCCAGGATGGTCCTTGGGATGATCCCATGGCCAGGATGATCCTTGGGATGATCCCGTAGCCAGGATGATCCTTGGGATGATCCCGTAGCCAGGATGATCCTTGGGATGATCCCATGGCCAGGATGACCCTTGGGATGATCCCATGGCCAGGATTGTCCTTGGGATGATTCCATGGCCAGGATGGTCCTTGGGATGATCCCATGGCCAGGATGGTCCTTGGGATGATCCCATGGCCAGGAAAGCTCCTTGGGATGATCCCATGGCCAGGATGACCCTTGGGATGATCCCATGGCCAGGATGATCCTTGGAACGATTCCGTGGCCAGGATGGTCCTTGGGATGATTCCGTGGCCAGGATGGTCCTTGGGATGATCCCGTGGCCAGGATGATCCTTGGGATGATCCCGTGGCCAGGATGGTCCTTGGGATGATCCCACAGCCAGGATGGTCCTTGGGATGATCCCATGGCCAGGAAAGCTCCTTGGAGCTGATCAATCCACCTCCACCCCTCATACTTTGGGATGCTCCCTCCTTATCCCCGGCACCTCGAGGGGGCTGTGCCCGATCCCAAATCCCAGATCCCATGGGAATTAACCCCTGGCTGTCCTGGCTCCGCAGTACTTCTCGGACCTGCGGAACAGCATCGTGAACAGCCAGCCCCCGGAGAAGCAGCAGGCCATGCACCTGTGCTTCGAGAACCTCATGGAGGGCATCGAGCGCAACCTGCTCACCAAGAACCGCGACAGGTCGGGAACGGCAACGGGAATGGGAATGGGAACGGGAATGGGAACGGGAACGGGAACGGTGTTCCATGGGATGGGCCGGGGCAGGGCTTGGGCCTGGAGGGAGCCCGAATACCCACAGGTATTTCCCACCATGCCAGGGGATCCAACCTGGCCTGGGACACTTCCAGGGATGGAGAAACCACAGATTTTCTTCTGGGAATTCCTTCCCAATATCCCGTTTCAGTTTGAAACTTCCCATGGAAAGATTCTTTCATGGGTTTGTGGTTGGAATTGTGGAATGATTTGGGTTGGGAGGGATCCTAAATATCCACAGGTATTTCCCACCACACCTCCCACCATGCAAGGGGGATCCAACTTGGCCTGGGACACTTCCAGGAATCCAGGGACAGCCACAGATTTTCCTCTGGGAATTCTGTCCTCACCCTCACAGGGGGGAATTCCTTCCCAGTATTCCCATTTCAGTTTGAAATTCCTCATGGGATTCCTTCATGGGTTTGTGGTTGGATCCTAAGTATCCACAGGTATTTCCCACCACACCTTCCATGGGACCAAGGGTGCTGCAGGCTGGCTTTGGACGCTTCCAGGAATGGAGAAACCACAGATTTTCTCTGGGAATTCCTTCCCAATATCCCCATTCCAGTTTGAAACTTCCCATGGGATTCCTTCATGGGTTCATGGCTGGAATGGTTTTGGGTGGGAGGGGATCCTAAATATCCATGGGTATTTCCCACTGTCCCAGGGGGATCCAACCTGGCCTGGGACACTTCCAGGGATCCAGGGACAGCCAGAGATTTTCCTCTGGGAATTCCTTCCCAATATCCCATCCCAGTTTGAAACTTCCCATGGGATTCCTTCATGGGTTCATGGTTGGAATGGTTTGGGTTGGGAGGGACCTTAAATCCCATCCAATGCCGTGGGCAGGGACACCTCCCATGGGACCAGGGGTGCTCCAGGCTGGCTTTGGGCACTTCCAGGGGTGGAGAAACCACAGATTTTCCTCTGGGAATTCCATCCCAGGCAGGAATTCCTTCCCGAGATCCCCGTTCCAGTGGGATAAAATCCCTTCAGGGGAAGTGGTGGATCCCCATCCTCGGTGTGGAGACACCCCCGGGCTCAGCACGGAGTCCTGGGGGAGCTGCTCAGAGATGGGCACTTCATGGGATGGGGAATGGTGGAATGAATGGTGGAATCATGGAGTGGTGGAATGTGATGGAATGCTGGAATCATGGAGTGGTGGAATGTGATGGAATGGTGGAATCATGGAGTGGTGGAATGTGGTGGAATGGTGGAATGATGGAATGGTGGAATGAATGGTGGAATCATGGAATGGTGGAATGAATGGTGGAATCATGGAGTGGTGGAATGTGGTGGAATGCTGGAATCATGGAGTGGTGGAATGTGATGGAATGGTGGAATGATGGAATCATGGAGTAATGGAATGGTGGAATGATAAATGCTGGAGTGATGGAATCATGGAACCATGGAATGCTGGAATCACAGAATGGTGGAATGATGGAATGGTGGAGTCATGGAGTGATGGAATGTGATGGAATGCTGGAATCATGGAATGATGGAATAGTGGAATGCTGGAGTGATGGAATCATGGAATGATGGAGCGATGGAATGCTGGAATCATGGAACCATGGACTGGTGGAATGCTGGAATGATGGAATGGTGGAATGATAGAATGCTGGAGTGGTGGAATCATGGAATGGTGGAGCCATGAAATCATGGAATGAGGGAATGCTGGAATCATGGAGCCATGAATGGTAGAATCATGGAATGGTGAAATGATGGAATAATGGAATCATGGAATGATGGAATGTGATGGAATGCTGGAATCATGGAATGGTGGAATGATGGAATAATGGAATGGTGGAATGATGGAATAATGGAATGATGGAATGGTGGAATCCTGGAATCATGGAATGCTGGAATGATGGGATGGTGGAATTATGGAACCATGGAATGGTGGAATGTGATGGAATGCCGGAATCACGGAATGATGGAATAATGGAATGATGGAATGGTGGAATCCTGGAATCATGTAATGCTGGAATGGTGGAATCCTGGAATCATGGAACCATGGAATGGTGGAATGTGATGGAATGCCGGAATCATGGAATGATGGCCTAGTGGAATGATGGAATCATGGAATAGTAGAATGCTGGAATCATGAAGTGTGATGGGATGCTGGAGTCATGGAATGCTGGAATGCTGGCATGCTGGAACCTGCTCTCCCCTGTCCCCCAGGTTCACCCAGAACCTGTCGGCGTTCCGGAGGGAGGTCAACGACTCCATGAAGAACTCGAGCTACGGCGTCAACAGCAACGACATGATGAGCTGACAGCTGCAGGGCCCAGCCCGGCCCAGGAACGACCCCAGGGCCTCCCCACCCGCAGGGAGGAGGGAGCAGCAGGTGGAGCTCACCTGGGCAGGTGTTTTCCCGTGGGAAGGGCAGAATCCAGGTGCAGGAATTCCAAGGTGTCTGTGTCTCTCTTTTTCCTTCCCTGGCCGGAATGTGGAACCGGCGGCGCTCCGCTGCGAAAAGCCTGCCTTGTATAAAAACTAAAAAAAACAAAACAAACAAAAAAAAAAAAAAAAAACAAAAAAACAAAAACACAAAAAAAAAAAAACATGTACATTTTTTCATAACATTTTGGAGCAAGGTTTATATTGAGTTTCAGAAAAACGAGATTAAAAAAAAAAAAAAAACACGACAAAAAAAACTGCAAAAAAAAATCACAAAAAAAAAAACCACACAAAAAAAAAATCGAAATGATGATTAAAAAAAATGACAAAATGATAAAAAAAAAGACAAAAAAAAAAAAAAAACAAAAAAAACAAAGTGTGATTGAAATTTTTACAGAGTCCTGGTGCACCCAGTGCCGGTGTGAGGGTTGTGAATGCGAGTGAGGAAAGCGTGGCCTGAAGCTTTAGTGGGCGAGGGGGTGGCTGTGTGAAAGTGCAGAGATCTATTTAGTGAGACAAGCTGTAGAGAGAGAGAGAAGCAAAAACTCAAACAACACAAAAAAATAATTAAAAAAACCAACAAAAAAAAAAAAGATTAAAAATAATAATAATAATAAAAAAAAAACCACCACAAAAAAAAAAAAAAAAAGGCATTGTAAAATTCCAAATGTATATTTTTTCTTATTAAGCCCCCCTCAAAAATCACAATTTCCCGGTCCCGTCTCGCCCTCGTTCTTGGGAACTCGAAGCCATGACGTGACCCCTCCGTTCGTGCTTGCTCGTGGGTGTCCCTCCTGTCCCCTCTGTAGCAGTAGCCCCTCCCAGGGCCCTCTTTTCCCCTTTTTCCATCCCTTTTTTCCCATTTTTCCGGGCTGGAGCGGGGGCTGGCGGCAGCGCGGGGCCTCCCCGGGGGGGTTCCCAATGGGGGAGCCCCGAGCACCCCCTGGCAGCAGCGAGGCCCCTTCTCCTGCAGAGCCCCCCTGAGGATGTTGGGGATGGGGATGGACCCCAAAGGCCGGGATCCAGGGGAGGGAGCCCCTTTGCCGTGTACCCCACTATTGTTGCTGCTAGTCGTGTGCATCCTCTTGCTCAGCTCTCCCAGAAACACTCGGGGCCTTTGAGGGCTTCACTTTCTCCTCCCAGACACTCTATTATAATTTTTTTTTTTCTCTTTTTTTTTTTTTTTAATTTTAGTTTTGTTTTGGTTTTTTTTTTTTTTTTTTTTTTGTTGTCAATTTTAATTTTATTTGGTTGGGTTTTTGTTCGTTCCCTTGCCCCCCTGGTGTGTGTTGGGTCCTTTCCCGCGTGAGCAGATGCTGGTTGATGTCGGGGTGTTTGCTGCAAACAGTGTAAGCATTGTGACTGCAAATAAACTCAATGGTTTCTACTGAGCCGCGCACGAGTGGCTGAGACCCCGAGGGACCCCGAGAGGGACCCCAGAGGGACCCCACAGTGACCCCACAGGGACCCCTGAGGGACCCCCCATTGACCCCGAGAGTGACCCTGAGGGACCCCACAGTGACCCCTGAGGGACCCAGAGTGACCCCACAGGGACCCCTGAGGGACCCCCCATTGACCCCGAGAGTGACCCTGAGGGACCCCACAGTGATCCCAGAGTGACCCTGAGGGACCTGGAGTGACCCCACAGTGACCCCTGAGGGACCTGGAGTGACCCCACAGTGACCCCAAAGGGACCCCACAGTGACCCCTGAGGGACCCCACAGTGACCCCACAGTGACCCCACAGTGGCCCTGAGGGACCCAGAGTGACCCCACAGGGACCCCTGAGGGACCCCCCATTGACCCTGAGAGTGACCCTGAGGGACCCCACGGTGATCCCAGAGTGACCCTGAGGGACCCAGAGTGACCCCACAGTGACCCCAAAGGGACCCCACAGTGACCCCTGAGGGACCCAGAGTGACCCCACAGTGACCCCAAAGGGACCCCACAGTGACCCCTGAGGGACCTGGAGGGACCCCTGAGGGACCCCACAGTGATCCCAGAGTGACCCCTGAAGGACCCCAGTGTAACCCCACAAGGACCCCAGAGGGACCCCGAGAGTGGCCTGAGCCCCTGGAGGGACCCGGAGGGACCCCACAGAGACCCCTGAGGGACACCAGAGGGACCCCAAAGTGACCCTGAGAGGGAGCCCCGAGGGACCCCACAGTGACCATGAGTGACCCCAAGAGTGGCTGAGCCCCCTGAGGGACCCAGAGTGACCCCCATGGTGACCCCACAGTGACCCTGAGGGACCCCAAGAGTGGCTGAGCCCCCTGAGGGACCCAGAGTGACCCCCATGGTGACCCCACAGGGGCCCCTGAGGGGCCTGAGCCCCAAGGGACCCCACAGTGACCCTGAGGGACCCCACAGGGACCCCAAGAGTGACCCTGAGAGTGGCCTGAGCCCGAGGGACTCCTGAGGGACCCAGAGCCCCAAGAATCACCCCAGAGTCACCCCAAAACCCTGAGAGTGTCCCCAAAACACTGAGTCCCCCCCAGAGTCCTGAGAGTGACCCCAGAACCCAGAGATTCACCCCAGAACTCTCAGAACCCCAAGATCCCCCCAGTCCTTTCCCTCAGGGTGATTTTCCCAATCAAACCCCAAAATCCCCCAAATCCCACTGAATTCAGGGGGAGACCCTTGGACCCCGAGCCGAACCCCAAAACCCACCTGGATTGACCCCAAATCCTGGAAGTTTGAGCCCATTTTAGGGAAAAACCTGAAAGGGGATGGGGACCCCAAAATGGGATTGGGATTTTGGGATTTCAAACACAGACCCCAAACAGGGACTGGGGTTTTCAAACAGGGACCCCAAACAGGGATTGGGATTTTGGGATAACAGAGACGCCAACACCGGGATTGGGGTTTTCAAACAGGAACCCCCAAACAGGGATTGGGATTTTGGGATTTTTGAACAGGGACCCCAGACTGGAATTGGGATTTTAAACAGGGATTGGGATTTTCTAACAGGGACCCCAAGCAGGGATTGGGATTTTCAAACGGGGACCCCAAACTGGGATTGGGATTTGGGGATTTTCAAATGGGGACCCCAAACAGGGACTGGGATTTTTAAACTGGGATTGGGATTTTGGGATTTTGGTCCCCAACCAGGGATTGGGATTTTCAAGTAGTGACCCCAGCCAGGGATTGGGATTTTCAAATGGGGACCCCAAACTGGGATTGGGATTTTCAAACGGGGACCCCAAACTGGGATTGGGATTTTCAAACTGGGACCCCAAACTGGGATTGGGATTTTGGGATTTTCAATTGGGGACCCCAAATTGGGATTGGGATTTTCAAACGGGGACCCCAAACTGGGATTGGGATTTTGGGATTTTCAATTGGGGACCCCAAACTGGGATTGGGATTTTCAAACGGGGACCCCAAACTGGGATTGGGATTTTCAATTGGGGACCCCAAACTGGGATTGGGATTTTCAAACTGGGACCCCAAACTGGGATTGGGATTTTCCAATCTTTATTTGCAGCTGGAGGGGGCAGAGGCAGCTCTGACCTTCCGGAACCTTCCAGAGCCTGGGAATGGCCCCGTTTGTCTTGGTTTGGGGTCATTGGGGAGAAAAATTCCTAAAGGGGTTTCTTAAAAAAGCAAATTCAAGCAGCCCCTCTGCTGAAGTGGTTTGGGAAAAAGATTTCCTTGGAGAAAAGTGGGAAAAACTGTTCATTTAACAGGTAAAATAAAATCAAATCTAATTGAATTTAATTTAATTTTAAAATAAAATAAAACAAAATTAAATTAAATTACATTTAAAAAATAAAGTAAAATAAAATATAAAATAAAATATAAAATAAAATATAAAATAAAACAAAGCAAAATAAACCTAAATTAAATTAAATGAACAATATTAAACAAAAAAAACTTTTACTGTTTTAAAAGAGATGAGAAACTCAGACAGTCTCTTCTTGTGGGTTGCAGTTTATTTTATTTTATTTTATTTTATTAAAAAAATACTGGAAATGTGGTTGAGGTTTTGGGGGGTCACAGGTGGGAGGTCTGGGGGCTTTTGGGGTGTTTAGATTTAAATAGGTTTAAAAAGAAAAAGGAAAAAAATCTACAGCTTAGGGAACTTTTAGGATTTATTAAAATAAGTTTAGGATTTATTAAAGTCCTTTTAGGATTTATAAAAATCATTTCCAGATTTATAAAAGTCATTTTAGGATTTATTGAAGTTCTTTTGGGATTCATTCAAGTTCTTTCAGGATCTGTTAAAGTCCTTTTGGGATTTCTTGAAATCATTTTAGGATTTATTGAAATCATTTTAGGATTTATTGAAGTCCTTTCAGGATAACTGAATTCTTTCAGGATTTATTAAAGTTATTTATCATTTATTCAAATTCTTTTAGGATTTATTAAAGTCCTTTTAGGATTTCTTAAAGTCCTTTTAGGATTTATTAAAGTCATTTTAGGATTCATTAAAATAATCTTAGGATTTATAAAAGTTCTTTTAGGATTTATAAAAGTAATTTTAGGATTTATAAAAATCATTTTAGTATATATTGAAGTTCTTTAAGGATTTATTTAAGTTTTTTATGATTTATAGAAATCTTTTAGGATTTATTAAAGTCATTTTAGGATTTATTAAAGTCCTTCTAGGATTCATTAAAGTTCTTTCAGGATTTATTGAAGTAATTTCAGGATTTATTGAATTCTTTCAGGATTTACTGAAGTCCTTTCAGGATTTACTGAATTCTTTCAGGATTTATTGAAGTCCTTTCAGGATTTATTGAATTCTTTCAGGATTTACTGAATTCTTTCAGGATTTATTGAAGCAATTTCAGGATTTACTGAATTCTTTCAGGATTTACTGAAGTCCTTTCAGGATTTATTGAACTCTTTCAGGATTTATAAAAGTCCTTTCGGGATTTATTGCAGTTTTTCAGGATTCATTACAGTTTTTCAGGATTTATAAAAGTCCTTTCAGGATTCCTTGCAGTTTTTCAGGATTTATTTCAGGGTTCCACGCCGTGGTTCCTCTCCCCCGTCTCTCCCCCCCTGGCCCTGCTGTGCACGTGTTCATTGCAGCCCTCCCTGTTCCGGGCGATCTCAATGGCCAGGAACTGGATCCTGGTGGCTGCAGAGGGGGACAGGGGTCAGTGGGGGGGGGGTTGGGGTCCCCCAAGCCCCCCCAGACCCCAAACCCACCCAGGATGGAATTTTCCTCCGAGTATTCCCCACGCGAGTCCAGGCGCAGCAGAGTCCCGAAGTTGAAATCCTCCACCACGCCCTCGAAGCTGAGGCAGAACGGGCGCCACTTCTGGGGGGGGATAAAAACACCCTCAGCACCCCAAAACCTCAATAAACCTCACTAAAATCCCTCCAAACCCCAATAAAACCCCGTTCACAAAACCCCATCCACAGCCTTGGGAGGAAATCCCACTAAAATCCCTCCAAGCCTTGGCCCTGTAGCTGAAATCCACCACGCCCTCGAAGCTGAGGCAGAACGGGCGCCACTTCTGGGGGGGGATAAAAACACCCTCAGCACCCCAAAACCCCAATAAAACCCCAATAAAATCCCAATAATACCCCCCAAACCACGCTAAAACCCCCCCAAACCTCATTAAAACCCCCCAAACCCCACCCAAGTCTTGGCCTGGCCTAGTTGAAATCCTCCACCATCCGCTCAAAGTGGAGGTGCCACTGCTGGGGGGTTAAAAACACCCTCAGCACCCCAAAACCCCAATAAAACCCCAATAAAACCCCTCCAAACCCCAATAAAACCCCGTTCACAAAACCCCATCCACAGCCTTGGGAGGAAATCCCACTAAAATCCCTCCAAGCCTTGGCCCTGTAGCTGAAATCCTCCACCACGCCCTCGAAGCTGAGGCAGAACGGGCGCCACTTCTGGGGGGGGATAAAAACACCCTCAGCACCCCAAAACCTCAATAAACCTCACTAAAATCCCTCCAAACCCCAATAAAACCCCCTCACAAAACCCCATCCACAGCCTTGGGAGGAAATCCCACTAAAATCCCTCCAAGCCTTGGGCCTGTAGCTGAAATCCTCCACCACACCCTCGAAGCTGAGGCAGAATGGGTGTCACTTCTGGGGGGGTAAAAACACCCTCAGCACCCCAAAACCCCAATAAAACCCCAATAATACCCCCCAAACCACACTAAAACCCCCCAAACCTCATTAAAACCCCTCCAAACCCCACCCAAGTCTTGGCCTGGCCTAGTTGAAATCCTCCACCACGCCCTCGAAGCTGAGGCAGAACGGGCGCCACTTCTGGGGGGGATAAAAACACCCTCAGCACCCCAAAACCTCAATAAACCTCACTAAAATCCCTCCAAACCCCAATAAAACCCCCTCACAAAACCCCATCCACAGCCTTGGGAGGAAATCCCACTAAAATCCCTCCAAGCCTTGGGCCTGTAGCTGAAATCCTCCACCACGCCCTCGAAGCTGAGGCAGAACGGGCGCCACTTCTGGGGGGGGATAAAAACACCCTCAGCACCCCAAAACCCCAATAAAACCCCACCAAACCCCAATAAAACCCCCTCACAAAACCCCACACACTGCCTTGGGGGGAAATCCCACTGAAACCCCCCCAAACCCCACCCAAGCCTTGGCCTGGCCTAGTTGAAATCCTCCACCACCCCCTCAAGGCAGAGGCGCCATTTCTGAGGGGTTAAAAACACCCTCAGCACCCCAAAACCCCATTAAACCCCCCCCCAAACCCCACTAAAACCCCCTCACAAAACCCCATCCACTGCCTTGGGGGGAAATCCCACTAAAACCCCCCCAAGTCTTGGCCCTGTAGCTGAAATCCCTCACCATCCCCTCAAAGAGGAGGTGCCATTTCTGAGCGGTTAAAAACACCCTCAGCACCCCAAAACCCAGCTAAAACCCCCTCAAAACCCCACTAAAACCCCCCCAAACCCCACTAAAACCTCCCAAATCCCACTAAAATCCCCCAAACCCCACCCAAGCCTTGGCCCCATACCAAGGGGCCTTCACAAATCCTTCACGATCCCCTCAAAGTGGAGGCAGAACCACTTCTAGGGGATGGAGGAGTTAAAAACACCCTCAGCACCCCAAAATCCCACTAAAAAAGAGGGGAAAACCTACTAAAAAGGGGGGAAATCCCACTAAAACCCCACCCAAGCCCCGGCCCCATAGCTGAAATCCTCCAGCACCCCCTCAAAGCAGAGGCACCATTTTTAGGGGGTTAAGAACACCCTCAACACCCCAAAATCCTACAAAAAAGGAGGAAACCCCACTAAAACCCCTCAAAACACCCCTGGTTTTTGGGTTTTCCAGGGTATTTTTGGGGGTTTTTGGCTTTTTGAGAGTTTCTTTGTGGTTTTGGCTTTTTTGAGGAATTTTTTTCAGTTTTGGGGATTTTTGAGGTATTTTTGGTGTTTGGGGTTTTCTGAGGTATTTTTTTGGGTTTTCTGAGGTATTTTGGGGGGTTTGGGAAGTTTGAGATATTTTTGAGGTATTTTTTGAGGGTTTTTTTGTTTGTTTTGAGGGGTTTTATTTTTGGGGGGGTTTTGGGGTTGTTTTGAGGTATTGTTTGGGGTTTGGGGTTTTTTGAGGTCTTTTTGGGGTTTGGGGTTTTTTGAGGTATTTTGGGGTTTTTTTGAGGTATTTTTGGAGGAAACCCCACTAAGAAGGAGGGAAACCCCAGTAAAATCCCCCCCAAACCCCACCACACCTCCTTGGCCGCCTCCGATTTCAGCTCCTCGGGGTCCAGCACGTCCACGCGCAGGTTCCGGAAGGTTCTGCGGAATTCCTCATAGATCCGCTCGTCCACCTGGGTGAGCTTCAGGAACTTGGGCTCCACGGAGGAGATCAGCTGCAGGGGGAGCATCAGCTGGGACACCCCAAAACCACAAAACCCCACCCCAAAGCCCCAAAACCCCACCTCAAAACCCCCAAAATGCCAAAACCCCAAAATGCAAAAACCCTGCCCCAAAACCCCCAAAATCCCACCCCAAAAACCCAAAATGTCAAAACCCCAAAACGCCCTAAAACCCCACTCCAAAATGCCAAAATGTCAAAACCCCAAAGCCCCAAAATGCCCTAAAACCCCATCTCAAAACCCCCAAAATGCAAAAACCCTGCCCCAAAACCCCCAAAATCCCACCCCAAAAACCCAAAATATCAAAACCCCAAAGCCCCAAAATGCCAAAACCCCAAAATGCCCTAAAACCCCATCTCAAAATCCCAAAATACAAAACCTCTGCCCCAAAACCCCCAAGCCCCAAAATGCCCTAAAACCCCATCTCAAAACCCCCAAAATGCAAAAACCCTGCCCCAAAACCCCCAAAATCCCACCCCAAAAACCCAAACTGTCAAAACACCAAAGCCCCAAAACCCCAAAACGCCAAAACCTCAAAATGCCAAAAGCCCGCTCCAAAGCCCCAAAACCCCAAAATCCCACCCCAAAACCCCAAAACCAGCAAATCCCAGCCCAAAACCCCAAACTCACGTTGAAGTAGACCTGGGCGTGCTGATGCGCCTTCATGGCCCAGGCCAGCTCCACGCGGGGCTGCGCAGCACCAGGGACACCTGGGTCACCTCTTGGGGACAAATGTCCCCTGGGGGGGTCCCCTGTCCCATTTTGGGGTCCCCCTCCCCCTTTTTGGGGTGTTCTCCCTGCTTTTGTGAGGTTTTTCCTGCCTTTGGGGTTCTTCTCTTCCCGTTCTGGGTTTTTCTTTTCTTTTTGGGGTTCTCCTTCTCCCAGGGGACAAGGGTGGGACCCCCCTGCTGGGACTGAGGGCCCCAAAAGTGGGACACCCCCAAACTGGGACCTCTCCCCGGATTGGGGGAGCCCCTAAAACTGGGACCCCCCAAAACTGGGGACCCCCTCCCAAGACTGGGACCCTCCTGGATTAGGGGAACCCGTCCCAAAACTGGGACTCCCCAAAACTGAGACTCTTCCAAAACTGGGACTCCCTCCCAAGACTGGGACTCCCCCCTGGACTGGGGGAACCCTCCAAAACTGGGGACCCTCAAAACTGGGACCCTCCTGGATTAGGGGAACCCCTCCCAAAACTGGGACTCCCCAAAACTGAGACCCCCCCCAAGACTGGGACCCCCTCCCAAGACTGGGATCCCCTCCCAGGACAGGAACCCCAAAAGTTGGAACCCCCAAATCTGGCCACCCCTATAAGGACAGGGACCTTCCTCTGTGGACTGGGACCCCCAAAATGGGACCCCCCAAAACTGGGACCCCCTCCCATGATTGGGATCCTTCTGGATTGAGGGAACCCCCCCCAAACTGGGACCCCCCCTGAGGACTGGGATCCCCCAAAGCTGGGACCCCTCAGCTCTGTGACCCTCCAGGACAGGGAACCCCAAATTTGGAATCCCCAAATCTGAAACGCCCCTCAAGGACAGGGACCCCAAAGCTGGGACCCCCCCTCCCAGGACAAGGACCCCCCCCAGGACAGGGACACCCAGGGCACCCCCCAGGACAGGGACCCCCAAATCTGGGACCCCCTCCCAGTAAGGGCCCCCAGTCCTCCCCACTGCCCCCATTCCCAGTCCCACCAGTGTCCCCATTCTCAGTGTCCCCAGTCCCCCCAGTAGCTCGTGTCCCCAGTCCCAGTCCCCCGGCCCCACCACTGTCCCCAGTCCCCCCACTGTCCCCCCAGTGTCCCCCCAGTGTGCCCATTCCCAGTCCTGCGAGTCCCCCCAGTCCCCCTCCGTGTCCCTTCAGTGTCCCCAGTCCCCCCAGTGCCCCTATTCCCAGCCCCCGCAGTGTCCCAGTGTCCCCCCAGTGTCCCCATTCCCAGTCTTCCCAATCCCCCCAGTATCCCCAGTGTCTCCAGTGTCACTCACTTTCCCAGTCCCAGTCCCCCCAGTGCCCCCAGTCCAGCCAGTGCCCCCAACCCCCCATTCCCAGTGTCCCCCCAGCGTCCCCATTCCCAGTCCCCCCAATCCCCCCAGTCCCCATAGTTCCCCCCAGTGTCCCCATTCCCAGTCCCCCCAGTCCCCCACAGTGTCCCCAGTCCCCCCAGTGTCACTCACTTTCTCAATCTTCCCAGTTCCCCCCAGTGCCCCCATTCCCAGTCCCCCCAGTCCCCCCCAGTCCCCACAGTTCCCCCAGTGCCCCCATTCCCAGTCTCCCCAGTGTCCCCCCAGTTCCCCCAGTGTGCCCATTCCCAGTATCCCCAGTGTCCCCCCAGTGTCACTCACGTCGTTACCGAAGCTCTCCGCGGGCAGCGACAGCGCCTGAGCGGCCGCCGCGGCCTCGCCGGGACCCTGCGGGGACACGGGAATGCGACACCGCGGGGACACGGGACAAGGGACACGGGGACAGAGCCCCCAGCGCCCCCAGGGCCACCCAGTCCCCCCCAGTTCCCCCCAGTCCCCCCAGTCTCACCAGCCCCGCCAGCCCCGCCGCCGCCATCGCTGCCGGAAGGGGAGGGGCACCGGGACGGGAGGGGACAGGGGAGGGACAGGGGAGGGGACGGGGGGACACGAGGGGGACACGGGGGGGGACACGAGAGGATGGGGGGGACACGAGGGGACAGAGGGGAGAGAGGGGCACACGGGGGCGATGGGAGGGACAGCGGGGACACGGGGGGAGAAAGGGGGACAGAGGGGACACGGCGGGGAGAGAGAGGATACGGGGGGACAGGGGGAGATGGGGGGGACACGAGGGGACAGAGTGGGATGGGGGGGACACGGAGGGACACGGGGGGGGACAGAGAGGGGAGAGAGGGGGACATGAAGGGTCAGGGGAGGGACAAGGTGGACACGGGGGGGGGGGGGCAGAGGAGACACGGGGGACACGAGAGGGACACGCAGGACCGAGAGACAGGGGGGATACGGGGGGACAGAAGGGACACGTGGAGCGGGGGAGGGACAAGGGAGGGACAGAGGGACTGGGAGGGACACAGGGGGACAGAGGGGACAACGGGTGGACGCCTGGGGGGCACGGGGGGATCGGGGGACACGGGAGGGACATGCGGGACCGAGGGACAGGGGGACACGGAGGGACACGGGGTGACATCGAGGGACACTGGACAACACGTGGGGACATGAAGGGACACGGGACAACACGAGGGGGACACGGGGAGCGCAGGACACGAGGGGACATGCAGGACGGGGGACATGAGAGTGACACGGGGGGACATTGAGGGACAGACAGGACAACACAGGACATGCGGGGGACACGGGGTGACATGGTGGGGGCACGAGGGGGTCACGGAGGGACACGAGGGGACATCGAGGGATATAGGGGGACACGTGAGGCAAGGGGACACGGGTGATGTGAGGGGACACGGGAGAACACGAGGGGACATCGGGGGACACGGGGGGAGACATAGAGGGGACACGGGTGACATCGAGGGACATAGGGGGACACGAGGTGACATGGAGGGGACAACACGGGGGGGACAAGCGAGGCAAGGGGACACGGGTGATGCGAGGGGACACGGGGGGACATGGAGGGGACACAAATGACATCGAGGGACACCCAGGGCACGGGAACGCTCAGGATGGGGCCACCACCAGCGGTGTCACCACACGGTGACCTGTCACACAGCATGGGGGGGGCTCCCACGCTCATTAACCCCCACACCTGAGTAGGTAATTAATTAATTACCAGCGCGGCTGCTCCTAATTGCCTCGGGGAGGGCGGTGGGCGGCGTCCCTGTGACCCCATAAATGCCGCTTTGGGGTGGCCTCGCTGTTTGTGGGGTCCCGAACCGCGGCGCTGCTTTGGGTGAGTGTTTGGGACCGGGGGCGGGGCGCTGAATTTTGGGGATTTTCCCAAAGTTTGAATTTTCCTACAGCTCTCTGTGTGTGTCCCCTCCCCAGGCTGTGCCACCCCCGAGCCGTGTCCCCTCCCCAGGCTGTGCCACCCCCGCCATGTCCTTCACGGACAGCACCGACAGCGGCTCCGACAGACCCGTGTCCGTCCTTTGGGGTGAGTGCCACCCCCTCCCCACCCCAAACCCCCCCTCAGAGCGTCCCCCCCTGCCCGGGGGGACCCGGGTGTGGCTCTGTCCCCCGCTGTCCCCGCAGGGTGCGAGCTGAGCAGCGCCAGGAGCTCCTGCACCTTCCGGGTGACCGAGGATTGGAGCTGCGAGCAGCAGCTGGTGCTGCGCACGGTGAGTGACCCCAAAAATACCCCAAAAAAACCCTAGAACCACCCCGAAAAAATACCTGCTAAAACCCCTCAAAAAAATACTCCCAAAAAAACCCCGAGATCCCAAAATCCAAAGAAATACACCCCCAAAAGGAACAAAAAAAAAAAAAACCCTAAGACCTAAAAAAACCTAAAATCCCCTCAAAAACCCTCAATCTCAAAAATACCCCCAAAATACCTCCCTAAGACCTAAAAAAATACTCCCCAAAAAAAAACCCTAAGCCCCCCAAAACTCCTCCAAAAATACTCACCCCCCAAAAAACCGAGACCCCAAAACCCAAACAAATGACCCTCAAAAAAAACTCTATGACCCAAAAAATACCCCACAAAACAACCCTAACCCCTTCCCCAAAAAAATCTCAAATTCTCAAAAAATAACCCCCAAAAAGCCCCTATGACCCAAAAAATACCCCCCAAACAACCCTAACCCCTTCCCCAAAAAAATCTCAAATTCTCAAAAAATACCCCCAAAAAATCCAAAACCAAAAAATACTCCCCTGAAAACCCCCCAATAAATACCTCAAAACACCCAAACCCCCCAAAAATACCTCAAAAAAACCCCAAAAATACCCTAAAAAAAACCCCCAAAACCCCCCAAACAGGTGGATTTGTTCTTCCCACAGCCTGGGATTAATTCTGTGTTTAATTAAGGAATTAATTGGGATGTGGGAGCGGTGGTGGTGGGGCAGGGAGGGGGTGCTGGTGTCCCTCATACCCCAAATTCCAGCTGCTGCTCGGGCTCCCGCAGGGATGAACTCCGTGTTCTGCCTGGCCAGGGGCTCCCCTCATCCCCAAAACCCCAATTTCGGGGTTCAGGCCGCGTTTTGGGGCTGCCCTGAGGGGGTTTTCTCATTTCCCCTTGCCCAGGTGTGCCTGGGGGAGGCGGCCCGGGATGAGTTCCACGTGCTCGAGGTGGTGGCCGAGGACGGCGACAGCTGCGCCCCGGTGCCGCTGGCCACGCTGAAACCCTCGGTGCTGCCCATGGTGAGGCCCGGGGGGCTCGGGGCTGTCCCGGGAGAGCTCCGGGGATTGTCCCGGAGAGGGCTCGGGGCTGTCCCGGGGGGTCCAGAGTCTGTCCCGTGGAGAGATTGGGGGATTGGGGGCTCCTTGGGGACACTGCTCCTGTCCCGGGGAGGGCTTGGGGAGCTGGGGGCTGCTCCGGGGGCTCTCCCAGGGAGGGTCCGGGGCTCGGGGAGCTGCTCCTGTCCCGGGGAGGGCCCGGGGCCTGGGGGCTGTCCCAGGGCTGCCCCTGTCCCGAGGAGGGGCCTGGGGGCTGCCCCTGTCCCGAGGAAGGGCCTGGGGGCTGCCCCTGTCCCGAGGAAGGGCCTGGGGGCTGCCCCTGTCCCGAGGAAGGGCCTGGGGGCTGCCCCTGTCCCGAGGAAGGGCCTGGGGGCTGCTCCTGTCCTGAGGAGGGCTTGGGACCCTGGGGACTGTCCCGGGGGTGCTCCGGGGGTCTGGGGGCTGCTCCTGTCCCGAGGAAGGGTCTGGGGGCTGCCCCCGTCCCGAGGAAGGCTTGGGACTCTGGGGACCGTCCCGGGGGTGCTCCGGGGGTCTGGGGGCTGCTCCTGTCCCGAGGAAGGGTCTGGGGGCTGCCCCCGTCCCGAGGAAGGCTTGGGACTCTGGGGACCGTCCCGGGGGTGCTCCGGGGGTCTGGGGGCTGCTCCTGTCCCGAGGAAGGGTCTGGGGGCTGCCCCTGTCCCGGTGAGGCCTCCAGGGCCTGGGGGCTGCCGCTGTCCCAGGGAGGGGTCTGGGGGTCCTGGGGGCTGCACCCTGTCCTCCATCTCCTCTCTCCCCCTGTCCTGCGTGTCCCCTCGTGTCCTGTGCTCCCCGTGCTGTTCTCTGTCCCTCCCGTGTCCCCCTGCCACAGGCGTCCCCTCGTTGTCCCCTCCTTGTCCCGGGGAGGGTTCTGGAGGCTGCTCCCGTCCCGGGGGGCTGCCAGGAATTGTTCCCACCCCCATTTTCCAGGCCTCGCTGGCCGGAGTGGAGCTGAGCCCCCCGGTGACCTTCCGCCTTCGAGCTGGCTCCGGGCCCCTCTTTGTCAGCGGCCAGCACGTGTCCAGTGAGTATTGGGGGGTCCCCCAACCCCTGAACCCCCCACTGCGTGTCCAGTGAGTATTGGGGTACCCCCTGAACCCCCCACACGTTTCCAGTGAGTATTGGGGTCCCTTCTATGTGTTCAGTGAGTATTGGGGTGTCCCCCACTTCCTCACCCCCCCACAACATGTTCAGTGAGTGTTGGGGTTCCCTCCATGTGTTCAGTGCGTATTGGGGTCCCCTTCATCCCCCCCCCCCGCTGTCCCGTGAGTATTGGGGTCCCCGGGCTCAGCCAGCCTCTCCTGCAGTCATGGACCTGAGCTCGGATGAGGATGAAGATGAGGAGGAGGAAGAGGAAGCAGCAGAGGAGGCCCCCAAGAAGCCCCCCAAGGGCCCAGGTGCCCAGAAGGGTGGCACGGCCAAGGTCAGCACCTGAGGGGGGGGGCGAGGGGTTTTGGGGTCCCTGCGGCACGGGGAAGGGGGGGGGCGGGGACCCCAAATTCCTCTCTGCTCTGGGGATGAGCCCTGGCCTTCATCCCCGGAGGGAGGAAGACTCCCCATCCTCCGTCTCTTTCTCTCTCCCGTAGAAAAGGAAGCGGGAAAAGGAGGAGGAGCCGTGAGTATGAAACCCTGGGATTTTGGGGGGGGGTCCCTACGGCCGGGACCCCCCCACCCCAACCCCCCCTTGTGTCCCAGCAGGAACAGCCTCGCCCCCGCGCACCCCCCCCCAGCCAAGGTAGGAGCAGCTCCAAAGGGGGCATCCCCTGTCCCCCCCTTTTCCCTGGGGATACCGGGCCGGGGGTTCTGGGGGGGTCGGGGTGTGATGGGCAGCACCGCTGGACCCAAAAATGGTGGGGGGGAAGAGCAGATTTGGGGGCTCCCCCCCTCCACACCCATATTCAGCCCCCTCCCCGTTCTGGCAGGGACGCGGAGCCGGCCGGGGCAGGAAAGGAGCAGCCAAGAAATGACGGGAATTGGGGAATTCTGGGAATTCCATCCAGGTGAGGATTGAGGGGGGTCCCTGGGGCGGCTCCGACCCCACAACGGGGTCACCCCACTAAAAATCCTTTTCCTCCTTCCCCTCCAGGTGCCTGGAAGCAGCAGCAGCAGCAGCTGGTGGTGGTGGTGGTGGTGTCGTTCCCTATTAAATAAAGCACATTTTGCACTCCTGGATCCCTGTGCTGCTGGGGGGGCACCCCCAGCCCTGGATTTGGGGGATGTGAGAAGGGGACAAAGGGGAATTAGGGGGGGCAGGATGGGATCCCACTGACCTGGCTGGCATTTGGGGGGGGGGGGGGGGGGCAGCTGGGTGTCCCAGAGGGGACCTGAACCCCTGCTTGGGGCAGTGAGGGGGGGTTAACCCTGCTCTGCACCCCCGGGATGGGGCTGGGGACAGAGGGAGCAGGGTCACAGCTGTGACAGCAGCGCTGTCCCCACTCCATGGGGGCTGTGGCACCCTTGGGAGGTGCTGGCAGCTCCTGGCACATCCCAGGTCACATCCTGGGGGTGACAACGGCTCCACACCCACCACTCATCCCTCTCTGAATCCACAGCATTGTCCTGCACTCCCTCCATCCCTCTGTCTGTCCACAGCATTGTCCTGCACTCCTTCCATCCCTGTGTGTGTCCAGGGGATTGTCCTGCACTCCTTCCATCCCTCACTAAATCCACAACATTGTCCTGCACTCCTTCCATCCCTCTGTCTGTCCACAGGACTCTCCTTCACTCCCTCATCCCTCAGTGAGGCTGAAGGATGCTCCTGCACCTCTTCCATCCCTGTGTGTGTCCAGGGGATTGTCCTGCACTCCCTCCATCCCTCTGTGTGTTCCCAGGATTGTCCTGCACTCCCTCATCCCTCTCTGAATCCACAGGATTGTCCTGCACTCCTTCCATCCCTCTGTCTGTCCAGGGGACTGTCCTGCACCTCTTCCATCCCTCAGCGAGGCTGAAGGATGCTCCTGCACTTCTTCCATCACTTGGCAGAGCCAGGGCATTGTCCTGCACATTCTCCATCCCTCACTAAATCCACAGGATTGTCCTGCACTCCTTTTATCTCTCTGAGTGACCACAGGACTGTCCTGAACATTCTCCATCCCTCAGTGAGGCCGAAGGCTGCTCCTGCACCTCCTCCATCCCTGTGTATGTCCAGAGAATTGTCCTGCACCTCCTCCACACCTCAGTGAAGCCAAAGGTTGCTCCTGCACCTCCTCCATCCCTGTGTCTGTCCAGGGGCTTGTTCTGCACCTCCACCATCCCTCAGAGGCCAAAGGATGTTTCTGCACCTCCTCCATCACTTGGCAAAGCCAGAGGATTGTCCTGCACTCCCTCACCCCTCTCTGCATCCACAGGATTGTCCTGCACCCCCTCCATCCCTCTGTGTGTCCAGGACTGTCCTGCCCTCCCTCATCCCTCAGTGAGGCCGAACGCTGCTCCTGCACCCCCTCCACCCCTCTGTGTCTCCCCAGGATTGTCCTGCCCTCCCTCATCCCTCTCTGCATCCATGGGACTCTCCTGCACCTCCTCCCTCCCTGGCCGAGCCCCGGGGCCTCTCCTGCCCCCGCTGCAGCTCCGGGCGATCCCCGGTGCCGCTCCCGGTGCCGCTCCCGCATCTCCCGGTGCCGCTCCCGGTGCGGCGGCGGGCGGGGGGCGGTCGCTGTGGTAACGCGCGTGCGGCGCAGGGGCGGGAGGGATGCTCGGCGCGGGGATGGCTCCCGGCGGACGGGCAGCGCTGCCTGCGGGCCATGGGCTCCCCTGAAGGTAGGGCCTGACCCCCGCACCCCATCCCGCACCCCGCACCCCTCGGGCACCCTCCTGCACCGGGCACGGCCGGGAGCGGCGTGACCCAGCGGGCTCCGGGCTCGCTTTGAGTGGGTGCATGAAACACCGCGCGTTGTGGGTTGGAGCGGGATCGGGGCGCCCCCAAACTCCTCCCGCGGGCACCCCCAGGCGTGTCGGTGCCACGGCCGGGTCAGGCGGCCGAGCAGCCCCCGGGCGCAGGTGGCGGCCGCCGAGCAGCCGCTGCGATCGTCTTCATGCTTGAGAAACTGGGTTAGTGGCGGCGGAGAGGCGGCCGCAGCCTCGATGATTCACGGGCACGGCCCCGGGCGGCGGCGGGGCCCGGAGGAGCCCCCCGGGATGGCGGAGCCAGGACCGGGATGCTCCGGCCAGCCAGGCCGGCCCCGGCGCTGAAGGACACGCGTGTGGATCCCCCTGGGGCTGTATCCCTGCCAGATGTTCACCTCTGGGCCTGGATGCCGCCCAGATGTGCAGCCCTGGGTGCGTTTCCTCCCAGATGTGCAGCCCGGACACACCCCAGGCCCTGCGTGTCCACCCGGAGGGGTCCAGCAGCCTTTTCCTGAGCGGGGTGGGGGGAAACTGAGGCAGCGAGGAGCAGAAGCAGCGAGGAGGAGCCCCCGAACGGGAGCTGCTGCTGTCACCAGGCAGCGCTCCCACACAGAGCCGGGAATAGACTCCGGATCCCGGCGCTGCGGCACCAACGCAGCCCCGCCGCCCCCGGCGGGTCCGGCCGCGGCTCCGCTCCCGTGCCCGAGCCCGGGGTGCCGGGATCGCGTTCCGAGCGGCCCCGGAGGGATGGAGGTGACCGCAGCCCCCCCTGCCCTGCCCTGCGCAGAACCGCGACCCCCAGGGTTTGGGGGGCATTGGGGTTTTGGGGCTCAGCTCTCCCCGCCAGAGCCCAGCGCTCGCTTGTGGCAGATTCCCAGCACCTCCCAACCCTCCCTGAGCTGCGCCGGTGCCGCGGATGGAAATTCCCGCTGGATTTCCCCTCCCGGGGCAGCGAGGGGTGGGCGCAGCGCCCCCAGACCCATCCTGGGGGTGGGATCGGGCGGGAGGTGCCGACCCCCCCCCACCCCTCGCTCCACGCTGCCGCAGCCCCGTGAGGTGCTGGGGGTGCCAAAATCCCTCCAAAACCCCTCCGGGGGGAGCGGGGGCAGCCGCGCCCGGTACCCAGCGGGGGCCGGGGGGTGCCAGGGCTGCCCCTGGCAGCGGGGCCAGGCCGGGTTATTCCTGTTTTCCTCCCTCTTTGTGCCGGGGAAGCGGGAGGAGCGGCAGCCAATACTGCTTCGTCATGATGCCGGTTAATTCTCCTCTTGTTGGGAAAGGGACTGAGCCAGCAGCGAGCCGGGGAGAGGCGAGCGGCACCCACGCGGCCACCGCCGCCCCCCTCCCGGGCAGCCACGCACTCCCGCACCCTCCCAGCCCAGCTCCACGCAGCCTCCCCCGCACGCCCAGCGCGGTTATCGGGCGGCGGGGCCGGGCTGCCGGGGGGTGATAGGCTCCTGCTGCCGTCCTCCCGCCCGCGTCCCCGCTCTCACGGCTCTGGATGCGCCGCAGCCCCCCCGGGAGCCCACGCGTGATCGGGGGCTGGGTGGGAGCATCGCCCCGCGGCCGGAGGGATGCGGTGAGCCCGGCCGTAGGTGAGTGAGCGGCTCGGCAGGGACGGGGACACGGCTGGGGACACGGAAGGTGCGGGGGGGCCGGGTCGTGGTGGCCGCTGTCCGTTTTCCAGTCGCTTTTCCCCCCCCCCCACGTTTTGTCCCCACCTTGTCCCCACTGCTGCCAGCGCTGGGGGAGGAACGCGGGGACCCCTCCCCGAGCCCCCCCCTGCGGCACCACAGCGCCCTCAGAGCCCCCCCGGGACCACCCCCGTGTCCCCTCCCCGGGGACATCGCCGGGGGACGAGGCCGGGACCGCCCAGCCCTGCCCAGCCCCACCTGAGGGGGGAATTTGTGGGGTCTCAGCGCTGCTGCTGGGGGGGAACCCCCCAATCCCACCCCCTCCGTGAAGGGTTGGATGCTCCCTGGCCGTGGTGGACACGGAATTTTGGGGTGCCCCAACCCCCCTGGCAAAGCCCGGAGGCGGCAAATTCCCATTTCCCCACTGCCCCGAGCATCGAGGGGGGATTTAGGGGCAGAAGAAATTCCCATTTCCCCACCGCCAGGGAGCATCGAGGGGTGAGTTAAGGGCAGAATTCGGGGCGCAAATTCGGGGCGTCCCCCCCAATCTCTTGGCCGTGCATGCAGCCAAGGGGGAGGGGGGTTCAGCTGCTGGCTGCGGGTGCCAGGCTGGGCTCATTCCTGGGCCACCTCGGGACCCCCGGGTGTCCTGTCAGGTGTGACCACCCCCGGGTGACCCCAGGTGCGGTGTTGGGGTGCCCAGGCCCCCATCCCGGGGTACCCAACGCTGGGCGTGCCGAGCCCAGGGCTGGCAGAACCGGGGGGGTTTTTGGGGTGCGGGGGCTCCCCCAAACCCCCGGGGGAGGCGCGGAGGGCGCGGCCTCCTCACACATCCCCAGCGGGTCCCTCCGCGTGCGGGATGAGCAGGCTAATCCCACTTTAATCCCGGATTACGAGCCACGTGAGGCGCGGCCCAGAGCGGGGCTGTGGGGTGGCCAGCGGGGCAGGGGGGCCGGGCAAGGAGCCCCCCGCTCATCCCCGGGAGTTTTGGGGTTCAGGCCACGTCTCCCCCGTCTAAACCTGCAGGGCAGGGCCGGGGGAAAGCTGCGTTGGCCCAGATTCCGCGGGTGGGAGGAAGCGAGGAGGTGGAAATGCCTCCTTCATCTCCATCCGCTCCGGGATGGGGTGGGCGGGTTGTTGATACCCTCCCCCCCTTCCCCTCCCCTCCCCATCCACCTTCCATGTGGGGAAACTGAGGCACGGAGCATCCCCGTGCGCGCGGCTGGTCCATCCCAGCCATGGAAAAACGCCCGGGGCTGGCAGCTGGTGGCTTTGGAGGCCACCGAGGTGGCGGGGCAGCGACACGGGAGCGATGGCTGGCGACAGCCACGCTGGCCCGGCGGGGACAGAAACAGGACAAAGGAGGAACCGGACACCGGCGGGGCGCGGGTCGCGGAGCCGCTGTCGCTGTCGCGCTCAGGTTGCCCGTGGGGCCCCGCGTGTGGCGGTGCCTCGGTTTCCCCGGTGAGCGGGGAGGATGCTCCGGGCCTCGCCTGCGCTGTTTGTTTGGAGCTTGTGGTGGGAGGAGGAGCAGCAGCAGGAGGAGGAGGAGGAGGAGGAGGAGGGCTGGGCCGGGCTGGGAAGCACCGGACACCGTTCCCAGGGCTGGCGGGAACCGTCTGTTCAGGGAACTTGTGACCCCGGCTGTCCCCCCCTTGTCGCTGCTGGCTGCGAGCCGCGACAGCCGCGCCACGATTCGGGCACTGGTGGCACGGGCGGGAAGGGAGAGTGAGGAGGAGGAGGAGGAGGGGATGGAGGAAGGCTGGGGGTCCCCTGCCGCTCCCCCCCGGCCGTGGGGGGGTTCTCAGGGCCTGGCTCCTGGCGCGGGGCCGGGCGCTGATCGCTTTGGCGGCTGCGAAAAGTCAAATCCGGATTTCCTCGGGGTGGGGAGGAGGGAACCGAGCTCTTCCCGCGGCAGCGCAGCCCTGGCTCCCCTCACGGGGGGGGCACCGGCACCCCTGCATGCCGGTGAGCCCCGCCCGCACGTGTCCTGTCCGTCTGTCCGCCCATCCATCCCTCCTTCCTTCCTTCCTCCATCTCGCTCCCTCTTCCCACGCTCCCTGCCCGGCTCTTTTCGGTCCCCTCAGCATCTCCCTGGGAGGGGGACGCGCTGCGTGTCCCCCCCTCCTGTCCCCGCTCCCCCGAGCCCTCCTGGCCGGGAAAATCCCAAAACAGCCGCGCTTATCTCTGGCCAGGCGCGGACCTGGCCGCGGCTCCGCGGTTTGATCGGGGGTTGCCACGGGGACCGCGGCTGCCATCGGGGCGGTGGCTCCTGCCTGCTCCTGATAAGCTGTCCCCGCGCTCTGGGGACGCGGGGGGGGCCCCGTGGTGGCCGAGGTGGCTGCGCGGGCCTGGCACCTCCGGCCAATTTTGTGGCGTCGCTCCGCAGCCCCGGTTCGGGTTCGTTTTCCTTCCCCTCCGCTCCCGTTCTCCGCCATCGCCTCCATCTGCTCGCTGTCACCGCGTCCCTCCGGTGTCCCCAGCGCGACCGGGGGCGGGGGGCGAGGCTGGCTCCGTCCGGCGCTGGAAAGTGTGAGCTCAGGGCTGTGCCCAAGCGGACAATGCCGCCCTTGTGCCGCTCTGGCGCTGCCCATCGCACCGGTCCCGGGTCCCGGGAGGGGCTGGGGATGGGCTCAGCGCCTTGAACCCCGCGCCAGGGACGGATCTGGGGGGGTCTTTGTGGCGGGGGGGTCCCCAGGGAGGGCAGAGCCGCCTCCCCCCGCAGCCCGAGGATGCTCCCGGGTCTCTCGGACCCATCCCCGCGTCCCACGGGAGCGACATCGGCGGGGACAGCGGGCTCGGTGCCCCCAAGGCGGTGCCACCCCCGTGCCCAGCCTGCAGGGCTGGAGCTGCCCGCGCCGCTGTCGCTGTCACTGTCGCTGTCACCGCACGAGCTTTTCCCAACTCCGTCCCTTCTGAAAGGAGAAGGTTGGAGGAGAATGGGGAATTTTCCCCTTTGTGCGCTCCATTGTGGCCTCAGAGCGCGGCCGGGCCCGAGCCCCGGGGGCTCCGGGGGGCCGAGCCCGTCCCGCTGCCCGTGGAGCCTTCTGGAGGCCGCACAAGGGACAAAAGGGCGACACCGCCGCCAGCACCGTCAGCACCGGCGGGCAGGGACGCGCGGCGGGCACGGGGACAGCGTGGGGACAGCGTGGGGACAAGGGCAGGTTTGTCACCCACTCACGGCCACCGCTGTGCTCTCCCTGCAGAGGGAACAGCCGAGCCCCAGCGCCCAGGGGGATGTGGAGCCACAGAGGCAGCGGTGAGTGCGGTGTCCCCTGCCTGTCACTGTCCCCTGCTTGTCCCATCCCTGTGCCCTGCCTGTCCCTGTCCCTCACCTGTGCCCTGCCTGTCCTTCTCCTTCCCCTCCTTGTCCCTCACCTGTCCCCTGCCTGTCCCCTTGGGGGACTGGGAAGGCCTGTCCCCTGCCTATACCTGTCCCCTGCCTATACCTGTCCCCTGCCTATACCTGTCCCCTCACCTGTGCCCTGCCTGTCCCTGTCCCCCTCCTGTGCCCTCGCCTGTCCCTCCACCTGTCCCTCCCTGTCCTGCCCCTGTCCCCCTTCCTGTCCCCCTCACTGTCCCCATCCCTGTCCCCTGCCTGTGCCTGTGCCCTGCCTGTCCCCGTCCCCTCACTGTCCCTCACCTGTGCTCTGCCTCTCCCCTTCCTGGGGGACAGTGGCACCTCCTGGCAGGCCTGTTCTGCTGCCAGCACTGGGGCCGTGCCACCCCCGTTTGGGGCCGTGCCACCCCTGTCTGGCACTGGGGCCGTGCCACCCCTGTCTGGCACTGGGGCCGTGCCCCCCTCGTTTGGCACTGGGGCCGTGCCACCCCCGTGCCCGCTGTGGGCCCAGCCCGTGCCAGGAGGGCGGTGGGATGTGGGACCCCCACCCAGGGGGGCCCTGTGCCCACCCTGGCAGTGCCCAAACCCCTCTGTGCCCACAGGACCCTGTGACTGACACAGCCCCAGCCCGCGGCTGAATGGAAAGACTGCAGAAGGTACAGGGGGGTGGGGACGGGTTTGGGGGTCCAGGGAGGGTTTGAGGGTCCAGAACAGGATTCTGGGGGTCCAGGGAAGGTCTTGGGGGTGCAGGGAGGGTAAAGGAGGTCCAGAAAGGGTGTTTGGGGTCCGGAACAGGGTTTTTGGGGTCCAGGGAGGGTGTTGGGGGACTGGGAAGGGTTTGGGGGTCCAGGAAGGGTTCTGGGGGTCCAGAAGAGGGTTCTGGGGGGCCAGGGAAGGTCTTGGGGGTCCAAGGAGGCTGTTGGGGGTGCAGAGAGGGTGTTGAGGGTCCAAAACAGGGGTTCAGGAAGTTCTCGGGGGTCCAAGGAGGCTGTTGGAGGTCCAGAACGGGGTTCTGGGGGTCCAGTGAAGGTTCTGGGCTTCAGGAAAGGTCCTGGGCTGCCAGACAAGGTGCTGGGGGTCTCGGGATAGAGAACAGCGTGCTGGGGGTCCAGGGAAGGTTCTGGAGGTCCAGAGAAGGTGCTGGGGGTCCAAGAAAGGATATTGGGGGTACAGAGAAAGTGCTGGGGGTACAGAACGGGGTGCTGGGGGTCTGGACGGGGTGTTGGGGGGTCCAGGAAAAGTGCTGGGGGTACAGAACAGGGAACTGGGGGTCCAGAGAAGGTGTTGGGGGTCCAGGGAAGGGTGTCGGGGGTCTGGAAAGGTGCTGGGGGTTTAGGCCCGGTTCTGGGGGTACAGAGAAAGTTCTGGGCATCCAGTAAAGGGTTTTGGGGGTCCGGGAAAGGTGCTGGGGGTCCTGGCAGGGTGCTGGGGGTCCAGAGAAGGTTCTGGGGGTGTGGGCAGGGTGCTGGGGATCAAGGCAGGGTGTTGGGGGTACAGAGAAGATTTTGGGGGTCCAGGGAAGGGTGTTGGGGGTCTGGGCAAGTGCTGGGGGTCCTGGCAGGGTGCTGGGGGTCCTGGCAGGGTGCTGGGGTGTCCAGAGAAGGTTCTGGGGGTGTGGGCAGGTTCTGGGGGTCCTGGCAGGGTGCTGGGGTGTCCAGAGAAGGTGCTGGGGGTCCTGGCAGGGTGCTGGGGTGTCCAGAGAAGGTTCTGGGGGTGTGGGCAGGTTCTGGGGGTCCTGGCAGGGTGCTGGAGAATGGGGAGCCCCGCACGCACACGGGGCTGGTGCCAAAGGCAGGGGCAGTCGTGGGCCGCTGTTAGCCCGGCCCTGCCTTCCTCCTCCTCCTCCTCCTCCTCGTCCTCCTGCCCAGCCTGGCAGCACCATCTGGCGGCAGCGCGTCCTGGCCGCGCCGCTGCCACCTCCCGGCTGTCCCAGCTGTCCCCTGCCTGCCCGTGCCCACCAGAAACGCCCGTCCCAAGGAATTTGGGATCCGTGGGTGTGAGGGTGCTCGCAGGGGTCCGAGGATGAGGGAAGGGACGAGGATCTGACTCCATGTTTCAGGAGGCTGATTTATTTTTTTATGATATATATTACATTAAAACTCTACTAAAAGAATAGAAGAAAGGATTTCATCAGAAGGCCGGCTAAGAATAGAATAGCAAAGAATGATAACAAAGGTTTGTGGCTCGGACAGAGAGTCTGAGCCAGCTGGGCTGTGATTGGCCATTAATTAGAAACAACCACATGAGCCCAATCCCAGATGCACCTGTTGCATTGCACAGCAGCAGATAACCATTGGGTACATTTTGTTCCTGAGGCCTCTCAGCTTCTCAGGAGGAGAAATCCCAAGGAAAGGATTTTCCATCAAAGATGTGTGTGACACGTGGGCACGGGGGGTCGGGGTCTCTGCTGCTCACAGGGACCCCGGGATGTGTTCAAGTCTCTTTTCCCAGCCCGGCAGTCAAAGAAGGAGTCAGGGCTCTTCAGTTCTCATTCCCAAGGTTGTTTATTGTTCCTTGTCTATAAAATTCTTTCTCCTGTCCAGCCAAGGTCCATTCAGCAGGACAGAGGCACACTGACACCCTCAGTTATCTTTTTATACTAAAAACTACCTGTACAATGTTTACAATTCCTTCCCAATACCCATCACCTGTGTTAGACAGTGAGCTTCTACTCTAAACCAATCCCAAAGTGCCACCATCACAGCAGAAGATGGAGGCCAAGAAGAAGAAGGAGAAAGGCTGGACACG
This sequence comes from Molothrus ater, assembly GCF_012460135.2. Lineage (NCBI taxonomy): Eukaryota > Metazoa > Chordata > Aves > Passeriformes > Icteridae > Molothrus > Molothrus ater. The sequence goes on along the minus strand of NC_050505.2, from coordinate 1,648,810 downwards.
CCCAGATCCCTCCATCTTGCCCCCTGAACCCCCATTCTAAAAACCCCAAAAAATCTATTTTTCACCCCATGATAAATTCACTCTCATTCTACTTAACCTGTCCTGGCTTGCAGGTCTTCATATAAGGTTGGTAATTTTTTTCCATGGGTTAAAATCAAAGCCACAGAGGTGTCTTGGGCTCTGAGCCCCCATTCTAAAAACCCCAAAAAATCTATTTTTCACCCTATGATAAATTCACTCTCATTCTACTTAACCTGTCCTGGCTTGCAGGTCTTCATATAAGGTTGATAATTTTTTTCCATGGGTTAAAATCAAAATCACAGGGGTCTTGGGCTCTGTGCCAAGGTCTCTGAGCCCCCATTCTAAACCCCCCCCAAAAAATCTATTTTTCACCCCATGACAAACTATTATTCTACTTAAACTCTTTTCACTTGTAATTCTTCATCTAAGGTTGGGAATTGTTTTTTCCAAGGGCTGAATCAAAGGCACAGGGGTCTTGAGCTCTGTTCCAGGGTCTCTGATCCCCATTCTAAAAACCCCAAAAAATCTATTTTTCACCCCATGATAAATTCTCTCTCATTCTACTCAAGCTGTCATGGCTTGCAGGTCTTCATATAAGGTTGATAATTTTTTTCCATGGGTTAAAATCAAAATCACAGGGGTCTTGGTCTCTGCGCCAAGGTCTCTGAGCCCCCATTCTAAAACCCCCCAAAAAATCTATTTTCCACCCCATGACAAACTATTATTCTACTTAAACTCTTTTCACTCGTAATTCTTTGTAATAGTTTTTTTCTTTTGACTCTTTTGACTTGTAATCCTTGCTAATTGTTTTTTCCAAGGGCTGAATCAAAGGCACAGGGGTCTTGAGCTCTGTGCCCGGGTCTTGGAGCCCCTTGGCAGGGGTTTGGGCAGGGACAGACAGACAGATGTCCTGAATTCTGCCACAGGGGTGTCCCCAAACCCCCTGAGCCCCTTCCTGGGCTGAACCTGCCCCCCCTTTTTTCCATCCAGCAGCCTCTGACCTCCCCTGGGAGCGTCTGCTCTTCCCGCGGATCCAGCGTTCCCGGCTCTCCCTCCAGCATCGTGGTAAGGAGCCATTCCCACCTTCCCACCTCGTCCCTAAATCCCTGCGGCCGGGATGTGCCCCCCAAAACCACCCCCAGCCCCCCCGCATGGCCTTGGAGGGTGTGAACCCCCCCATTCCCAAAAAATTCCCACCAATTCCCTTCTGCACCCCAAATGAAGGCGTTTTCCTTTCATTCCAGGCCAAAATGGACAAGGAGGTCCTGGGCTACAAGGACCTTGTAAAAAATTCCCAAAAATTCCCTTCTGCACCCCAAATGAAGGAGTTTTCTTCCCTTGCAGGCCAAAGTGGACAATGAGGTTCTGGGCTACAAGGATCTTGTGAAAAATTCCCTAAATTTCCCAAAAATTCCCATCTGCACCCCAAATGAAGGCGTTTTCCCTTTCATTCCACGCCAAAATGGACAATGAGCTCCTGGGCTACAGTCCCATGAGCTCCCAATCCCAATCCCATGAGCTCCCATTCCCAACCCCATAAACTCCCAAGGACCTTGTGAAAAATTCCCTAAATTTCCCAAAAATTCCCTTCTGCACCCCAAATGAAGGAGTTTTCTTCCCTTGCAGGCCAAAGTGGACAATGAGGTTTTGGGGTAGAAGGACTTTGTAAAAATTTCCCTAAATTTCCCAAAAATTCCCATCTACACCCCAAATGAAGGCGTTTTCCTTTCATTCCAGGCCAAAGTGGACAATGAGGTCCTGGGCTACAAGGACCTTATAAAAAACTGCCTGAATTTGCCAAAAATTCCCTCAATTTCCCAAAAATTCCCAAAATGGACAATGAAGTCCTGGGCTACAAGGACCTTGTAAAAAATTCCCAAAAATTCCCTTCTGAACCCCAAATGAAGGAGTTTTCTTCCCTTGCAGGCCAAAGTGGACAATGAGGTCCTGGGCTACAAGGATCTCGTGAAAAATTCCCTAAATTTCCCAAAAATTCCCTTCTGCACCCCAAATGAAGGCGTTTTCCCTTCTTCCCAGGCCAAAATGGACAGCGAGGTCCTGGGCTACAATCCCTTGAGCTCCCAATCCCAATCCCATGAGCTCCCATTCCCAACCCCATAAACTGCCAAGGACCTTGTGAAAAATTCCTTAAATTTCCCAAAAATTCCCATCTGCACCCCAAATGAAATTGTTTTCTCTTCCTTGCAGGCCAAAATGGACAACGAGGTCCTGGGCTACAATCCCATGAGCTCCAACCCTATAAACTCCCAAGGACCTTGGAAAAAATTCCCTAAATTTCCCAAAAATTGCCTTCTGCACCCCAAATGAAGTTGTTTTCCCTTCTTCCCAGGCCAAAATGGACAACGAGGTCCTGGGCTACAATCCCATGATTCCCAATCCCATGAGCTCCCAATCCCATGAGCTCCCATTCCCAACCCCATAAACTCCCAAGGACCTTGTGAAAAATTCCCTAAATTTCCCAAAAATTTCCCTTCTGCACCCCAAATGAAATTGTTTTCTCTTCCTTGCAGGCCAAAATGGACAACGAGGTCCTGGGCTACAATCCCATGAGCTCCAACCCTATAAACTCCCAAGGACCTTGGAAAAAATTCCCTAAATTTCCCAAAAAATTCCCTAAATTTCCCAAAAAATTCCGTTCTGCACCCCAAATGAAGTTGTTTTCCCTTCTTCCCAGGCCAAAATGGACAACGAGGTCCTGGGCTACAATCCCATGATTCCCAATCCCATGAGCTCCCAATCCCAATCCCATGATCTCCCATTCCCAACCACACAAACTCCCATGGACCTTGGAAAAAATTCCCTAAATTTCCCAAAAATTCCCTTCTGCACCCCACATGAAGGCGTTTTCCCTTCGTTCCAGGCCAAAATGGACAACGAGGTCCTGGGCTACAAGGATCTTGTAAAAAATTCCCTAAATATCCCAAAAAATTCCCTTTTGCACCCCACATGAAGGCATTTTCCCTTCTTCCCAGGCCAAAATGGACAACAAGGTTCTGGGCTACCATCCCACAAGCTCCCAAACCGAATGAGCTCCCATGGACCTTGGAAAAAATTCCCTAAATTTCCCAAAAATTCCCATCTGCACCCCAAATGAAGGCGTTTTCCCTTCGTTCCAGGCCAAAATGGACAACGAGGTCCTGGGCTACAAGGACCTGGCTGCCATCCCCAAGGACAAAGCCATCCTGGACATCGAACGCCCCGACCTGATGATCTACGAGCCCCACTTCACCTACTCGCTGATGGAGCACGTGGAGCTGCCCCGGAGCCGCGAGGTGAGCGGGAATTCCCCGGGGGTTTTGGGAGAATCCCACCTGGAGAGGAGGGATCGCCGTGGTGGAGCAGAATTCTCGAAAAATAGGGAAAAAATTCCAGCAGAAAAATAGCAAAAATTCATGAAAATTCGTTGTAATTCGTGACAGCGCATGAAGGTTTTTCAAGTTGTTAGAATTCAGTAAAAAATATTGAATTAATTAAAATCAATTCAAAGTAATTCAAAATTGAATTAAAATTAATTAAAGTAAAATGAATAAAAATGAAATATAATTAATCATAAAGAAATTAATAGAATTTTATTATAAATAAAATAATAAATTTTAAAACATTAAAAAATAGAAGGAATAGAATTCTAGAATAATAGGAAAAAAATCCAGCAGAAAAATAGCTAAAATAGATTTAAATTCATTATAATTTGTAATAGTTCCTGAGGGTTATTAAAATTGCTAAGATTCAGTAAAAAACCATTAAATTAATTAAAATTCAGTAAAATTAGTTGAAAATTAAATTTAAATGTATTAAAATAAAGTGAATAAAAATAAAATATAATAAATCATAAAGAAATTAATAGAATTTTATTATAAATAAAATAATAGATTTTTAAAAATTAAAAACTAGAAGGATTACCAAGCTGGAATAGAATTCTAGAATAATAGGAAAAAATTCCAGCAGAAAAATAGCTAAAATTTATTAAAATTCTTTATAATTCGTAACAGTTCCTGAAGGTTATTAAAATTTTTAAGATTCAGTAAAAACCATTAAATTAATTAAAATTCAGTAAAATTAATTTGAAATTAAATTTAAATTGATTAAAATAAAAATAATAAAAATAAAATAAAATAAAAACTAAATTGGAAATAAATTAATAAAGTTTTATTATAAAGAAAATAACATTTTGTAATGATAATATTTTAATATGTTTAATACTATATTAAGTCATTATATAATTTATATTCTATCATATTATATTACATTACATTATGTTTTATTGCATTACTTTATATTATGTTATATTATATTACATTATAATGTAATGTAATATAATTTAATATAATTGAATGTATTACATTATATTACATTATATTACATTACATTACATTTCATTACATTACATTATATGATGTTATATAACATATTATATTACATTACATTATACTAATTATATTATATTTACATTTTTACTATTATTTTATAATATTATAATATTTTATAATTATACAAATCAAATTAAAAGAAATTAAAAATAAATCAAAATTACTTCAATCCTTGCCTTCTGCAGCGCTCCCTGTCTCCCAAATCCATGTCTCCTCCTCCGTCTCCAGAGGTGAGTCCTGGCCCTGCTGGGCTGTGTGGGGAGGGGGTGGTGCTGAACTGGGGGGGCTCTCGCTGACCCCGATCCCGTTTTCCCGCAGGTGATCCGGGAGTGGCTGGAGAGCCGCCCCCCCAGCAGCACCGCGCTGCCCCCCTCGCGCCAGGGCCCTGCTCCCACGCGCAGCAGCGTCCAGCACTTCCACCGCCCCGGTACCGCCCCGGCCCCCCAAAACGGGACCCCAGCACTGCCCGAGGCAGCCGGGCCCGCCTGGAGCCTCCTCCCAGCTCCATCAGCTCCCGTTCCCTTGGGTTCCCAACCCCATGAGCTTCCATTCCCAACCCCATAAACTCCCATTCCTAATCCCGTCAGCTCCCAATCCCATGAGTTCCCATTCCCAATCCCATGAGCTTCCAACCCCACAAATTCCCATTCCCAACCCCATAAATTCCCATTCCCAACCCCATAAATTCCCACTCCCAACCCCATGAGTTCCCATTCCCAATTTCATCAACTCCCATTCCCAACACCCGTGAGTTCCCAATCCCATGAGTTCCCATTCCCAACCCCATAAATTCCCATTCCCAACCCCATGAGCTCCCAGCCCCATAAATTTCCACTCCCAATCCCATGAGTTCCCACTCCCAATCCCATGAGCCTCCAGCTCCATGAGCTCCCACTCCCATTCCCATCTCATTCCCAACCCCATGAGCTCCCATTCCCAACCCCACGAGCTCCCAATCCCACGAGTTCCCATTCCCAACCCCAAATCCCCCTTTTCTCCAGAGACCGACACCACAGAGCTCAACATTTACAAGAAGCCCCCGATCTACCGGCAGAAAGGTGAGTGTGGGGAGGGGAGGGGTCCATCCCACGGGATGGGGCACCCCGGGATGCCCCCTCACCCCACCCTGTGCCCCCAGACCACCATTCCAGTGCCCACCACGGGAAGCATCTCATCGAGGACCTGATCATCGAATCCTCCAAATTCCCGGCGGCGCAGCCCCCGGATCCCAACCAGCCCGCCAAGATCGAGACCGACTACTGGCCCTGCCCGCCCTCGCTGGCCGTCGTGGGTAGGTGGGACCAGGGGGGTCTTCCCTCCTAGACACCCCAGGGGGGGCTGGGGATGGCTGGAATGTCCCTTTGTCCCTTTTCCCGCAGAGACGGAGTGGAGGAGGCGGATGGCGTCCAAGAGAGGTGAGGAGGAGGATGAGGATCTGACGGAGGAGATGAAGAACCTGCGGGAGCTCCAGAGGCAGGAGCTGAGCAAGGTCAGGGGCGGGGTGGGAGCTCTGAGGGGCTGGGGGGGCTGGCACCGATCCCAACGGGGGTCCCTTGGTGGCACCTCTGAGGTGACACTGGCACCGATCCCAACGGGGGTCCCTTGGTGGCACCTCTGAGGTGACACTGGCACCGATCCCAATGGGGGTCCCCTTGGTGGCACCTCTGAGGTGACACTGGCACCGATCCCAATGGGGGTCCCTTGGTGGCACCTCTGAGGTGACACTGGCACCGATCCCAACGGGGGTCCCTTGGCGGCAGCTTTGGAGGGCTGGGGGTGTGATGGCACCAATCCCAAAAGGGGTTGGGATAAAAATAAAATAAAAATTAATTTAATTTAATTTAATTTAAAATAAATTCAAATTAATTCAATCCTCAGTGGCAGCTCTGAGGGGCTGGGGGTGATGACACCGAGCCCAACAGGGGTCCCTTGATGGCACCTCTGAGGGGCTGAGGGGACACTGGCACTGATCCCAATGGGGGTCCCTTGGTGGCAGTTTTGGGGAGCTGGGGGTGATGGCACTGATCCCAAAGGAGGTTCCTGGGTTCCCAGGTCACCTCCAACCTCGGGAAGCTGATCCTGAAGGAGGAGATGGAGAAGTCGCTCCCGATCCGGAGGAAAACTCGCTCGCTGCCGGACCGGACGCCTTTCCACACGTGTGAGTGGGACGGTTCTCCTGAATCCTGCCCTTTCCCTCCTCCCCTCTGGGAGCCTGCACCCCCATTCTGCACCCCAAATCCTGCCTGTAAATCCCAAATCCCGCCTGCACACCCCAAAACCTGTCTGTACATCTCAAACCCCACCCGCACCTCTCAAATCCCGCCTGTACATCCCAAATCGCACCTGTACATCCCAAATCCTGCCTGTAAATCCCAAATCCTGCCTGTACATCCCAAATCCCGCCTGTACATCTCAAACCCCACCTGCACCTCTCAAATCCTTCCTGCACACCCCAAATCCCACCTGTACATCCCAAATCCTGCCTACACCTCCCAAACCCCACCTGTACCCCCTAAATCCCACCTGCACCCCTGCTCATCCCTGCCCATCCCTGATGGTCCCTGCCTGTCCCCAAATGTCCCTAAAGGTCCCTAAAAGTCCCAGCCCATCCCTGATGGTCCCTGCCCATCCGTGTCCATCCCTGCCTGGCCCTCAATGTCTCTAAAGCTCCCTGCCTGTCCCTAAATGTCCCTCCCCATCCCTGCCTGTCCCTAAATGTCCCTCCCCATCCCTGATGGTCCCTGATGGTCTCTGCCTGTCCCTACAGGTTTCTGCCTGTCCCTGCCCATCCCTAAAGGTCCCTAAAGATCCCTGCCTGTCCCTGCTAATTCCTAAAGGTCCCTGTCCTTCCCTGCCTGTCCTTAAATGTCCCTGAAGGTCCCTGCCTATCCCTGATGGTCCCTGCCTGTTCCTGTCCGTCCCTGAAGGTCCCTAAAGGTCCCTGCCCGTCCCTGCCTGTCCCTAAATGTCCCCAAGGGTCCATGATGGTCCCTGCCTGTCCCTAAATGTCCCTGATGGTCTCTGCCCATCCCTGCCTGTCCCTAAAGGTCCCTGCCTGTTCCTAAATGTCCCCAAAGGTCCCTGACCATCTCTGCCCGTCCCTAAATGTCCCCAAAGGTCCCTGCCCATCCCTGCCTGTCCCCAAATGTCCCTGACACTCCCTGCCCGTCCCTAAATGTCCCCAAAGGTCCCTGCCCGTCCCTGCCTGTCCCCAAATGTCCCTGACACTCCCTGCCCATCCCTAAATGTCCCCAAAGGTCCCTGCCCATCCCTGCCTGTCCCCAAATGTCCCTGACGCTCTCTGCCTCTCTCTCAGCCCTCCACACGAGCTCCAAGAGCTCCTCCCTCCCCGCCTCCGGCCGGAGCACCCTCACCCGGGTAAGGGTCCGTCAGCTGCGCCCCCCTCCCACGCTGCCGGGGTCACCCCAGCCCGGGGTCACCCTGCTCAGGGGTTTGGGGTCACCCCTGTGACCCTGTCCCCGTGTCTGTCCCTGTCCCCGTGTCTGTCCCGCACAGCTGCAGTCAGCAGAGTTCGGCTCGGCCGGGAGCGAGAAGGGGAGCCCTGGTGAGGGGCAGGGCAGGGGCTGGGGGTGTCCTGGGGATCTGGGGGGATCCCCACCCTTGGGGATAAGGGGGTGTCCCTGGGAGTGTGGGGGTGTCCTGGGGATGTCCCCAGGAATTTGGGGCTGTTCTGGGAGATGTGGGTGTGTCCTGGGGATGTGGGGGTGTCCTGAGGGTGTCCTGGTGATGTGGGGGTGCTCTGGGAATGTGGGGGTGTCCTGGGGATGCTGGAACATCCTGCAGAGATGTGGGAGAGTTTTGGGGACGTGGGGGTGTCCCTGAGAATGTGGGGGTGTCCTGGGTATCTGGGGATGTCCTGGGGATGTCCCTGGGAATGTGGGGGTGTCCCTGGAGTTGTGGGGGTGTCCTGGGAGTGCGGGGATGTTCCTGGGAGTGCGGGGCTGCCGTGGGAGTGTGGGGGTGTCCTGGAGGTGTTCCCAGGAATGTGGGGGTGTCCTGAGAGCTGTGGGTGTTTCCCTGGGTATGTGGGGGTGTCCTGGAGGTGTCCCAGGGGGTGTTCCCGGGTATGTGGGGGTGTCCTGGAGGGACGCTGCAATGTCCTGGGGGATGTGGGGGTGTCCCCAGGGTCTGGGATGGGCGGCACAAGCCCGGGCCCAGCAGAATGTGGGGCCACAGTGGGGTCTCCGGGCTGAGCCCCCTCCCCTCTTCCACAGCCCTGCAGGTAAGCGCTCACCTGGACACGGACACCGAGAGCCAGGAGACGGTGACGGGGGGAGGGGACACCGGGGCCACCTCGGGGACGGTCCCTGGAGGGGGGAGGGACCTGGAGCCCACCCTCACCCGGGCTTCAGGAGGGGGGAATTGGGGTGGGGGCCGGGCTGACCTCAGGCTTTGCCCCCCCAGAACGGCCAGCGCGGGCGGATGGACAGAGGGAACTCCCTGCCCAGCATGCTGGAGCAGAAGGTGAGAGGGGCTGGGGGCTTGGATGGGGTCAGGGGGGGCTTAGATGGCGTCAGGGGGGGCTTGGATGGGGTCAGGGGGGGCTTGGATGGCGTCAGGGGGGGCTTGGGTGGGGTCAAGGGGGGCTTGGATGGCGTCAGGGGGGGCTTGGATGGCGTCAGGGGAGGCTCTCACAGCCCCGTGCCCCCCCCCGTTAGAAAAATTAATCCACAAGCATCAGAGGTTTCTGTCCAAAAAGGACTGCTCTGTGTCCTAAAAAGGGAGGATGCAGCTCCCTTTTTATCCCAATTTCCAGCCACATTTCCCTTCTCTCTTTCCCCATTTCTGAGGTGCTTGAGAGGTTCAGACTCCCCAGAGCACCTGATCCTAAAGATTCCCCTATAATGTATAAAACTCTCCTTTTAATTTTTAATTCTTATGGAATTTAGGGGGTTTCCCCCATTTCTGAAGTACTTGAGAGGTTCAGACTCCCTGATACCAAAGATTCCCCTCTAATGTATAACCCTCCCTTTTAGTTTTAAATTCTTATGGAACTTTGGGGTTTTTCCCCATTTCTGAGGTACTTGAGAGGTTCAGACTCCCCAGAACACCTGATCTCGAAGATTTCCCTCTAATGTGTAAAACCATGCTTTTAATTTTTAATTCTTACTGAATTTAGAGGTTTTTCTCCCCCGTTGTTTCTTTCCTCTTTCAATATCCAATTTCATTTTTCAGCAAACCTGAAGTTTATTTCTAAAAGCAAATCTCTTTTTCCATTCATCAGTCACTGGAATCCTTCCCATGGTTTCTTTTACCTCCCAGTGCCGGTTTTACCAGACCCACGCCTTGTTTATAACCACAAATCCCCCATTCCTCTGCCCCCCTTTTTGCAGATCTACCCCTACGAGATGCTGATGGTGACGAACCGAGGCCGAGTGAAGCTCCCGCCCGGCGTGGACAGGACCAGGCTGGAGGTGGGGGCTGTGCCACCCTCGGGGGGGGGCTCCGGGTGTGTCACCATCCCCAGTGGGTGTCACCATCCCCTGTCCGTGTCACCATCCCCTGTCCGTGTCACCATCCCCAGTGCTTGTCACCATCCCCTGTGGGTGTCACCATCCCCTGTCCATGTCACCATCCCCTGTGCTTGTCACCATCCCCAGTGGGTGTCACCATCCCCTGTCCATGTCACCATCCCCGGTCGGTGTCACCATCCCCTGTGCTTGTCACCATCCCCAGTGGGTGTCACCATCCCCTGTCCATGTCACCATGCCCTGTCCATGTCACCATCCCCTGTGGGTGTCACCATCCCCTGTGGGTGTCACCATCCCCAGTGGGTGTCACCATCCCCTGTCTGTGTCACCATCCCCAGTGGGTGTCACCATCCCCTGTCCATGTCACCATCCCCGGTTGGTGTCACCATCCCCTGTGGGTGTCACCATCCCCAGTGGGTGTCACCATCCCCTGCCCGTGTCACCATCCCCTGTCCGTGTCACCATCCCCTGTCCGTGTCACCATCCCCAGTGCTTGTCACCATCCCCAGTGGGTGTCACCGTCCCCTGTGGGTGTCACCATCCCCTGTGGGTGTCACCATCCCCAGTGCGTGTCACCGTCCCCTGCCCGTGTCACCATCCCCTGTCCGTGTCACCATCCCCAGTGCGTGTCACCGTCCCCTGTCGGTGTCACCATCCCCTGTGTGTGTCACCATCCCCTGTGGGTGTCACCATCCCCTGTCCGTGTCACCATCCCCTGTGGGTGTCACCGTCCCCTGTGGGTGTCACCATCCCTGTCCATGTCACCATCCCCTGTCCGTGTCACCATCCCCTGTCCATGTCACCATCCCCTGTGGGTGTCACCATCCCCTGTCCCCTCCCGCAGCGCCACCTGTCCCCCGAGGATTTCCTGAAGGTGTTCGAGATGTCGCCGGAGGAGTTCGGCAAGCTGGCGCTGTGGAAGCGCAACGAGCTGAAGAAGAAAGCCTTCCTCTTCTGAGTCCTCCTCCTCCTGCTCCTCCTGCTCCTCCTGCTCCTCGGGCCAGCTCCGTCCGTGTCACGCCGTGGAACCGCTTCAGGGCTCCCCGCCGGTTTTTATTGGGGTCCCCCCGCCCCAGCTCCTCCAGCCCCCCCAGATCTGCGCCCCCCGCCTCAATCCTGGTGGGCTGGGGGGGCCTGAACCCGCCTGGCACGGGGGATGGGGCTGGGGCAGCCCCTGCCCCATGGTGGGCACGGTTGGGCCACGGGGGTCTCTGGGCTTTGTGCCCCCCCCGGGAATGTGCCTGGCTCTGCTTTCAGCCCCCTGGCGGCACTGAGGGGGCGATGGGGGGGTCCCCTCCTCCCCGAGGGTCTGCAGCCCCCACCCGCCACCCCGAGGTGTCCCCCGAGGTGCCCCCGTGCCCCACCCCGAGGCTTGGGAAGAGCCCACACTGCCAGACCGACCTTCTCCCAGCAAAGCCGGGCCCAAATCCCAGCTTAACCCCCCCCCCCAGGCCTGCAGCCCCCCCGGCTCTGTCCCCCCCGGTCCCTCCTGTGCCAGGAGCTGCAGGGGGCACCCCAAGGACACTGCCAGCCCTGAGGGGCAGGGGGAGCACCCCGGGGGTGGCAGGGTTGGGGTGGGGGGGGTCCCTGGAGCATCTCCAGCTGTGGATGGGGGGGATGCAGGGGGTGATGATTTGGGGGGCACCGGAGTGATGATTTGGGGAGCACTCGGGTGATGATTTGAGGGGCACAGGAGCGATGATTTCGGGAGCACAGGAGGGCACTGAGGTGATGATTTGGAGGGCACTGGGGCAATGATTTGCAGGGCACTGGGGCGATGATCCGGAGGGCACAGGAGGGCGCTGGAGTGATGATTTGAGCACTCAGCCGGCACGGATGGATTGGAGCAGGGCACGGCTCGATGGGCGCTCACCGAGGCTGGCCACTGTCCCTGTCCCTTCCCGGGCAGGGCTCGGCACCGGGCAGCACCTTCCCTTCCCCGCCTCCCCTCTCCAGGCACACGTTTTGGGCAGGACCCCTCTCTCCCTGCACCCCCCGACCCCTCCACGCTCCCCGGTTTTTTGTTTCCAGCCACTTTCCAGCCGCTAGACCTTGTTGGGATGTAAAGAATGTAATTTATCGGGAATTCACTGGCCCATACTTGCCTTTCACTGCTACAAACGACATATCTATAAATATATATATAAATATGGGTTGTTTTCGGACTGGACTACAGTGATTCACTTTCTCTGTTTTTGTTAGAGTTTATTTTATTTGCTGGTGTCGGAGAATCCGCGTGAGAGTGATTTTTTGCTTACAATTAAAGGTGAAATGGCTTTATCCAGCCCGGCTCCGCAGCTTTGCTTTCCCCTCTCGTCCAAAACTCCCCCCGGGCCCGCGGCCGGGTCCCTGCAGATGGCGGTGCTGCTCCGAGGAGGACGCGGAGCCTTCCCCGCCTTCCTCCCGCCCCGGCCGGGCTGCGCTGGGGGCCCGCAGGGCGTGTGCGAGCCGAGCCGGGCCGGGACAGCGCGGGCCCGGGCCCGGTCCCCATCCCGGTACCGATCCCCATCCCACTCCCGACCCCCATCCCAGTCCTTGTCCTGATCCCGATCCCGTTCCCCGTCTGGATCCCGATCCCGGCTCCTGTACCGGTCCCGGTCCCGATCCCGATCCCGATCCCTGTCCTAATTCTGTTCCCCATCCCGATCCCGTTCCCCGTCTGGATCCCGATCTCGGTCCCCGGTCCCTGTCCTGATCCCGATCCCAGTCCAGATCCCGATCCCCGTCAGGATCCCGATCCCAGTCCCTGTCCTAATCCTGATCCCGGTCCCTGTCCTGATCCCGATTCCGGTCCCGATCCCAATCCTGCTCCTGGTCCCCATCCCGATCCCAGTCCAGATCCCAATCCCGATCCCGGTCCCTGTCCTGATCCCGATTCCGGTCCCGATCCCAATCCTGCTCCTGGTCCCAATCCCGGTCCGGATCCCGGTCCCGGTCCCGGCGCGATGTGATCGCTCCCGCACCATGTCCCGGCAGCGAGGTACGGGGGGGGGGGGGGGGGCTCCGAAGGGATGCGAGGCCGGGGGGCACCAACCCCAAACCGGGGGGAAAAGGGGGGTTCAGCCCTGGGGGAGCCCGTGGGAGCGGGGAAGGGAAAAGGGGGTTCGGGAAAAGAGGAGGGGGTGAAAAGGGGGGAGTGGGAGGCGCGGGGGCTGCGGGGTCAGAGCTGGAGGGGAAGGAGGGACGGGGTGTCCCCCCGACATTGGGGTGTCCCCCCGACATTGGGGTGTCCCCCCGACATTGGGGTGTCCCCCGACATTGGGGTGCCATGTCAGGCTGGGGGGGCCCAGCGCCCCTTCCAGCCCCCTCCCAGGGGCAATTTGGGGGTGCAGCAGCCGCGGGGGGAGCGTCCCCACCCTGCAGCCGTGGCCTGGAGCCTCCGCACATGACGAGTCACGCTGTGGCCGCGAGCAGCTCCCCGCAGCCTCCTCTGAGTCATCCCGCGCTGGGCCCGAGCCACCCCCGGGGTCCCCCGGGTCACCTCCACACCCCCGCACCCCCCGGGCGCCTCGTGGCTCGGATAAAACCCCAAAAGGCTGCCCCGAATCACCGCCCGCGCTGGCATCACCCGGGTGCTGCCGTTCCCATGGCATCCCCGGGGCCGCGAGGATGAGGAAGACGGCACGAGGATGATGATGATGATGATGATGATGCCACCGTGCCGCGGGCGGGAGCTTTGCTAGGAGACGCTCTGTGTGTGTTTGGGGGGCGTTTTCCTCCCGCTCCGCAGACCGAGGCTGATGTTTTCCATCCCGGCCGCTTTCCCTTGGCACGGCAGCGGGCACCGGGCACCGGGCCAGGGCTCAGGGCAGCCCCTGCAGCGGCTGCGGGCACGGCTGGGCACGGCTGGGCACGGATCGCTGCCCCAGCGGCCGGGGGAGGGCGCGGGGGGGGCGCAGCGAGGGCAAAAGGGTGAGAGAGAGGACGGAGATGTCATTGCCGAGGAATTCAGCCTGGGCGGAGGAGAGCAGAAAGGGAGGGAGGGGACGAGCCAGGCCCGCTGGCCAGGGGGGGACAGTCCCGTGTGCCCCACGCCGCCCGCAGGTCCCTCCAGCGCTCCCCTGCCCCAGCCCCCGCCGCTTTTCCCGCTGGGAGCTCTTCCCCCCCTTCCCTGCCCCGGTTTCCAGGGAAATCCAGATGTTTGGGCCCAGCTCCGGCGTTGCTCGGCCCGGACTCAGCGCTGCCAGATGTTTCCTCTCCCCCAGGGCTGGGTGTGGGCTCCGCGTCCGGGGACGCGCGGAGGGGACGGGGGGACCCCGGTGCCAGCAGCTCCGGGCAGGGGAGGGGGCGTCACCCGGCCCTGGGACCGTGTGACCGGGGGCTCCTTCCTCTGCCTCACCCAGGGAGTGCCAGCGCCTTTTTGGGGTGCCACCGCCTATTTGGGGTGCACCACATCCCCGTTAACACAGAGAAATTTGGGATTCATCCCCGTTAACCTGGAGAATTTTGGGATTCATCCCCGCAAACCTGGAGAAATTTGGGATTCATCCCTGTTAACTGGAAGAAATTTGGGATTCATCCATGTTAACCCGGAGAAAGTTGGGATTCATCTCTGTTAACCTGGAGAAATTTGGGATTCATCCCTGTTATCCTGGAGAAATTTGGGATTCATCCCTGTTATCCTGGAGAAATTTGGGATTCATCCCCATTAACCTGAAGAAATTTGGGATTCATCCCTGTTAACTGGAAGAAATTTGGGATTCATCCCTGTTAACGCAGAGAAATTTGGGGTTCGGGGATCTGGGGGTGTCGGGGTCACCTGTGGCGCTGCAGGTGCAGCATCGGCCGGTGGTGGCCTCACTGGCACTGTCCCTTTCCAGCTGTGCGGTGGCACAGGGGCTCCAGCAGGGCCCGGGGTGCTCTGGGGACAGCTGGCACCGGTGCCAGGCCGTGGGTGTTTGTTCCCAGAGCCCGGGGGGAGCCGGGCAGCGACCCCGGGGCACCGAGGGACATCTGCCCACTGCGGTGGTGGCACCTGGAGGTGCCCAGGGCGGGAGGGCCCTGCAGGAGCGGGGACAGACCGAGGGCACTCCTGGTCCTGCCCTGCAGCACCTGCACGGGCCCCAAACTGTCCCCACCGGGGACAGAGGGACCTGCCCGGAGTCCCTCGCGACACCGCGGGGTGGCGGCGGTGCTGGCCCGGCCCTCCCGCTGTCCCTGCTGCGGGCACAAAGCAGCTCCTTGTCCCTCTGTCCTTCCCCGCCTGGCGCTGAGCCCCGACCCCTGTCCCTACCCTCGGCATTTCAGCCTTCATCAGCCGCTCCAGCCTGCCGGGGCTCCTCTTCCTCCTCCTCATCTTCCTCATCCTCCTCCTCCTCCTCCTCCTCCGCACGTGCAGCAGCAGCAGCAGCCCCCGCCCACGGCTGCCCCGGTGCACCCGGGAACAAACCGGCTCTGTGAGCACAACAGAGGAGCCTTCATCCCCGCAGGGCCCCCTCCTCATCCTCCCCCGGTGCCCCCGCGCCCGTCAATGGCCGCATTGTGCCCGCCTGGGGCAGGTGCTGCAGCAGGGCAGGGCTGGTGGGACCGGGCACGTACCTGCCATGGCATCGGGGACACCTCCTGGCATCGGGGACACCCTATGGCATGGGGGACACCTCCTGGCATCGGGGACACCCCATGGAATTGGGGACACCCCATGGAATTGGGATCCTCCTATGGCATTGGGGACACCCCATGGCATTGGGGACACCCCATGGAATTGGGGACACCCTATGGCATCAGGGACACCCCATGGAATTGGGATCCTCCTATGGCATCGGGGACACCTCTATAGCATTGGGGACCCTCCATGGCATCAGGGACAACCCAAGGCATCGGGGACACCCCACAGCATCAGGGATCCCCCTATGGCATTGAGGACACCCCCACGGCATCGGGGACACCCCACAGCATCAGGGAACCCCCGGCCGTGCCCAGTGCAGGAGGCAGGGCCGGCGCAGCCCCCGCGGTGCTCTGCGTGTGCGGTGTCACGCTGCTGTCGCTGTCCCCTGCAGACCTGGACAAGCTGCTGTCGGACCTGCGCTCCTTCCTGCTCCTCCTGGACCGTGAGAGCCTCAGCGCCGCCGCTCGGGCCAAGAAGAGCTCGGTGTGGGAGCTGCTGGGGCGGCTGCAGGGCCCGGGTGAGTGCGGGGCTGGGGCTGTGTCTTGTACTGGATTGGTTAGCGAGAATCAGAATATTCAACGCAGAAGAAGATTTATGGTATCGGAATGGGAACTTCGCCCTGGTGCCCCTTTTACTCTCTTATGTTTTTGCTCTCTTACCCTCTTACTCTCTTATCCTCTTTTAGTCTCTCTCTCATCCTCTCTCCCCCTCTCTTCTCTCAGGCCTGCTCCGAGCTGTGCCTGGCAGCTCCCAGCAGGCCCCTGCACTTGGCCCTTTGCAATAAACCCCAAATTCCATGACCAGAAGAAGATTTCTTGTACTGTAATGGGAACCTCACTCTCATCCTCTTTACCACTCCCTTTGCCTCTCTCCCTCTTTGGGCCTGCTCCGAGCTGTGCCTGGCAGCTCCCAGCAGGGCCCTGCCCTTGGCCCTTTGCAATGAACCCCAAATTCCCCACCTGGCTGCAGAGATCTCTCATCTTCCTCCGTCCCCACCATCCCTGACACTCCTACAGGGATGGGGGTGCACAGGGTCACCAGGGTTAGGAGTATGAACGTGATTTGGGCCAGTGAGAGTCCATGACCCTCCCTGGGCCTTGCCCCCTCGCAGCAGAGGATGCCGAGTACATGATCATGCGCTGCCTCTCGCCCTCCCCGGGGCCCCCGCAGGGCCGGACCAGCCCGGGTGAGTGTCCCCCCCCTCCCCATCTCCTCCTCCACGCGTGTTTTGGGGGGGTCCCCGACCCCTCAGCTCCCCGGCACGGAGCTGCCACTGCTGCTTTTCCCCGCAGGCTCCGGGAGCGCGGATGCAGCGGGAGGCAGAGCCCGGCCGAGCCCGCCCGGAGCGGTGAGAGGGGAAACGAGGGGCTGGGGGGCTCAGGAGGGTGGGAGAGGGGGCAGAGAGGGGCTGGGGGGCTCAGGGGGTGGGAGAGAGGACAGAGAGGGGCTGGAGGGGCTCGGGGGATGGGAGAGGGGGCAGAGAGGGTCTGGGGGGCTCAGGGGGTGGCAGAGGGGGCACAGAGGGAGCTCAGGGGGTGGCAGAGGGGCTGGGGGGCTCAGGAGGGTGGGAGAGGGGGCACCGAGGGGCTGGGGGGCTCAGGGGGATGAGAGAGGGGCTGGGGGGGCCCAGGGCGGGCACCGAGGGAGCTCAGGGGGTTGAGAGAGGGGGCACCGAGGGGCTGGGGGGCTCAGGGGGATGAGAGAGGGGCTGGGGGGGCTGGGGGGGCTCAGGGCGGGCACCGAGGGAGCTCAGGGGGTGGCAGAGGGGGCACCGAGGGGCTGAGGGGGCTCACAGGGTGGGAGAGGGCGCAGAGAGGGGGCTCAGGGGGTGGCAGAGGGGGGCCCATCCCATGCCCGCGATGGCACCGCTGGCCAGCCTTGCTGGCAGCGAGGCTCCAACCAGCCCGGGAGGTTTTTTGGTGCCCACCCGCCCCCGGACCCTGCGAGGTTTCCCCACATCTGGAACCCCCCCTGTACCCCCAGAACAAGGAGCCGGGCGCCCCCCCGAGACCCCCGGCCCCCCCGGCCCCCCCGGCCGATGACTCCTACGAGGACACGGAACCCCCCGGGCACGGCAGAACCGGTGAGGACCCCCCGCGCCCCCTCCCCAGCGCCCCCCGCCCTCCCCAGCCCTGACCCCATCCCCGCTCCCAGGCGGCGGCGACAGCGACAGCAGCCACTACGAGTCGTACGGAGAGGAGGAAGAGGAGGAGGAGGAGGAGGCGGTGAAGGACCGGGCTCATTACCTGCGCTGCAGCGCCGAGGCCGAGCCCCCCGGGCGCCCCGAGGCGCAGCTCTGCGGGTTCCTGTGGAGGAAGCGCTGGCTCGGGCAGTGGGCAAAGCAGCTCTTCATCGTCAGGGAGCACGTGCTGCTGGTGAGGAGGGTGCATGGAGGCATGGAGGGGGAAGGTGAGACAGGAAAGCCTCATAAATATGATTGTCTGGCAAAAGATGTCGAGAATATAAGCAAGATTGAAATGAAAGCAAGTTTAGGTGATCCAGAGGGGACAGACACACAGACAGACAGGCAGAGTGTTGGGGAAGATGAAACAGGAAAGCCTTATCAATATGATTGTCTGGCAAAAGATTTTGAGAATATGGAAACTATAAGCGAGATTGAAATGAAAGCAAGCTTTGAGATCCCTCAGTTACTGAACAGCTGGAAAACAATGGTGTGGCTGGCTGAAGGTGATCCCCTTTTGATGGAACAACACCCTCTGCCTGCAGACAGCTCCAAGGGGCAGAGCAGACCCTGCCAGCTTGGCAGAAGGGCCCAAAGAGGAGTTTTTAGGGTTTAAAATGGAACACAGGATGGTGATGTAGTGATTCTATAGGCTGTACGTAAATGCTGTAGGATTTGTATCTTGTACTGGATTGGTTAGTGGGAATCAGAATATTCAACACAGAAGATGATTTATGGTGCTGTAACGGGAACCTCGCTCTCTTACCCTTTTGCTCTCTCACCCTCTCATCCTCTCTCCCCCTCTCTTCTCTCAGCCCTGCTCTGAGCTGTGCCTGGCAGCTCCCAGCAGGGCCCTGCCCTTGGCCCTTTGCAATAAACCCCAAATTCCCCACCTGGCTGCAGAGATCTCTGCTCTCCATCCATCCCCACCATCCCACCCCCCTCACTCCTACAGGCATGGAGGGGCTCCCCTGGCCCCTCGGAGCGCCCCTGACCCCGCTGTGCCCCCCTCAGGGTTTCAGGTGCGCCGCTGACCTGCAGCCCGTGCTGGAGCTGGACCTGCGCGGCTGCCGCGTCACCGCCAAGGACAAGCGGGGCAAGAAGATGCCGCACGCCCTGAAGGTGACAGGGACAGCAGGAGAGGTGCTGGTCATCGGCTTCCAGAGCCGGCAGCAGGCTGAGGACTGGAGGAAGGTTTGGAGGTGTTGCCGCCGGGCAGGAGCGGGGTGGGCAGGGGGCTGCCGCTGGCAGGGGCTCTGTATAAATCACCAAGTTCCTCCATCTTTGTCTCCACAACCCCCATACCAAAAATCCTAAAATCGCCATTTTCACCCTGTGATCATTTTATTATTACACTATTCAAACTTCTGTGACTTTCCGGTCCTCATACAAAGCTGGCAACTGGCTCCAGGGGTCAAAATCAAACCCACAGGTGTTCTGGGCTGCGTGCCTGGGGGGGTCCTGAGCAACTCTGGACACCCAGAGGGATGCACTGAGTTCTGACAGAAGTGGAAATAGGATGGGGGTGGAGAGGGTCACCAGGGTTAAGAGTTTTATCGCCAGCTGGGGGCTGTGCACAAATCACAAACAGGACAGGGCTGCTGGGAACGTGCCTTGAGCTGTTTGATTTTCCAGCATCAACCTCATTCCATGGTTATGACAATGGGAAGATGCCACCAGCTCACATCCCAGGCAGCAGACCCAGAACTCAATGTTACAACTCACTTTATAAGTGTTTTGACCAATCCTACAAAGCAAAAGCACATTGACAGTAGTTCTATCCAACCACTGTAAGCACAGGCACCTTTGGTTAAACAATGCTTGCTTATTTCAAATACAATCCCTGCTTGTGAGCCTTCAAACACAACGCACAGAGCTCCATTATTAAGCTTAGAACTTCCTAATATCTCACTAGATAAACTTTTCTGTAGTTTAGAGAATTATTCTAGACAAGTGTTAATACACAGACCATTGTTCTAGTTGTCTTTGCTTTTCTACAGTTTAAATAATTTTTCTGCTGCCCAATCTCATGGCTGCTGCTCAGCTCCACTCACAGTTCTGCTGCCTCTGAGGCCTTTTGCAGCTTTCCCAAACCCCTCTGATTCTGTAGATTCCCACAGGGGAAATGGGGGCGCAGCCCTGCTCAGGTGCTCCCGGGGTGTGTCCCCATTCCCTTTTTGGGGTTGTGAGGAGCGGGAGCGAGGGGTGCAGCGCTGCCCGTTTGGCTCTGCAGGTGATCGAGGAGGTGAGCAGCGATGCCCCGAGCGGGCTGGCAGCGCTCAGTGTCCCCGCACCGCCTTCCTCGAGGCTCAGCAGGGTGAGTTTGTCCCCTGGGAAACTCAGGAGTGGCTCAGGAATACACCCCAACCCCTTATCCTGCACTCTTTTTGGGGAGGGGGTCAGGAGTGCACACCAACCCCAAATCCTGGGCTCCTTTTGGGGAGGGGTCAGGAATACACCCCGACCCCTTATCCTGGGCTCCTTTTGGGGAGGGGGTCAGGAATACATCCCAACCCCAAATCCCACACTCCTTTGGGGAGGGGGTCAGGAATACATCCCAACCCCAAATCCCACACTCCTTTGGGGAGGGGGTCAGGAATACACCCCAACCCCAAATCCCACACTCCTTTTGGGAGGGGGTCAGGAATACACCCCAACCCGAAATCCCGCACTCCTTTTGGGGAGGGGGTCAGGGTGCAGGGGGCTGAGACCCCACCCAGCTGGGTTCTGAGCCTGCCGCACCCCAGCTCGGCAAGGAGGAAGAGGAGGATGAGAATCGCTGCCGGCAGAGCCCGGCCCGCAGCCCGCGGCCCGGAGAGGACGCCAAAGGAGGTGGGGGCTGCGAGGGGCTGGGGGTCGGGGAGCTGCAAAGGGCCGGGGTTTGGGGGTACCTGCGAGGGGCCGGGGGTGCCGGGCCGGGGTTTTGGGGGTGCCACCCTCGGGGGGGGGGCAGCAAAGGGCCGGGGTTCGGGGGGGGGTGCTGGGCCGGGGTTCCGGGCTTGCCGCCCCCCGTGGGGGCTGTGAGGGGCCGGGGTTTTGGGGGTGCCACCCTCGTGGGGGGCTGCAAAGGGCCGGGGTTTGGGGGGTACCTGCGAGGGGCCGGGGTTCGGGGGTGCTGTCCCCGGGCGAGGTTGCAAAGGGCCGGGGTTTGGGGGAGCTGCGAGGGGTCGGGGGTGCCGGGCCGGGGTTTTGGGGTGCCGCCCCCGTGGGGGGCTGCGAGGGGCCGGGATTTGGGGGTGCCACTGACCGGGTGCCCGCAGGGTTCCTGGCCGTGCGGCTGCGGGGCCGCTGGCAGCGCCTGTGGTGCGCGGTCCGGCACGGAGCCCTGCGCATGTTCCCGGAGCCCGGCGCTGCCCAGCGCCCCGTGTGCGCCCTGCGCCTGGACGGCTGCGAGGTGACCCCCGGGGCGGCCGCCGGATCCCCCCAAAACCTCCGGATCCGAATCGCCCAGCGCGGCCGGGAGCTCGCCCTGCTGCAGGTGAGGGACCAGCAGGGTACCCCCGAGTCACTCCTGGGGGTCACCTGGACCCTGTCTAGGGGGGCACCCCTGAGCCCAGATCCTGTCCTGTCACACACCCCCGAGCCCAGACCCTTCCTGGGGGCACCCCCGAGCCCAGACCCTTTCTGGGGGCACCCCCTGAGCCCAGACCATGTTTAGGGGGCACTCGCTGAGCCTGGGCCCTGCCCCAGGGGCACCGCTTGAGCACAGACCCTGCCCTGGGGGCACCCCCTGAGCCCAGACCCTGCCCCTGGGGCACCCCCTGAGCCCAGACCCTGCCCTGGGACACCACTGAGCTCAGACCCTGCCCTGGTAGACACCCCCTGAGTCTGAACCCTGCTGCAGGGGCACCCCCTGAGCCCAGACCATGTCTAGGGGGGCACTCCCTGAGCCCAGACCCTACCCTGAGACGCACCCCTTGATCCCAGACTCTGGCCAGGGGCACCCCCTGAGGCCAGGCCCTGCCCCAGGGGCACCCCTTGAACCCAGGCCCTGCCCCAGGGGCACCCCTTGAACCCAGGCCCTGCCCCAGGGGCACCCCTTGAACCCAGGCCCTGCCCCGGGGGTACCCCCTGAGCCCAGCCCCTGCCCCCCCCAGGCCCGTTCGGACGAGGAAAGGGAAGCGTGGCTGAAGACCCTGCAGGCCAGGGGAGGAGCGGAGCCAAAGAAGGGCGATGGGCCCCCCCCGAGACCCCCCAGGCCGAGCAGCCGCCCCGCTGCCGGGTAAGGACCTTGGGGACCCCCCGGCCCTCCCGCTCCGGGTGGGATGCGGGGGTAACGCGACCCCTCTGCCCTCAGGGGGCTCCTGCTGCGCCGGGTGCCCACCCCCAACGCCTACATGGACGATCCCTTCGGGCAGGGACCAGCTGAGACCCCCAAACGTCTCTACTCCAACGCGGAGCGGCTGCAGCAGCTGGTAACGTCTGCCGGGGGTCTGTGCCCCCCACTCGTGCCCCTCAGCGCGGGGGGATCCACTCCCACTCCCACTCCACCATCCCCTTGCCCACGGGCTTCTCTCGGCCTTCCTTCGGCAGCAGCAGAGCCTGGACCGGGCAGCGCAGGGGCAGCGCCCGAGACCCGCGTCTGCCGTGCCCAGCGGTGCCAGCAGCGCCGCCCCGGGCGGTGCCCGGCCCGCACACGCAGGTGAGAGGGGCAGGGTGTGCCCACCTTCCCCAGAGCTGGGATTTCTGTGTCCTTCCCCTGTTCTTCCTCCCCAGCGTTCCTCCTCTTCCCTTCCTCCTGATCACCCTTCCTCTTCCCTTTCTCCCCAGTGTCCCTCCTCTGCTCTGTCCCCTGAGCATCCTTCCCCTGCCTTTCCTCCTCACCCTCCTTCCTGCCCTTCCTCCTCACCTCCCTCCTGATTATCCTTTCTCTTCTCTTTCTCCAGACCCTCCCTGTTCTTTCCTTCCTCCTCACCCTCCCTCCTCTTCCCTTCCTTCCCACCATCTCTTCTCTTCTCTTCTCTTCTCTTCTCTTCTCTTCTCTTCTCTTCTCTTCTCTTCTCTTCTCTTCTCTTCTCTTCTCTTCTCTTCTCTTCTCTTCTTCCCTTCCCCATCACCCTTACTCTCCCTTCCTTTCCCTGCCCTTCCTCCTGATCCTCCCTCCTCTTCCCTTCCTCATCAGCCTTTCTCTTCCCTTCATCCTGATCATTCTTTCTATTCCCCTCCTTCCCACCATCCTTTCTCTTCCTCTGGACCCTCCCTCTTCTTCCCTTCCTCCTGATCTTCCCTTCCCTTCCCTTCCCTTCCCTTCCCTTCCCTTCCCTTCCCTTCCCTTCCCTTCCCTTCCCTTCCCTTCCCTTCCCTTCCCTTCCCTTCCCTTCCCTTCCCTTCCCTTCCCTTCCCTTCCCTTCCCACCATCTCCCTGCCCTTCCTCCTGACCGTGCCTCCTCTTCCCTCCCTCCCCAGCTCTCCAGGCCAGGCCTGCCAGTGCCCAGCTGCCCCAGGACAGCCCCAGCCTGCAGAGCCGGGATCTGTGCCTGTCCCAGCACACCCTGACCCTGCCCCAGACGAGGGGCACGCGGGAAGGACTCGAGGTCCTCGTCGGTAGGAGCACGCAGGGGCTCTGGGGATGTTATGGTCTCTTCCAGACAGGTCTTGTGAGCTCTCAGAGAAATATTTCACACCTAAAATAGCATAAAATCAGCAAGATGGCTTCTGTAGTAGTGTTAGAAGCAGAAAAGTTTTAAGAGAAGGCAAAATGACAAAGCTCTTTACAGAGAAAACCTGAGCTGAGGGCAAAAATCTCTCGCTCCTAGTAAAACACCCTACAAAAAACATTTGTTCTTTTGTTCTCTTCTTTTTCTAGTAAATTGCTTGAGTGAGACTTTTTAGCTTCTGTCTCACTGGCTGTCCTTCAGTTTGAAGTAAAGTCCCCAAAGTCCTATGAAGTGTCTTTTTTTCTAATTAAAGAGAGAAACTTCAGAGCTTCTTTTCCTTTTTAAAAAGACAAAAGATAATTTAGTCACTCTGTTGTGGCATTCACATTCTCTGAAAAAATCCCTTTGCCCAGGATTTTTCTCCTGGGAAGCTGAGAAGCCTCAGAGAAAAAGGAAAACAATTCTGATCTTATTTGCTTCTCCTGTGTTTTGCTGCTTTGGAATGTGTTTGGAGATTGTTTACCCACAGGTGATTGTTTCATTGGATTCTGCTGGGAGTTGTTTTCACTCTTTTGGCCAATCAGGGCCAAGCTGTGTCAGGGCTCTGGAAAGAGTCAGGAGTTTTCATTATTATCTTTTGAGCATTGAGTATCTTTTCTGTATTCTTTAGTATAGTTTAGAATAGTATTCTTTAACATAATATAGTATCATAAAATAGAGAGAACATGGAGTCAGATGCATCACTCCTGCCTTCATTGGGGCATTTCTCAGCAAATACAAAATTCTTTTCCTGCACTCTGGGCCAGGCACTGTCCACTCCTGTCCGGGCACTGCCCACTCTGGGGCCAGGCACTGCCCACTCTGTGGCCACTCCTGGATGGGCACTGCCTACTCTGGGGTTGGGAACTGCCCACTCTGGGGTCACTCTGGGCCGGGCACTGCCCACTCCTGGCCGGGCACTGCCCACTCCTGGTGGGCACTGCCTACTCCTGGCTAGGCACTGCCCACTCTGGGGTCAGGCACTGCCCACTCTGGGGTCACTCTGGGTCAGGCACTGCCCATTCTGGGCTGGGCACTGCCCACTCTTGGCAGGGCACTGCCCACAGTGGGCCGGGCACTGCTCACTCTGGGGTCACTCTGGGTCAGGCACTGCCCACTCTTGGCAGGGCACTGCTCACTCTGGGGTTGAGCACTGCCCACTCTGTGCCCACTCCCGGCCGGGCAATGCCCACTCTGTGGCCACTCTGGGTTGGGCACTGCCCACTCCTGGCCGGGCACTGCCCATTCTGTCCTTGCAGGGCACAGAGCCTTTCCCAAGCTGGAGCAGCAGGTGGGGCCGCTGGAGAGGGCCGTGCAGGGCAGGCTGAGAGCCGGCTCCGAGATGAACCTGCTGAGCCTCGGGAAGTCCCTCAAGGGTCACATCGCTGCCACCGCCGGCTCGGCTGGCTCCGAGGTGGGGAACACCGAGGTTTGAATTAAAGGATCCCCTGAATTACAGAGATAGCGAGGTTTGGAGGGAACCTCTCACCCTTTTTGTGCTGTTTTTCCCTCAGGGGTCGTTCCTCAGGCCGCTGCTGAAGCGCACCACGTCAGCCAGGAGCGCCCTGAGGCCGCCGCCATCCCCGGTCGTGGCAGGGAAGGGAAATGTGATGAGGAAGACAAAGGTAATTCTGGATTAGGTGTCTCGGTTTGGAAAGCCAGGTGTCTGCTGAGGAAGGCAGGAGCCTCCCCTGAAATGTAAAAAATGTAAAACCCCCTTTGTGACCGTGCTCACAGGGGTCTGAGGATGAGGGAAGAGACGAGGATCTGACTCCATGTTTCAGAAGGCTGATTTATTATTTTATGATATATATTACATTAAAACTCTACTAAAAGAATAGAAGAAAGGATTTCATGAGAAGGCCAGCTAAGAATAGAAAAGAAGGAATGATCACAAAGGCTTGTGGCTTGGAGAGAGAGTCCGAGCCAGCTGACTGTGATTGGCCATTAATTAGAAACAACCACATGAAACCAATCACAGATCCACCTGTTGCATTCCACAGCAGCAGATAACCATTGGTTACATTTTGTTCCTGAGGCCTCTCAGCTTCTTAGGAGAAAAAATCCTAAGGAAAGGATTTTCCATCAAAGATGTCTGCGACACCCCCTCCCTCCAAAATGCTATAAATTTTAATTTAAGGGGCTCTCAGACAAAAAATATGGGAGCAGGAATAACAGTTCTTTAACAGGGAAGAAAATAAAAAGATAAAATAAACAATGCAGTGAACTAAACCAACACTGCCAGAGTCAGAACCCAGCCTGACACCCTGTGGGTCAGGGTGTGGGCAGCAGAACCATTGGAATTGTGGCTCAGCCCTCCTGCAGTGCCAGGGCTGGTTCTGCTGGAGCAGGGATCCTGGAGAAGGGTGGAGTCTCTTCCTCTGAAGATCCAGGGGAAGGAGAGGCAGCTGCTGCTCCTCTGGGGAATCCAGTTGAGAAAAGCCATGCTGTTATTCCAGAAACTCCAGATTCTATCCAGGTAGGAATGCTTGGCTGGTGTCCCAGAATCTCCAGATTATATCCAGGCAGGAATGCTTGGCTGGTGTCCCAGAATCTCCAGATTCTATCCAGGTAGGAATGCTTGGCTGGTGTCCCAGAATCTCCAGATTATATCCAGGCAGGAATGCTTGGCTCCTCCCTCTGGGCTCCCATCTCCCAATGGGATGCTGTAGTTCTTATCAGCCATGCAGGGACATTCAATGGCCTCTTATCAGCAGATGTCTCCCCAGAGGGAGGAGTGGCTGTGGAAGAGATCAGGAAAACTGCCCATGAACAGGAGACAGCTGCCATGCAGATGGGGAATTGAACACAATTTGCTTGGCAATCCAGGACAGAAAGGTTTAGGGGATCCTACACAACAGGGAAATGAGGGATTGACCCCCCACAATTTAATTTATCCAGGAGTGGGAGATGAAATCTGCGATGTGAGCACCACGGAGTCTCCCAGAGAGCGTCGGGCCGCGCGTGGATCGTGCAGGACCAGCCTGGGACCAGCCTGGAATTCGACTTTTACCCACCAGTATCAACGCTACCACTACGCACATCTATTTTTATATCCAGATATATCGATGCACACATATCAGCTCCCCAGCCGGGGGTCTCCTGCCTCTCCCTGCTGCATCCCCACCTCCTTTTTGGGGTGCACACCTCCAGGAGCTGCTGGCTCTGTCCCCAGTGTGGGCCCACCCCGAATTTCCAGGGATGGGTGTGGACAAACCCTGGGGGACACAGATTTATTTGGGAGGGATCCGATTCCATTCCCTGGAGCCAGCGGGACCCGGGCTGGGCCCTGGGTGCTTTTCCAACAGCTGTGCTTGTCAGGGCTTGGTTTGATTGGAGAAATGTTTATTTTGATTTTTTTTTTTTTAGAGAATTAAAAAAAATGAATAATACTTGGGTTTTATGGGAAAGGGTGAGCTGGGAAGTGGGGTGAGGGGGGTGTCCTTGTCCTTATCCTGGTGAGTGCGGCTCTGTCCTGCTAAAGGGGTTTGTGGGGTCCATCCCCATCCCAGTGAAGGGGTTTGTGGGGTTATGCCTGATCCCAGGGAGGGAATTTGTGGGGTCAATCCCCATCCTGTTAAAGGGGTTTATGGGCTCCATCCAGGTGAAGGGGTTTGTGGGGTCAATCCTGATCCCAGGGAAGGAGTTTGTGGGGTCCATCCCCATCCTGGTAAAGGGGTTTGTGGGGTATCCCAATCCCAGTGAAGGGGTTTGTGGGGTCCATCCAGAGTGGACTGATGGCCCCCCCACAGTGTGTGGGGGTTTGTTCCCATCCAAGTGTGTGGGGTCCAGGCCATTCTGATGAAGGGGTTTGTGGGGTCAATCCTGATCCCAAGGAAGGAGTTTTTGGGGGATATCCTGATCCCAGTGAAGGGGTTTGTGGGGTCAGTCCCGATCCCGGGGAAGGGGTTTGTGGGTCTACCCAGAGTGGGTTGATGCCCTACCCCTGGTGTGTGGGGGTTTGTTCCCATCCAGGTGTGTGGGGTCCATCCCCATCCCGGTGAAGGGGTTTATGGGGTTAATACCAATCCCAGTGAAGGAGTTTGCGGGGGTTATCCTGATCCCGGTGAAGGGATTTGTGGGGTCCATCCAAGGTGAGTTGATGCCCCCCGCGGTGTGTGGGGTTTGTTCCCACCCCGGTGCCCTGGGTCCATCCCCATCCAGAACCGCCCGCGGAGCAATTTTAGGGCTGAGACTCCTTCCCAACCCCTCCGTCCCCCGCCCTTCTCGCTGCCAGCCCGGCCCATCCCGCCGGGAGCGGCAGCGGAGCCGCCGGGGGCGGGACCGGGCGGGGCCGGCGGCGCGGGCGGGGCCGGGGCCGGAGCGGGGTTGGGACCGGGACCGGGGCCGGTCCGGGGGTCCCAGCCATGCTCAGCCGGCTGGGAGCGCTGCTGCAGCAGGCGGTGGAGACGGTGAGCGGGACCGGGGGCACGCGGGAGGAACGGGACCGGGAATGGGACCGGGACCGGGGGATTCCGTGCCCGCCTGACCCCGATCCCGGTGTGAGCAGCGGGAGCCCAGCGTGGACCTGCTGGAAGCCTTCACCGAGCACTGGACGGGCATCACCGGCTACTACCTGGAGGCCACAGGTGAGTGGGGTGCGGGGAGAGGGTCCCGGTGCCCCGGGCTTGGGGCGCTTTTGTCCCGGGATGGGCTTCGCGTTTCCCGGGCTGGAGTCGTTTTTCCCCGGGATGGGGTCTCAGGTGGGAATAAAGTCCTTGTGGTGTGGGAACAGAGTTGTCGTGTCCTAGGAGAGGTTCCTTGTATCCTAAAATAGGGTGTCCTGAAAACGGGAATGAGGGCTCTGTGCCCAAGGAGGGGGGGTCGCAGTGCTCTAGGAGGGGACCCCAATCCCTGGGACACGATCCCATGTCCTGGGAAGGGACCGTGTGTCTTTGGAGAGGGTCCCTGTGCCCTAAAACGGGGTCCCTGGCCTAGGAATGATACTGAGCCCTAGGGCAGGGGACATGTCCCGGGACAGGACCCCGTGTCCTGGGACAAATCCCTGCCCCCTGCCATGGGACCCCGTGCCTGGGGCAGGGCCCCGGTGCGCTGTGGCTGCCCTGGCACGTGGGGACGGGGACCGGAGCCCCTTCCCAATCCCCGGCAGGTTTTACCCCCGCGGGGTTCTCTGCCCTGCGCAGCCCCTGAGCCCCCCGGGCAGCGCGGTGGGGTCGGCACGGAAGGTTTGGGGTGGCTGGGGACACTCCCGGCACAGGCTGGGGACACTCCCGGCACAGGCTGGGACACTCCCGGCACAGGCTGGGACACGTCCCTCCGGGAGCCCCGGGAGAGCTCCGGCCTCGGTTGCCCGGCGGATCCCGGTGCCCGCTCTGCCCGGGGGTCCCCGGTGCCCACCGGAGGAACGGAACGGCGGCGGGAGGAGCGGGACGTCCGGCAGCGTCCTAGGCCGGAGCGGAAGCAGCGGTTCCATCCTCACATTGCCATCTAGCGTTGCTCCCGCTCCGGAGGAGCAGGATTTAGGGATGGCACGGATCAGGGGAAACCCCTGGCAGAGCCCCGCTGGCACGGCTGGCACCTCACCGGGGCATCCCTCCCGCTGCTGTGCCCGGGGGGGACCCCGCCACAACCCCCCATCCTTGAATCCCTGAATCCATGATTACCTGGATCCATGAATCTCCAAATCCCTGGATCCCCAGATCCCTGAATCCTTGAATCCCCAAATCCCTGATTCCCCAAATCCCCAGGTCTCTGAGTCCCTGAATCCCCGAATCCCTGGATCCCCAGATCCCCAAATCCTTGAACCCCTGAATCCCCAAATCCCCAACTGCCATTGAATCCCCTGATCACTGGATCCCTGAACCTCTGAATCCCCAGATCCCTGGATCCCTGAATCCCTGGATTCCTCAGTCCCTGGATCCCTCAATCCCCCAGTCCCCGATCCCTGAATGCCCAAATCCCTGAATCCCTGATCTCTGAAGCCCTGAACCCCTGAATCCCCCAATCCTCAAATCCATGGATCTCTGAATCCTCCAGTCCCAGATCCCTGAACCCCTCAATCCCCAAATCCCCGATCCCTGAACCCCTGAATTCCCAAATCCCTGAATCCCCAGGTCCCCAAATCCCTGAACCCCTGAATCTCCAATCCCTGATTCCCCAAATCTCTGAATCCCGGTATCCCTGAATCCCTGAATTCCCAAATGCCTGATCCCTCAATCCCAAACCCCTGAACCCCTGAATCCCTGAATTCCCAGATCCCTGAAGCCCTGAATTCCCAGATCCCTGAAGCCCTGGATACCTGATCCCCAAATCCCTGATCCCAGAATCCCCAAATCCCTGAATCCCTGATCCCCAAACCCCACAGACGAGAGCGTTCCGGCGCGACAGACGGACATCCCGTGGCGCCTGCGGCAGACGTTGCACCCCCAAATCCCCCAATCCCAGATCCCTGGACCTCTGAATCCCCAAATCCCTGGATCCCCAAATCCCTGAATCCCCAGATCCCCAAATCCCTGAACCTCTGAATCCCCAGTCCCTGAATCCCCAAATCTCTGAATCCCAGTATCCCTGAATTCCCAAATGCCTGATCCCTCAATCCCAAATCCCTGAACCCCTGAATTCCAAGATCCCTGAAGCCCTGGATCCCTGATCCCCAAATCCCCAATCCCTGATCCCCGAACCCCAAATCCCCGATCCCAAATCCCCAAATCCCACAGACAAGAGCGTTCCGGCGCGACAGACGGACATCCCGTGGCGCCTGCGGCAGACGTTGCACCCCCAAATCCCCCAATCCCAGATCCCTGAACCTCTGAATCCCCAAATCCCTGGATCCCCAAATCCCTGAATCCCCAGATCCCCAAATCCCTGAACCTCTGAATCCCCAGTCCCTGAATCCCCAAATCTCTGAATCCCAGTATCCCTGAATTCCCAAATGCCTAATCCCTCAATCCCAAATCCCTGAACCCCTGAATTCCAAGATCCCTGAAGCCCTGGATCCCTGATCCCCAAATCCCCAATCCCTGATCCCCGAACCCCAAATCCCCAATCCCAAATCCCCAAATCCCACAGACAAGAGCGTTCCGGCGCGACAGACGGACATCCCGTGGCGCCTGTGGCAGATGTTGCACCCCCAAATCCTCCAATCCCCCAATCCCAGATCCTTGAACCTCTGAATCCCCAAATCCCTGGATCCCCAAATCCCTGAATCCCTGAACTCATGAATCCCTGATCCCTGAATCCCCAAATCCCTGATCCCCAAACCCCGCAGACGAGAGCGTTCCGGCGCGACAGACAGATATCCTGTGGAGCCTGCAGCAGATGTTGCACCCCCAAATCCCCCAATCCCCCATTCCCAGATCCCCGATCCCAAATCCCCAAACCCCACAGACGAGAGCGTTCCGGCGCGACAGACGGACATCCCGTGGCGCCTGCGGCAGATGTTGGACATCCTGGTGCACGAGGAGCGGCAGCGCCCGCCGGGGGACACGGGGCCGTGCCTCGAGTTCCTGCTCCAGCACAAACTCCTGGAAACCCTGGGAACGCTGGGAAAGGCAGAGGTGAGGCAGGGAATCGGGAAAATCCCTCGGGAGAGGCCGAAGCTGCGGCCTTTTCCAGCTGCTTTACCTGGTGGCCCTCGATAATTTGAATTTTGGAGCATTTTTACAGAGAATTGGAGTTTGTGAAGTGGGAGGTGGTCACAGGGCTTGGGTTTTTTTGGAAAAATTGGCTTTTTTTTGGGGAAAATTGGGTTTTTGTGAGGGAAAACTTGGCGCTTTTTTGGGAGGGTCTTGGGGGTCTCAAGTTCCCCACTGGGATCCTTTCCGGGAGCTTGCACCTCAGCGCATCCCTGCTTGCACAGGAAGGGTTTTTATAAAAATATGTGGCACACAGATATATTAAAATTAAAATTAAAATTAAAATTAAAACAGGCATTTAAAAAGTAAAAATAAATCATCTGGTACTTGGCTTTGCAGGAATTAAAAATAAAATTGAAATTAAAATTAAAATTAAA
This sequence comes from Molothrus ater, assembly GCF_012460135.2. Taxonomy (NCBI): domain Eukaryota; kingdom Metazoa; phylum Chordata; class Aves; order Passeriformes; family Icteridae; genus Molothrus; species Molothrus ater. Next base: position 1,617,514 of record NC_050505.2, on the reverse strand, counting down.
ACAGGCATTTAAAAAGAAAAATAAATCATCTGGCACTTGGATTTGCAGGAATTAAAAATAAAATTGAAATTAAAATTAAAATTAAAATAGACATTTAAAAAGTAAAAATAAAAACATCTGGCACATGGCTTTGCAGGATGAAGTGCCAGGTGTGGAAAAAAAGTAAATATTGACCAAATCTATAACAAATATAATGGCTCTGCTGCCCCTTTGCTGCTTAATAATACTAACAGAAATAGATTTTTATTCAAATGGAGGTGGAAACTCGCTGGTCCTTTCACACCCAGGAGGATTTGGGGTTTTGGGGTGGTGAGAAATGGGAAATAGCTGGCACCTCATCCTGCAAAGCCAAGTAGCAGATGTTTTTATTTTTATCTGTATTTTTATTTTTCTTTTTTTTAATTTTAATTTTTATTTTAATTTTTATTTTAATTTTTATTTATTTAAAAAATATCTGTGTGCCAGATTCTTTTTCTTTTTCTTTTATTTTTATTTTTATTTCTATTTCTATTTTTATTTTTATTTTTATTTTTATTTTTATTTTTATTTATTTTAAAAATATCAGTGTGCCAGACTCTTTTTCCTTTTTTTTTAAATTTATTTTTATTTTTATTTTTATTTTTAAAATATCTATGTGCCAGACTCTTTCCAGAGTCCCAAAACAGCTTGGCCTTGATTGGCTAATGAGTGAAAAATAATTCACAGCAGAATCCAATGAAACAATCTCCAAACACATCCAGACGAGCAAGACAGAGGAGAAGCAAATGAGATCAGAATTGTTTTCCTTTTCTCTGAGGCTTCTCAGCTTCCCAGGAGAAGGATCCTGTGTGAAGGGATTTTTCCAGACAATATGAATGCCACATTTGAAGGGATCCGGGGGATTGTTTGGGGTGATTTCCAGGGAAATCAGGGATGTGGCTGATTGCTGTCCCTGTCCCTGTCCCAGTATCCCCCCGGGATGAGGCAGCAGGTCCTGCTCTTCTTCAGCCGCCTGCTGGGGCAGCTGCAGCACCCGCTCCTGCACTACCTCAACGTGCACCGGCCCGTGCAGGTGAGCTGCCCCTGTCCCCAGGGGGTGACACCCACGGGTGACACCCCCAGCACCCCCACATGCCCTGCTCTGCCCCCCAGAAGCTGCTCCAGCTCAGCGGGGACCGCCTGGGCTCTGGCACGGAGAGGGAGGAGGTGCAGTTCACCGCCGTGCTCTGCTCCAAGATCCAGCAGGACCCCAGCCTGCTGCCCTACATCCTGCAGGTGGGACACTGTGGGATCCCCAGTGGGATTTGGGACCCAGCAGGATCCCAGCCTGCTGCCCTACATCCTGCAGGTGGGACTGTGGGATCCCCAGTGGGATTTGGGATCCAGCAGGACCCCAGCCCTACATCCTGCAGGTGGGACACTGTGGGGTCCCCAGTGGGGTTTAGGCTCCAGCAGGACCCCAGCCCTACATCCTGCAGCTGGGACACTGTGGGATCCCCAGTGGGATTTGGGACACTGTGGGGTCCCCAGTGGGGTTTGGGACCCAGCAGGATCCCAGCCTGCTGCCCTACATCCTGCAGGTGGGACACTGTGGGATCCCCAGTGGGGTTTAGGCTCCAACAGGATCCCAGCCTGCTGCCCTACATCCTGCAGGTGGGACACTGTGGGATCCCCAGTGGGATTTGGGACACTGTGGGGTCCCCAGTGGGGTTTGGGACCCAGCAGGATCCCAGCCTGCTGCCCTACATCCTGCAGGTGGGACACTGTGGGGTCCCCAGTGGGGTTTGGGATCCAGCAGGACCCCAGCCCTACATCCTGCAGGTGGGACACTGTGGGGTCCCCAGTGGGATTTGGGATCCCCCAGTTGAGGTTTGGGACCCCCTTTGCAGCCTCCTCCCTGCCATAAAGCTCCTCAGGGTGAGGAGGAGGAAGGTGATGGCTGCAATGCTTTGCTGCTCCTCTTCCTCTCCAGGGAAAGAGCGTCCCGAACGGGAGGAGAGCCCCAGAGAGCCCCAGGACAGAGGGTTTGGAGCATCCCTTGGGCACTGCTGCCAGCTCCATGCCCAGGACAGAGGGTTTGGAGCATCCCCTGGGCACCTCTGCCATGTCTACCCCCAGAGCAGAGGGTTTGGAGCATCCCTCGGGCACTGCTGCAATTTCTACTCCCAAGGAAGAGCATTTGGAGCATCCCCCAGGCACCACTGCCAGCTCCATGCCCAGGGCAGAGCCTTTGGGGCATCCCTCAGGCACTGCTGCAATTTCTACCCCCAGGGAAGAGCATTTGGAGCATCCCCCGGGCACCTCTGCCAGCTCCATGCCCAGGGCAGAGCCTTTGGGGCATCCCTCGGGCACTGCTGCAATTTCTACCCCCAGGGAAGAGCATTTGGAGCATCCCCCGGGCACCACTGCCAGCTCCATGCCCAAGGAAGAGCATTTGGGGCATCCCTCGGGCACTGCTGCAATTTCTACCCCCAGGGAAGAGCATTTGGAGCATCCCCTGGGCACCTCTGCCAGCTCCATGCCCAAGGAAGAGGATTTGGGGCATCCCCCAGGCACCGGTGCCAGCTGCCCTCCTGCCCAGCCCTCCCCGCCACGCAGGGACAGCAACCTCGTCACCTGCCTGGTGGCACTGTGCAGGAGCAAGGTACGGCCTCAGGGGTGGCACCTCGGGGACAGAGGGCACTGCCAGGCATTTGGCCACCCCCGTGCCCTCCTCCTCTTCCTCGCAGAAGAGCCGGGTGGCGCTGAAGGCTCGGGAGAACGTGCTGCTGCTGGCGGGGCTGGCCCAGGAGGCGGCTGCCACCTGCCTGGCGCGGGGCACTGCCCTGTGCCAGCTGCTCGTGGGGCACCTCTGCGACCTCTACAGCGCCGTGCCCGCTGGCACCGACCCTGCTGATGTCCTCAGCATGGACAGGGCCAGCTGGAGGTGAGGGGGTGCCAGGCTGGGGGTGGCAGGCGCCACCCAGGCGGTGTCACAGCCACACGTTCTCTGTGCCACGCAGGTCGCAGGGGGATGGCGCTGGGGACGGCGGTTTCCCGGGCAAGGAGAGCCTGGCTGAGTTCCTGGGCTGGCTGGATTTCCTGGATGAGCTGGTGATGGGCGCCCACCCGGTGAGAAGCACGGGATTCGTTAATCTGGGAGTTAATTGGTGCCTGATCCTTGTCACCGAGTGCCACCTCCAGGGATGGCGACTCCACCACTTCCCTGGGCAGCCCCATTCCAACACCCAATCACCCTTTCCGTGGAGAAATTCTGCCTAATCCACCCTAAACCTCCTGGGGTGCCATTTAAGGCTGTGTCTCATCCTGGGGGGTCCCCACTCTCAGCCCCTTTGTCCCCCCAGCTCGTGGCCGGTGGCATCAGCGAGGCCGTGGAGGAGAAATTCTTCCAGGGCATCCTGCAGCCCCAGCTCCTGCAGATGTGAGTGACCCCTTGTTCTACTCCTCAGGACCCCCTCAGGAGTGGAGGGGTTCCCCCTTTTCCCTGGACAACCACCCTGAACCCAGCTGGGGGGTGTCTGCTCCTCAGGACCCCCTCAGAGCCAGGAAGGGGGGATTCCCTTTTTCCCTGGACAAACACCCTGACCCCAGCTGGAATGGGGACCCCCTCAGAGCCAGGAGTGGGGAGGGTTCCCCTTTATCCCTGGACAAACACCCCAACCCCATCTGGGGCTTTCTGCTCCTCAGGATCCCCTGGAAGCCAGGGGCAGGGGGTTGCCCTTTATCCCTGGACAACCACCCCAACCCCAGCTGGGGGGTTCTGCCCTTCAGGACCCCCTCAGAGCCAGGAGCAGGGGGGGTTCCCCCTTTTCCCTGGACAAACCCCCCCTCCCACGCCACAGGTCGGAGCTGGCCGTGCTGGGCACCACGGCCGTGCTGACGGGCACAGTGAGGCAGCTCCGCTCTCCCACCCTGCTCCACCGCCTCGTGCTCTTCCTGCTGGGGCCCCACCGGCACCCCGAGACCCCCGGGGACGCCCCCCACCCCCTGCGGGCGCAGCTCATCGAGCGCTGTGACCACCTGAGCGACGAGGTGAGCTCACCTGGGCTGGGCTGCCAGGGCTGGCAGTGCCAGGCTCTGACCCTGCTGGCTGTGCCCAAATCAGCCTGGCCAGGGTCTGACCCTGCTGGCCGTGCCCAAATCAGCCTGCCAGGGTCTGACCCTGCTGGCCGTGCCCAAATCAGCCTGGCCAGGGTCTGACCCTGCTGGCTGTGCCCAAATCAGCCTGGCCAGGGTCTGACCCTGCTGGCTGTGCCCAAATCAGCCTGGCCAGGGCTCTGACCCTGCTGGCTGTGCCCAAATCAGCCTGGCCAGGGTCTGACCCTGCTGGCCGTGCCCAAACCAGCCTGGCCAGCCTGCCAGGGTCTGACCCTGCTGGCTGTGCCCAAACCAGCCTGGCCAGGGTCTGACCCTGCTGGCTGTGCCCAAATCAGCCTGGCCACCCTGCCAGGGTCTGACCCTGCTGGCTGTGCCCAAATCAGCCTGGCCAGAGTCTGACCCTGCTGGCCGTGCCCAAATCAGCCTGGCCAGGGTCTGACTCTGCTGGCCGTGCCCAAATCAGCCTGGCCAGGGTCTGACCCTGCTGCCTGTACCCAGATCAGCCTGGCCAGCCTGCGGCTCTTCGAGGAGCTGCTGAGGAAGCCCCACGAGCACGTGGCTCACAACCTGGTGCTGAGGAACCTGGAGGCCAGGGCGTACCTGCAGCGCGGCCCCGAGGAGCGCGGGCCCCCCGAGACGGACCCCGAGGAGGACGGGCTGTGAGCAAGAGGGGCTGGGGCCGGGCCAGGGGGGTGCCCCCCACTCACTGCCCGCCCCCCTAATGCTGACCCCACACAGGGACCTGGAGGAGGATCCCTATTTCACCGATGGATTCCCAGACAGCTTTGGGGTGACAAAAAATCCTTCCCCAGCATCAGCCCCGTCGGGGAAGGGGCGAGTGAGCGAGGTGGTGAGCAGGTAGGGGCTGGGGTTTGGTTGAGGAATATCATTAAGGCGGGGGGGAAACCCTCTTTCTTTAGCTTTAAAGGCTAATGCTGGTTCCTAGCTTCTTAATGATAAGGATGATGTTAGAGTGGATCAGCTTTTTGGAGGGGCTGGGCTGGAGTGGGGGGGCTGCATCCCCCTCCCCATCTGTTGGAGCATGGGGGGGTAGGATGGTGGGGACAGACGGACACAAGAGATCTCTGCAGCCATGTGGGGAATTTGGGGTTTATTGCAAAGGGCCAAGGGCAGGGCCCTGCTGGGAGCTGCCAGGCACAGCTCAGAGCAGGACTGAGAGAAGAGAGGGGGAGAGAGGATGAGAGGGTGAGAGAGTAAAAGGGGTAAGAGAGCGAGGTTCCCATTCCAGCACCATAAATCTTCTTCTGTGTTGAATATTCTGATTCCCACTAACCAATCCAGTACAAGATACAAATCCTACAGCATTTCCATGCAGAATCACTACATCACCATCCTGTGTTCCATTTTAAACCCTACAAACTCCTCTTTGGGCCCTTCTGCCAAGCTGGCAGGGTCTGCTCTGACCCTTGGGCCTGTCTGCAGGCAGAGGGTGTTGTTCCATCAAAAGGGGATCACCTTCAGCCAGCCACACCATTGTTTTCCAGTTGTTCAGTAACTGAGGGATCTCAAAGCTTGCTTTCATTTCAATCTCACTTACAGTTTCCATATTCTCCAAATCTTTTGCCAGACAATCACATTGATAAGGCTTTCCTGTTCCATCTTCCCCAGCACCCATCCTCTCCTCCCTCTCTTCCAGCTTCCTGTGCCTGGTCCCCGAGGAGGCCAAGACCTCGTCGTGCATGGAGGAGGGCGGATACGACACCTACGTGCACGATGCCCTGGCCATGGTGGGTGCCTGAGGGTGTCCCCAGCCTGTTGGCGGCTGTGCCCACCCTGGCTCTCACCTGCTGTCCCCCCTGGGCAGGTCCAGGCGTGCCGTGCCAGCGCTGCCCCGTGGGGGTGGCCCTCATCCCCTCGGCCCCTGGACTCCTGTCACTCCTGTCACCCTGGAGTGGCTTTTTACGAGGGACACTTCCTCAAGGTGCTGTTTGACCGGATGAGCAGGATCCTGGATCAGGTACTGGGTGCCCCCTGAGCCCCCCTGTGCCCCCCAGCACCCTCATCATGGACAAAGTGGCCAAAGCCATCCCCTTGGTGGGGACAGGCTCAGAATGAGGGGATGGAGGAGTCACCCAAGGTTCTGAGCATCCCCCCCATCCCAGCCCTACACCCCCCTGTGCCCCCCCAGGACCCCCATCATGGGGACAAAGTGCCCTAAAGCATTGCCTTGGTGGGAACGGGTTCCAAATGAGGGGATGGTGGAGTCACCCCAGGTCCTGAGTGTCCCTCCCCATGCCAGCCCTACACCCCCGTGTTCCCCCCAGGACCCCCATCATGGGGACAAAGGGCCCTAAAGCATTGCCTTGTTGGGGATGAGGGAACGTTGGGGGGTCAACCAAGGTCCTGAGCGTCCTCCCCCATGCCAGCCCTACAGCCTGAACCTGCAGGTGACCTCGGTGCTGTCCCAGCTGGCCGCCTTCCCCCACCCTCACCTGCACGAGTACCTGCTGGACCCCTACCTCAACCTGGCCCCCGGCTGCCGCTCGCTCTTCTCCGTCCTCGTCAGGGTAACGTCACCCTCGGGGCTCTGGGGACACGGGGACACCCCCTGGCCGGGCGGGTGTCACGATCTGTTCTGACAAACGGGGTTTGTGAGGGTTCATGGGGTGATCTGAGGGTGCAAAAACCGACACGGCACAGGGGGTTTGCAGGGATAATCAAAACAAATGCACCTTTATTGAGTGACCACAGCAAAATGAGACAGAGGGATTGAGGGAGAGAGAAAGAGAGAGAAAAGAGAGAGAGAAAGAGGGGGATAGAGCTACCAAACGTGGAGATGAAGTCCTTTGGTCCAGTCCAATCGAGGATCCGCCTGTTCTGTCGGGGAGATCTCGAAGTCTCTCGCTAACTCAGAGGTTTTTATTATGATAACTCTATTGGAAATTGTGAGGGGGGGGAAACAGATACAATAAGGAATAGATGTGACAGGTAGTCCATGCTCTCAGCAGTAAATGAGAGCCATTGTTGTTGTGGTCCAGCGGTCACAACCTGCAGGCAAACATCTCGCTCTGGTCAGCTTTGGTCCCCCACACACCTGCCCCGGGCTGGGGGTTTCAGTCCCAGTCCTTGGGAGGAGCAGAGGGGCCTTTTCACACGGGGGTTCCATGTCTCAGTCCTTGATGGAGGAGCAGAGGGGCCTTTTCACACGGGGGTTTTGTGTCTCAGTCCTTGATGGAGGAGCAGAGGGGCCTTTTCACAAGGAGGCTCCTCACATCTCAGTCTGTCTGTCACGGTGCTTGTAAAACAGGTGAGGGTCTGCTGTGGGGGGACCACCTGAACTCAGGTGAAGCCCAGCCAGGCCGAGAGCTGGGACAGCTCCCAGGGCTGTTGTTGCACACAGGGCACGGTGCCCCCTTCTTCTTCTCCTCATTGGGCTCAGTGCAGCACACAGCAAACAACACCTGTGGAAACAATGGCTTGGCAACGCCCTCAGGTCTCGGGCACGACTTTCCCCCTACAGGATCAGCAGACATTGGGGGTTTTGTTTTGTCTGTGGTCTCCCCAGTGACGATGGTGAGGCACATGAGGGATATTTCAGACAGGCTCTCCTAGGGGGTGACCCTCTGCTCCCTCCCCAGGTGATCGGGGAGCTGATGCAGCGGCTCCAGCGCGTGCCCCACGCCAGGGCCAAGCTGCTCCTGGTGCGCCGGCAGCTCCTGGGGCTGGTGCCAGGAGAGCAGTGAGTCCCCCAACAACGCCCTTTTGGGGAGGGGTTGTGCCCCACGGACGCCCTCAGTCGCTGGTGTCCCCGCAGGATGGATCACACGGTGCTGTTCAAGGGCGTGGTGGTGCTGGAGGAGTTCTGCAAGGAGCTGGCTGCCATCGCCCTGGTCAAGGGCCCACCCGAGGGGCCACCCTGAGCCCCTCCCCGAGCTGCCCCTCTTGGGGATGGCCCTGCCCACGCCCCGGTGGCCCTGCAGGAGCCAGGAATGGCCGTGGCTCCGCGGGAAGGAGCTGGCGGGAGGATGAGGAGGCGCCGAGTCCTTCGCTGTCACCTTGGCCAGCCCCGAGGTGTCGCCACGTCCCCGTGCTGGGTGCGGGGTGCTGGCTGCCGTGGCTCCTCCTGGGTGGTGGTTCCTGCTCCCCCCAAGGCTCCAGCAGGGAATTTTTAGGCAATAATGGGGTGTGTGGGACAGAGCACCCCCCAACTCAGCTGCAAAGACTCGATTGTCCCCTGCCCTGGCTCTGTGGCAGGGGGAGTGTGACATGTGTGACATGTCTGTGGGTGTGTGTGACACGTGTGTGTGCTCTGGTGGGGGTCTGTGCCCCCAGACCCCGCAAAGCCCCTCCCCAGGGTGATGGGACTCTGCTCCAATAAAGCTGTGACTCAGCACCACCTCCTGTGCCCCTTCCCAAACAAATACCCCCAAACCCCACTCTGCATTTCCCCCCAAACACCCCCAAACCCCACTGTCCATTTCCGCAAACCCGCTCCCCATTTCCCCCCAAACACCCCAAAATCCCACCCCCTATTTTCCCCCAAACATCCCCAAACCCACTCCCCATTTCCCCCAAACACCCCCAAAGCCCCACTCCCCATGTCCCAAAAACCCTGCTCCCCATTTTCCCCCAAACACCCCCAAACCCACTCTGCATTTTTCCCCCAAACCCATTCCCTATTTTCCCCAAAACCACTCCCCGTTTTCCCCCAAACACCCCCAAAACCCCCACTCTGCATACTCCCAAAAACACCCCCAAACCCATCCCCATTTCCCCCCAAACCCAACTCCCCACCACAGCCCGGACACAGAATCAGCAGCAGCAACAGTCAGGTTTATTTTATTTTATTATATTTTATTATATTTTATTATATTTTATTATATTTTATTTTATTTTATTTTATTTTATTTATTTTTATTTTATTTATTTTATTTTATTTTTATTTTATTTTATTTTATATTTTATTTCTGCTCCCAGCACCCCCAGCCAGCACATCCCTGGGCCCCCCCAGTCCCAACCCCGCTCTCTCCATCCCTAACTCCGCACGGGCACGGTTGCCCGGATCCTCTGCAGGACGCGGCCCCGCAGCTCCTCCCGCACCGGCCACCAGCGGGAAGGGGCTGGGGGGGACTCTGAGCCCCCCGAGGGTCTCAAATACCCCAAACCCACTCCCTATTTCCCCCAAACACCCCAAACCCACTCCCTGTTTTCCCCCAAACATCCCCAAAACCCCCACTCTGCATTTTCCCCCAAACACCCCCAAACCCCATCCCCATTTCCCCCCAAACAACCCCAAACACCATCTTCATTTCCCCCCAAACACCCCTAAAACCCCACTCCCCATTTCCCCCCAAACACCCCGAAACCCCATTTCCCTCCCAAATCTCACTCTCCCCACCACAGCCCGGACACAGAATCAGCAGCAGAAGCAGCCGGGTTTCTTTTATTTTATATTTTATTATTTTATTTTATTTTATTTTATTTTATTTTATTTTATTTTATTTCTGCTCCCAGCACCCCCAGCCAGCACATCCCTGGGCCCCCCCAGTCCCAACCCCGCTCTCTCCATCCCTAACTCCGCACGGGCACGGTTGCCCGGATCCTCTGCAGGACGCGGCCCCGCAGCTCCTCCCGCACCGGCCACCAGCGCAGCGCGGGGTCGCGGGGCTCGGGGGGCCGCTCCCGCTGCCCGCCCGGGGCCACGCTCAGCAGCACATTGAAGCAGATGCCATCGGTGTCCCCAGAGTCGCCGGGGCTGTGCTGCAGCCCCAGCAGCCCCAGAGCCTCGGGCTGCGCCTCCCAGCCCAGGCGCTCCCGCAGCAGCCGCAGCAGCGGCGGGCGCAGCCCCGCACGCAGCTCGGCCGGGGATGTCCCGCAGGCCACCACGGGCAGCTGCGGGGTGGCAGCGGTGGCCAGCAGCAGCCACAGCTCGCCCGAGGCGTTGGAGAAGGGCAGCAGGAGGCGCAGGCAGAGCGGGGAGCAGGGCAGCTCCCGCGGCAGCGTCGGGGGGTGCGCGGGGCTGCGGCGGTAGCGGGCGGCGAGCTCCAGCACGGGCAGGATGTCCGGAGAGCGCAGCGGCAGCGAACGGGGGTCCCCGGGCCACCAGGTGGCTTGGAGGGACTCGGAGTCAGCCTCCTCCAGGGTCTTCAGGGTCCCACCTGAGCGCACAGGGCGGGCACGGAATGGGGGGACAGCGGGAAGGGGCTGGGGGGGACACTGAGATCCCCGAGGGTCTCAAACACCCCCAAACCCCACTCCCTATTTTCCCTCAAACACCCCCAAACCCCACTCCCTACTTTCCCCAAACACCCCCAAACCCCACTCCCTATTTTCCCTCAAACACCCCCAAACCCCACTCCCTACTTTCCCCCTAACACCCCCAAACCCCACTCCCTATTTTCCCCCTAACACCCCCAAACCCCACTCCCTATTTTCCCTCAAACACCCCCAAACCCCACTCCCTATTTTCCCCCTAACACCCCCAAACCCCACTCCCTATTTTCCCCCTAACACCCCCAAACCCCACTCCCTATTTTCCCTCAAACACCCCCAAACCCCACTCCCTACTTTCCCCCTAACACCCCCAAACCCCACTCCCTATTTTCCCCCTAACACCCCCAAACCCCACTCCCTATTTTCCCTCAAACACCCCCAAACCTCACTCCCTATTTTCCCCCTAACACCCCCAAACCCCATTCCCTATTTTCCCCCTAACACCCCCAAACCCCACTCCCTATTTTCCCCCTAACACCCCCAAACCCCACTCCCTATTTTCCCCCTAACTCCCCCAAACCCCACTCCCTATTTTCCCCCAATCACCCCCAAACCCCACTCCCTATTTTCCCCCTAACCCCACTCCCTACTTTTCCCAAACACTCCCAAACCCCATTCTGCATTTTTCCCCAAACACCCCCAAACCCCATTCTGCATTTTCCCCCAAACACTCCCAAACCTACTTGCCATTTCCCCTATTTTCCCCCAAACACCCCACTCCCCATTTCCCCCAAACACCCCCAAACCCACTCCCCATTTCCATGGTTCAGAGGGGACACTGGTGGGACATTGAGACCCCCGAGGTGGCCTCAGAGGGGACACTGCTGGCCCTGTGTGGGGGTTTGGGGGTGGTGGCAGGGGACTGCAGTGGCCTGGCACAAAGGTGCTAAAATCCATCATGGGGTTTGCAGGGGACACCAGTGAGCTGGCACAAAGGTGGCAGGGGACACTGATGCTTGGGCACAGGAGGGCTGGGGACACTGATACCCACCGTGGGGCTGGCAGGGGACACAGATACCCATCACAGGGATGCCACTTGCCATCATGACACTGGCAGGGGACAGGGACACCCATAATGGGGCTGGCAGGGGACAGGGACACCCATCACAGGGATGCCAGCTGGTGACGGGGACACCCACCATGGAACTGTCAGGGGACAGGGATACCCACCATGGGGGTGGCACTTGCCATCACAGGGCTGGCAGGGGACAGGGACACCCACCATGGGGGTGCCAGAGGACAGGGATACACACCATGGGGGTGCCACTTGCCATCATGACACTGGCAGGGGGACAGGGATAAACATCACTGGGCTGGCAGGGGACACTGATAGCCACCATGGGGCTGGCAGGGGACAGGGGCACCCATCACTGGGCTGGCAGGGGACAGGGATACCCATCACAGGGATGCCACTTGCCATTAGGGCACTGGCAGGGGACTGGCATACCCATCATAGGGCTGGCAGGGGACAGGGATAAACATCACTGGGGTGCCACTTGCCATCCTGGGGCTCACAGGGCACTGGGGCACCCATCATAAGGGTGGTAGGGGACACTGCTACCCATCACAGGGGTGCCACTTGCCATCATGGGGCTGGCAAGGGACACGGATACCCACCATGGGGGTGGCACTTGGCATCACAGGGCTGGCAGGGGACAAGGACACACAGATATCCATCATGGGGGGTGCCAAAGGACAGGGATACCCACCATGGGAGCGCCACTTTCCATCATGGAGCCAGCTGAGGACCCTGACACCCACCACAGGACCACCTGGGGACGCTCCCCCCGTGCCCCCCGTGCCCCCCGTGCCAGCACAAACCTGTGGCCCGTGCCAGGAAGGAGAAGCGGATCCAGGCCGGGCCGCGCTCCTCCAGCGCCAGCAGCGTTACGGGCTCGCAGTGCAGCCCCGACTCCTCGCGCACCTCCCGGCGCAGCGCGGCCACGATGGGCTCGCCCCGCTCCACCCGGCCCGCGGGCAGGTACCAGAGACCGCGGCACTCGGGCTTGGCCTCCTGCACCAGCAGCAGCGAGTCCTGGGGACAGGGGACAGCGGGGATGGAGCGGGGTACGGGGGGAAAGGGGGCTGGAATGGGGTACTGGGGATACTGGGGGCTGGAATGGGAGTACTGGGGGGAAAGGGGAGCTGGACTGGGGGCACTGGGGATGTTCTGACTGCACTGGGAGCACTGGGGGATGTCCTGACTGCACTGGGAGCACTGGGAAAATGGACTGGGGGCACTGGGGGGCACTGGGCGATGGCCAGGCTGCACTGGGGGGATGTTCCGGCTGCACTGGAGGGCACTGGGGGATGGACTGGGGGCACTGGGGGAATGCACTGGGGGCACTGGGGGGTGGCCTGGCTGGACTGGGAGGCACTGGGGGAATGTCCTGATTGCACTGGGAGGCACTGGGGAAATGGACTGGGGGCACTGAGGGGCACTGAGGGGCACTGAGGGATGGCCTGGCTGCACTGGGAGCACTGGAGGAATGTTCTGGCTGAACTGGGGGCACTGGGCGAATGGACTGGGGGAACTGGGGGGCACTGGGGGATGGCCTGGCTGCACTGGGAGCGCTGGGGGAATGGACTGGGGGCACTGGGGGATGGCCTGGCTGCACTGGGAGCGCTGGGGGAATGGACTGGGGGGCACTGGGAGCAGGGCTGCCTCACCTCCTGGTTGAAGAGCACGGCCAGCACGACGTAGCAAACGTTCCTGCCCAGGCGGACGGGCCCGGGGCACCCCTCGAGAGTCTCCCCCAGTTCCCAGGCGCCTCCATCCAGCACCGCCTCCAGCTCCGGCACCGGCGCGTCCCCCATGGGGGCGGGGGTCCCTGCGGGCGTGGCGGGGCCGCTCAGGGCGTGGCGGGGTCCTGGGGGGGCGAGGGGACCCCCCAGACGTGCAGGCGGGGGGACAAAGAGCCGCGGCGGCGGGGGGGGGCAGGGAGGGGCTCCGGAGATTGGGGGCAGGGGGGGAAGGGTCTGCTGGACTGGGGGATGGGCAGGGGGGGGTAAATGGGGAGGGGGCGGCTGGGCTGGGGGGGGGCGGAGCACGGGAAGAGCTCGGTGGGTTTGGCGATGCAGGGGGGGGCGCAGAAGGGGAAGGGGCGGCTGGATTGGGGGACCCCCGGGGGGGGGTAAGCGGGGAAGGGGTCGGGGAGGGGTTTGGGGGGCAGGCGGGGGGGGCTGCGGTAGGACAGGGGCTGGCTGGACTGGGGGACCCCCGGGGGGGCGCAGGACGGGAAGGGCTGGCTGGACTGGGGTGGGGGGCACGGGAAGAGCTGGCAGGATTTGGGGAGCCGGGGGGGGCTGCGGTACGAGAAGGGCTGGCTGGACTGAAGGATGCACGGGAAGATGAAGGAGGTGAAGGGCTGGCTGGACTGGAGGGTACTGGGAGGGAAAGGATGGCCGGACTGGAGGATACTGGGAGGAAAGGGGTAGCTGGACTGATGGTTACTGGGAGGGAAAGGCTGGCCGGACTGGAAGATACTGGGAGGGAAAGGCTGACCGGACTGGAGGATACTGGGAGGGAAAGGCTGGCTGGACTGGAAGATACTGGGAGGGAAAGGCTGGCTGGACTGGAAGAGGTAGCGGGAAAAGGGGAGGCCAGACTGGGGCGTACTGGGAGGAATGGGATGGCTGGACTGGGGGATACTGGAAGGGAAAGGCTGGCGGGACTGGGCGGTACTGGGAGGAATGGGATAGCCGGCACTGGGAGGAATGAGCTGGCCGGACTGGGCGGTACTGGGAGGGAAGAGCTGGCCGGACTGGGCGGTACTGGGAGGAATGGGATGGCCGGACTGGGCGGTACTGGGAGGAATGGGATGGCCGGACTGGGAGATACTGGTGGGGAGGGGCTGGCCGGACTGGGCGGCACTGGGAGGGTACGGGCGGCTGGACTGGGCGATGCCCGCGCTGGGGTAGAAGAGCTCGCTGGGCTGGGGGGTGCCGGGGGGGCTGGAGCTGGAGCTGGAGGGGTCCCGGGGGTCCCAGGGGGGGAAGGGCTGCAGGGCGAGCTGGGGGAGGGGCTGCTCCCAGCCTGGGGGGCACGGGGGCGAGCTGGGCTGCAGGGTGCAGGGGGGGCTGGGGGCGCACCAGGGCTTGGGGGGTACGGGGAGGGGTTGGGGGGCTGCAATGAGGGTTTGGGGTCTATAGGGGAGGATTTGGGGGGGCTGCAGGATTTGGGGGCTATAGGGGAGGATTTAGGGGGAAGCTATTGGGTGCAATTAAGAGAGGGTTTGGGGGGCTACAGGGGAGGGTTTGGGGGGGCAACAAGGAAAGGTTTGGGGGGGCTACAGTGTGCAGTTAAGGGAGGATTTGGGGGACTACAGGGGAGGATTTGGGGGAGCTATGGGGTGCAGTTATGGGAGGGTTTGGGGGGCTACAAGGGAGGATTTGGAGGAGCTCTGGGGTGCAATTATGGGAGGGTTTGGGGGGCTACAGGGTGCAGGAAGAAAATGGGTAGGGGGTCTGCAATGAGGGTTTGGGGGCTGCAGTAAAGGAAGGGTTTGGGGGGGCTACAGGGGAGGGTTTGGGGGGGCTATTGGGTGCAATTAAGGGAAGGTTTGGGGGCCCTCAGTGAGGGTTTGGGGGTGCGGTAAGGGCAGAGTTTGGGGGGCTACAGGGTGCAGGAAGGGAATGGGTGGGGGGTTCAATAAAGGTTTGGGGGCTGCAGTAAAGGTTTGGGGGGCTGCAGGGTGCAGGAAGGGAATGGGTGGGGGGGTTCAATAAAGGTTTGGGGGCTGCAGTAAAGGTTTGGGGGGCTGCAGGGTGCAGGGAGGGAATGGGTTGGGGGGGCTAAAAGGAAGGGCTTGGGGGGGCTGCAATCAGGATTTGGGGGCTGCAGTAAAGGAAGGGTTTGGTGCCTATAAGGAAGGATTTGGGGGGGTTACAGGGTGCAGTAAAGGAAGCGTTTGGGGGAGCTACAGGGGAGGATTTGAGGGGCTACAGGGGAGGGTTTTGGGGTGCTCTAAGGAGGCTGCAATAAAGATTCGGGGCTCTGCAATGCGGGCACGGTTTTGGGGCTGTTCCAGCAAGGCTCGGCGGGTGCAGCAGGGCTCGGGGGGCTGCCCCAAGGATGGGTGGGATGCAGGAAGAGTCGGGGGGCTGCGGGAAGGGGCGGGCGGGGAGCTGCGAGCAGCATCGGGAGGATGCAGGGAGGACGGAGGGGCTGCCGGGAGGGTGCGATGGGGGCCGGGGGGCTGCGGTGAGCCCGGGGGGGCCGCGGCGGAGCTTGGGGGGGGCAGCGGCGGCTCCGGGGGTCGCGGGCGGGCTCCGGGACCCCCGCCCCCCCCGCATCGCGCATGCGCCGCGCACTCACCGCGCCGGGGCTCCGCCGCGCCGGCACCGCCCCCCTGCTCAACGCCTATTGGGCAGCGCGCCGGCGCAGCTCGCCGCTCATTGGTTGAGCCTGCTGCCACTCAGATCGGGCGGGACTTGGCCTTAAAGGGGCCGCGTGGGAGCGTGGCGCAGAGTTAATTAGGCGGTGCTGATCCCGCGAGGGTCATCCCTTGGTGCCCATCGCCTCTTGTTCATGGCCCAGTGCCCTTTGCCCAGTGCTCGTTGGCTGGTGTTAATTAATTACTCTGTGCCCATTGCCCGGTGTCAATTAATTGCCCAGTGCCCGGTTTTAATTAATTGCCCAGTGCCCGTTGCTGGTGTTAATTAATTGTCCCGTGCCCAATGCCCGGTGCTAATTAATTGTCCTGTGCCCATTGCCTGGTGTTAATTAATTACCCCGTGCTCATTTCCCGATGTTAGTTAATTGCCCCGTGCCCAATTCCCGGTGTAAATTAATTACCCAGTGCCTATTGCCGGGCGTTAATTAATTGCCCCGTGCACATTGCCCGATGTTAATTAATTGTCCCGTGCTAATTGCCCGCCGGTGTTCAGTCATTTTCCTCCATCGGACAGGACGGAGCAGCGCCCTGGGTCCCGCAGCCTCTGGGCAGCGCCATCCAGCTGTTCCCAGCTGTGTGTGGGGCTGAGCCCAGGCAAAACTCATGGCAGCGATGCCCTCTGCCAGCCCCGGCTCTGGCACCTCCCCACATCCCGGGACACCTGAGCGTCCCTGACCCCCGTGGGATGGGGGGGTGGGGATGGTGGAGCATCCTCGGAGCTGAGGGGATTGGGGTGGATGAAGGGAGAGCAGCCCTGACCCCAATGGGATGGTGGGGAGGGTGTAGGGTGAGCAGCCCTGATCCCAGTGGGATGGAGGGTGGGTGAAGTGAGACCCTCAGCCACATGCTGGTGGTGCCACTGGAGCATCCCTGACCCCAATGGGATGAAAAGAAGGTGTAGGGAGAGCAGCCCTCACCCTAATGGGGTGGAGGTGGATAAAGGGAGAGCAGTCCTGACCCCAATGGGATGAAGGGAGAGCAGCCCTGACCCCACTGGGATCGAGGGGGGTGAAGGGAGAGCAGCTCTGACCATGATGGGATGGAGGGAAAGCACTCCTGACCCAAATGGGATGAAGAGGGGATGAAGGGAGAGCCCCCTGGCGCTGCTGTGATGAAGGGACACACCGAGGTGTGCGCTGCTACCGCCACCAGAGCCCCCTGGCCCCGATGGCACCGCTGGAGGGGCACAAAGGGACACACCGAGGTGGGTGCTGGTGCTGCCAGCGGCCCTGGCACGCTCTGGACACTTTATTCCTCCTGCCCCGAGCCCCGCGGGCAGCTCTGGGAGCAAAGCACCGAGCAAAAGGCGCCCGGTCCCGGCTCCCCGCGGTGTCCCGGCCGTGCCCGAGGCTGCCGGTGTCCCGGCCGTGCCCATGACCGAGGCTCCCGGTCTCCCGGCCGTGCCCATGACCGAGGCTCCCGGTGTCCCGGCCGTGGTTGTGCCCGAGGCTCCCGGTGTCCCGGCCGTGGTTGTGCCCAAGGCTCCCGGTGTCCCAGCCATGGTTTTGCCCGAGGTTCCCGGTGTCCCGGCCATGGCTGTGCCCGAGGCTCCCGGTGTCCCGGCCATGCCCGAGGCTCCCGGTGTCCTCCCGTCGCTCCGTGCCCTCACTGGCAGCCCCGCAGGACGCCCAGCGCCTCCCGCACGGCGGCGATGATCATCCCGTCCAGCTGCGAGGGCGCAAAGAGGGGGCTCAGCCCCGCTCACCCTACCCCACACCCCCAGATTTCCCCTCCCGAGCCCTCACCTGGGCGCGGAGGCGGCGCGGGGTCCCGGTGCCGAGGTTCCGGAGGCGCACGGCGCTCTCTGGGGACAGGAATTGCTGCTCCACGCTGATGGTGCCGCTCAGGCTCCGCACCTGCCCGTGTTTGCCGTGCCTCAGTTTCCCCTGAGGCTCGGCACGGCCTCTCAGGGAGGGGATGGGGGGCGCCTACCTGGTGGGGAGCCCCGGCGGGGACCAGCACGGCGTCCCCGGGGAGCTGCAGGAGGCTCCAGCCGCTCACCCCGCACTCGTCCCGCAGCCGCCGCCGCAAGGTGGGGTCCAGGTACAACCCGGGGGGGTCCAGGGAGAACCCGGGGGGCTCCAGGTGGAACCCGGGGGGCTCCACTGCGTCCTGCCCCGGCTCCTGCGCCGCCTGTGGGATGCCAGGGGTGAGCGGGGCCGGGTTTGCTCAGTAACAGCTGCTCCTAAGTAGCTCACTTGGGTTTAGGGATGGCAAACAAATTCATTTTGGTTTTTCTTGCTAGATCATGATGCAAAAGGTACAAGGGTTGATCTTTGCTGTTTCTAGCTGCATTTGTTCATTATTATTTTATCTTTCCCTTATGGCAAGCAGTCTCTATTGCGCCAATGGTGTCTTTTCTATTGCCTGTACTGGGACCAGTAAATGCTTTAGTTGGGTGTGGGGAGTAGCTTTGTTATTCCAGTTTGATTGGGCTAGAGTTTGGCATCGAGACCATCTGGTATTAGCAGATACCTTAGCCCTGTCCTGCCCTGGCTCTGGTGCCAGGGGTGAGCGGGGCCGGGTTTGCTCAGTAACAGCTGCTCCTAAGTAGCTCACTTGGGTTTCAGGATGGCAAACTTAAATTCATTTTGGTTTTTCTTGCTAGATCATGATGCAAAAGGTACAAGGGTTGATCTTTGATGTTTCTAGCTGCGTTTGTTCATTATTATTTCATCTTTTGGTGTCTTTTCTATTGCCTGTACTGGGACCAGTAAATGCTTTAGTTGGGTGTGAGGAGTAGCTTTGTTATTCCAGGTTGATTGGGCTAGAGTTTGGCATCGAGACCATCTGGTATTAGCAGACACCTTAGCCCCGTCCTGCCCCGGCTCTGGTGCCAGGGGTGAGCGGGGCCGGGGCGCTGGGAGGGGCCGGGGGTGGTGGCACCTGGAGCTGGCCAGAGCTCCATGGAGGATTGAGACTTAACAGCAGGAGCTGCTGAGTCACGATGAGACACAAAATAAGCTCCTGTCTTCTGCCTCTCGCCCCATAGCTTATCTCTGTAACCCCAAAGGTCACTTTCCCCTAACCCCTGCTATTGGACAAGTTTGGATCCCCCTTTACCCTATAAAAAGGGGCTGGTTTAGCCCATTCGGGAGAAGAAGAGCCAACACTGGAACCCTTCACAGACCCCCCAATAAAACCATTGCTGTGGAACTCCAGGACTCTCCTTCTCCTCTCTCTCGTCTGCCTCTACCCCTGGCCCTATGGTGCCCTAGCAAGCAAGCAAAGAGCTGGAATCCTAAGAGAGCTGAGAATCACTGAAGAGCTGAAATCCACTAAGCTTGCTTGGGACTGAGTTATCTGGGTGGTTCTGCCTCGCTCGGGGTTAAGCCCAATCTAAAGATCTGGGTCTTATCAGGCACCCACCTTGCGCAGGAAATCCCGGATCCGCGGGGCATCCTCGGCACGGAAGATGTGCCACAGGGCACCGGGCACCGCGCCGGCCCCGAGCCGCTCCCGCAGCGGCGCCTCCAGCTCGTCCAGCTCGGCGGGCAGGAGCGGCTCTGCGGGCACAGGGGGCTCAGGGTGGGCGTGGGGGGACCCTCAGGGGGCTGCCAGGGGTCAGGGTGGGACCCCCAGGGGGGTGCCAGGGGCAGGATGGGCATGGAGGGTCCCGCATTTTGCCCCTACCCCGCGGTGCCCGCGCTGCGTGTGCCAGGACGCTGATGGAATCGGCCGCTTCCACCGTCAGGGGTTTGGTCCCAAAGTTCCGCTCCTGAGCAGGCACAGCTGGAAGGGATTTGGGATTGGAGCGGGCGGGGCGAGCCCGGCTGCCCCACAATCACTGGGAACCCTCAAAGCCCAGGAACCATCAAAGCACGGCTGCCCCCCAAAGCCCGAGTGGCTCCCAGAGTCCTGGAGCTCCCCAAAACCCCAATGCCCCCCAAAGCCCCAGTGCCCTCCAAAGCCCCGGCGTCCCCCAAAGCCCAGGAGGCCCCCAAAGCCCGAGTTCCCCCCAAAACCCCGGAGCTCCAAAAAGCCCTGGTGCCCCACAAAGCCCCGGAACCCCCAAAGTCCCGGTGCCCCCCAAAGCCCCAGAGCCCCACAAAGTCCCGGCTGCCCCCCAAAGCCCGGGTACCACCCAAAGCCCTGGTGTCCCCCAAAGCCACGATGCCTCCCAAACCCCAGTGACCTCCAAAGCCCGGCTGCCCCCCCCAGAGTCCCGGGTACCACCCAAAGTCCTGGAGCCCCCCAAAGCTCCGGTGTCCCCCAAAGCCGGGGTGTCCCCCAAAGCCCCGATGCTCCAAAAAGCCCCAGAGCTCCTCAAAGCCCGGCTGCCCCCAAAGCCCCGGTGCCTCCCAGAGCTCTGGAGCCCCTAAAGCCCGGGAACCCCCAAAGCCTGGCTGCCCCCCAAAGCCCAGCTGCCCCACAAAGCCCTGGTGCCCTCCAAATCCCCAGAGCCCCCCAAACCCCAGTGCCTCCCAAATCCCGGTGTCCCCCAAAGCCCCAGTGCCCTGCAAAGCCCGGGGACCACCCAAAGGCCCGGAACCCCCAAAGCCCGAGTGCCTCTCAAAGCCTGGCTGCCCCCCAAAGCCCTGGTGCCCCCCAAACCCCGGTGCCCCCCAAAGCGCGGTGCCGCTCTCACCGTAGGACACGCAGAGTCGCGGGCGCAGCCAGCGCCGGCCCCGCTGGCCCCGCCGGTCGGAGGCCAGGTTGAGGCGGCCGCTGGCCCCGCAGTACTCGGGCAGGGGCAGGCTGGCCCGCAGGTTGGTGGCCCTGTGACACAGGGGGGGCGCGGTGACACTCAGGAACCCCCCCCCAGCCCCACTGAGCCCCGCTGGCCTGGGGAGGGGACATCGGGGTGATGCCACCCTGTGCTGTCACCCACCGGCTCAGCTCCGTGTCCCCAAAGCCACGCTCCAGCTTCAGCAGGTCCCCGCTGCTCTGCTCCTGCTCGGGGGATGCTGTGGAGGGACCCCGGTGCCACATCAGGGATGGAGCCTGGCTCCCCTCACACCTCGCCCCAAAATCACACCGGGGACCCCACAGACTCCTCGTCCCCCAACCTGTGCTGGCGGCAAATCCATCCCAAAACGTCCGGCTGCTCATCCGGACTCGGCTCCGCGGTGCCCGCAGGTTCACGGCCTCCACCTCCTCCTCCTGCTCCTCCTGCCCCGAGGGCTGGAAGGATTCGGGCGCCCACAGCCGCGGCTCCAGCCGCTTCTGCAGCCCTGACACCAGCACGGGCTGCGGGGGGAGCTGGGGGTCAGTGGGGAAACTGGGGGGCTCCGGGTGTCCCCCCATACACAGGGATGAGGGGCTCCGGGTGTCACCCCACACACAGTGATGGGGGCTCCGGGTGTCACCCCACACACAGGGATGAGGGCTCCGAGTGTCACCCCACAGTCAAGGACAGGGGGGCTCTGGGTGTCACTTCACACTCAAGGACAGGGGGCTCCTAGTGTCACCCCATAGGCAGGGATGGGGCTCCGGGTGTCACCCCACACTCAGGGACAGGGGGCTCTGCTCCGGGTGTCACCCAACTTACAGGGACAGGGGCTCCGGGTGTCACTTCACACACAAGGGACGGGGGGCTCCGGGTGTCACCCCACAGGCAGGGATGGGGGCTCCGGGTGTCACCCCACACTCAGGGACGTGGGGCTCCCGGGGTGATGCCGCCCAGTGCTGTCACCCACCCGGTGTCACCCCACACTCACGGACGGGGGGCTCCGGTGTCACCCAGCTTACAGGGATGGGGGGCTCGGGGTGTCATCCCACACGGAGGGTCAGGGGGGCTGCAGGTGTCCCCCACTGACCTGGCCGTGCCTCCAGTGCTCCTGGAACAGTTCGTAGGCGCTGCCATGGCCGGGCTCGTGCAGCCAGAGCAGCCCGCTGGGGGTCAGCACGCAGGGGGACACGGGGGGCTCCGGGGAGCCGGGGGGGCTCAGCTCGACCCCCGCCTGCCTCTCCTGGATCTTCCTCTCCACCACGCGGGCGATGATGCTGTCCAGGATGCTGGTCAGGCGATTGTCCTGGGGAAAGGGCGGGGGAAAAGATTGGGGAGCCCCTAAGGGCACGGGGACCCCCCCAGCCCCAGCAGAGCGGGGTGGGCAGAGGGGCACAGGGTGGGCATCAGGGGCCCAGGGTGGGCAGGAGGGCACGGGGTGGGCAGCGGGACAAGGGTGGGCAGAGGGGCACGGGGTGGGGAGCAGGGCAGGGGTGGGCAGCAGGGTATGGGGTGGGTGGCAGGGGTGGGCAGAGGGGCAGAGGGACAGAGGGTGGGCAGATGGGCACGGGGTGGGCAGGAGGGCACGGGGTGGGCAGAGGGGCACGGGGGTGGGGAGCAGGGTACGGGGTGGGCAGATGGGCTCAGGGTGGGCAGCGGGGCATAGGGTGGGCAGGAGGGTACGGGGTGGGCAGATGGGCTCAGGGTGGGCAGCGGGGCACGGGGTGGGCAGAGGGGCACAGGGTGGGCATCAGGGCCACAGGGTGGGCAGAGGGGCACGGGGGTGGCCCGGGGGCCGCGGGACTCACGCTGGGCAGTGCCGGTGCCACGGGAGCGAAGGCCATGCGCACCCCGTCCTGCCCCAGGCACAGTTTGACGGCGGTGGAGGCCAGGAGGTCGCAGAGGGTCGCGCTCTGCACGGTCCCCCCCCGCACCGGGGGCTGCCCCGGGGACGGCGCCCCCTCCTCGGGGCTCTCTGCTCGGGGGACAACACGGTCAGGGTGTCCCACGCCGTCCTCCGCACGTCCCCCCATAGCCGGCACCCCACAAAGGGGACGGGGTGCGGCATCCCTGACCCCCCCGGAGCGCGGGGGGGTCGCAGCCGGCCCTACCTTCCTTGATGGGCCGGGCGGGCTCTGCGGGGCCGTGGCTGCTGCGGGGGGGCAGGGTGGGCACCGGCGGCTCCTGGAACACCGCGGGGCTGTGGGGGTGCGGCTGGGAGCCGCATCCCGCGCCCTGCACCCCTGCGCCCTGCAGCTGCACTCCTGCACCCCTGCGCCCCTGCACCCCTGCACCTCAGCACCCCTGCGCCCTGCACCCAGCACCCTGCACCCCTGAACCCTGCACCCCTGAACCCCTGCATCCCTGCACCCTGCATCCCTGCGCCCCTGCACCCTGCACCCCTGCACCCTGCACCCCTGCACCCTGCATCCCTGCACCCCTGCGCCCTGTACCCCTGCACCCTGCATCCCTGCACCCCTGCACCCTGCACCCCTGCACCCTGCACCCTGCATCCCTGCACCCCTGCACCCTGCACCCCTGCACCCTGCACCCTGCGCCCCTGCACCCTGCACCCTGCGCCCTGCATCCCTGCACCCTGCACCCCTGCACCCCTGCACCCCTGCACCCCTGCACCCCTGCACCCCTGTGCCCCAGCACCCCTGCACCCTGCACCCCTGCACCCTGCACCCCAGCACCCTGCACCCTGCACCCCTGCACCCCTGCACCCTGCACCCCTGCACCCCTGCGCCCTGCACCCCTGCGCCCTGCACCCCTGCACCCCTGCACCCCTGCACCCCTGCACCCCAGCACCCCTGCACCCTGCACCCCAGCACCCTGCACCCCAGCACCCCTGCGCCCCTGCACCCCTGCACCCTGCACCCCTGTGCCCTGCACCCCTGCATCCAGCACCCCTGCGCCCCTGTGCACCCCTGCGCCCCTGTGCCCCTGCACCCCAGCACCCAGAGCCCCCCTCCCCGTACCTGCCTGCCCGGGGGCTCCGCCAGGCTCTGCTCCGCGGGCCCCTCCCCGCAGGGACAGCGGGACTCGATGCCAAACTTGGCCCTGACCTCGTGCAGGAGCTTCCAGAGCCGGGTCAGGACTGGGGGATGATGGGGACAGGGGTGTCAACCCCCCAGCAATGACCAGCAGGGATTTTTGGGGTTTTTGGGGGACACACTCACCACAGGTGGGGACGAACTGTGTGGGGACCAGGGATGACACGTGGTGGCCCCGCCCGGGGGTGCACGGGGGTGGCAGCGCCGGACCCTCTGTGACAGAGAGAGGCTTTGTTTGTCCCCAGCGAGCCCCCACGGGGCTGTCACCCCCTTTACCACCCTCCCCATCCCCATACCAGCGCCACTCTCCTCCCGCCTGCTGCGGTGGCACTCGGGGCACAGCTGGAAGCCACATCTGGCGCAGCTCCAGTGGGAGTTGAAGAAGCCACGCTGGCAGGAGTCACAGAGCTGGGGGGCTCCTTCCCCCCGCCTCCAGCCCGTCACCCCTGCGGGAAACACATCCTCAGCCTCCCTTTGTCCCCGTGTCCCCAGTGCCACCCCCTCCCTGCTCCCTGTGTCCCCAGTGCCATCCCCACCCTGCTCCCAATATCCTCAGTGCCACCCCCTCCCTGCTCCCCGTGTCCCCAGTGCCACCCCCACCCTGCTCCCCGTGTCCTCAATGCCATCCCCACCCTGCTCCCATTGTCCCCAGTGTCACTCCCTCCCTGTGTCCCCGTGTCCCCAGTGCCACCCCCTCCCTGCTCCCCATGTCCCCATGTCCCCAGTGCCACCCCCTCCCTGCTCCCCATGTCCCCGTGTCCTCAGTGCCACCCTCTCCCTGCTCCCCGTGTCCCCAGTGCCATCCCCACCCTGCTCCCCATGTCCCCAGTGCCACCTCCTCCCTGCTCCCCATGTCCCCATGTCCCCAGTGTCACCCCCACCCTGCTCCCCATGTCCCCATTTCCCCAGTGCCACCCCCACCCTGCTCCCCGTGTCCCTGTGTCCCCAGTGCCACCCCCTCCCTGCTCCCCATGTCCCCATGTCCCCAGTGTCACCCCCATCTTGCTCCCAATGTCCCCAGTGCCACCTCCACCCTGCTCCCCGTGTCCCCAGTGCCACCCCCACCCTGTTCCCCATTTCTCCGTGTCCCCAGTGCCACCCCCACCCTGCTCCCTTTGTCTCCAGTGCCACCCCCACCCTGCTCCCCATGTCCCCAGTGCCACCCCCTCCCTGCTCCCCATGTCCCCATTTCCCCAGTGCCACCCCCACCCTGCTCCCCGTGTCCCCGTGTCCCCAGTGCCACCTCCTCCCTGCTCCCCATGTCCCCATGTCCCCAGTGCCACCTCCTCCCTGCTCCCCGTGTCCCCGTGTCCTCAGTGCCACCCCCTGCCTGCTCCCCATGTCCCCGTGTCCTCAGTGCCACCCTCTCCCTGCTCCCCACACTCAGTGCCACCCTCTCCCTGCTCCCCATGTCCCCAGTGCCACCCCCTCCCTGCTCCCCATGTCCCCGTTTCCCCAGTGTCACCTCCACCCTGCTCCCCGTGTCCCCAGTGCCACCCCCTCCCTGCTCCCTTTGTCCCCAGTGCCACCCCCACCCTGCTCCCCGTGTCCCCGTGTCCCCAGTGCCACCCCCTCCCTGCTCCCCGCTCACCCTCGGGCTCTCCTGGCCACGTGTCCCTGTCCCTGCGCACGGCGGCACAGAAAGGGTCCCCCAGGACCCCCAGCAGGTACTTGGCCAGGCAGAGGCCGCTCCCCACGCTCCTGCTCCCCAAATTCCTGAGACCCAGATCAGGGTTGGCCACGTCCCCCTGGGCCTCCCCCAGGCTGCAGAGGCCATCGACGCTCAGCTCGCCGGTGTCCCCAAGGGCCAACCTGCAGGGAGAGGGGACAGAGTTGGGGGGGGCTAGAAATGGGGGGAGGAGACCAGAGGGGAAAATTTGGGGTGGTGGGAGAGGGAAAAGGGCAGGACAAGGAGAGGATGCTGGAAAAGGGCAGGACAAGGAGAGGATGCTGGAAAAGGGCAGGACAAGGAGAGGATGCTGGAAAAGTGGGGGGAGAGGGGGGGATTCTCTAAAGGGGGGTGACAGAGAGGGTGTCCCAAAGAGGGGTGACAGGAGATGCTGTTGTGAAGCAGGGTGACAGGAAAGGGTGTCCCAAAGTGGGGTGACAGGACAGGGTTTTGTGAAGCAGGGTGACAAAGAGGGTGTCCCAAAAAGGGGTGACAGGAGAAGGTTTTGTGAAGCAGGGTGACAGGAGAGGATGTCCCAAACAGGGGTGACAGGAGAGGACGCTCCAAAGTGGGGTGACAGGAGAGGATTTTGTAAAGCAGGGTGACAGGAAAGGGTGTCCCAAAGAGGAGTGACAGAAAGGATGTCCCAAAGAGGAGTGACAGAGAGGATGTCCCAAAGAGGGGTGACAGGAAGGGATGTCCCAAAGAGGGGTGACAGGAGAGGATTTTGTAAAGCAGGGTGACAGGAAAGGGTGTCCCAAAGAGGAGTGACAGAGAGGATGTCCCAAAGAGGGGTGACAGGAAGGGATGTCCCAAAGAGGGGTGACAGGAAGGGATGCTCCTTCAGGAGGGGACGCTCTGAGAGTGGGGTGACAGGAAGGAAATCCTCTGAACCGGGGTGACAGAAGGGGACATTCCAAAGCGGGCTGACCAAAAGGGCAATTCCAAAGAAGGGGCGGCTCCCCTGCCCCCTGCCCGGCCCTGCGGCTCCCCCCGGGCTCACCTGCGGAAGTGCAGCAGCCTGCAGCTGCTCTCGGGGGGCTCCTCCTCCTCCTCCTCATCCTCCTCCTCCTCGGCCTCGGGGTCGCGGCCGGCGCGGGGGGCGCAGGCACAGCAGCGGGGGATGCTGGGGGGCAGCGCCGTGCAGGGCAGGCTCTGCAGGCACCACCGGCTCGGCGGCTCTGGGGACACGGGCAGCGCTTGGGGACACCGTGGGGCCCCGTCCGCACCAGCTGCGAGGGACTGGAAGTGCCCGAGGGCAGCTTGGACGGGGCTTGGAGCAACCTGGGAGGGTGCAAGGTGTCCCTGGGCATGGCAAGGGGTTGGGACTGGATGGGGTTTTTAGGTCTCATTTAGGGTTTCTTCCAACCCAAAGCATTCCGGGATGCTGGGATCCTATGACAGGCACGCTGTGGCGGGGGCTGGAAACTGGGCCAGAAAGTAGGGCTGGAAATTAGGGCTGGAGCTGCTCAGAGGTCAGGCCTGGGATGCCAACACCTCCCCGAGGAGTCCCTGCCCCAGCCGCAGCGCTCCCAAGCCCCGGGAATCCCACCCGAGGGTGTCACGCTGCCCCAGAGGGACATTTCTGTCCGTGGCCACCCCGGCAATCGCTGCCAGAGCCGGGAAAAGCCCCAGCGCAGCAGCTCCGCGGCCCACACGTGTTCCCAGCTCGTGTTCCGGGCGCCAGGGATGCAAAATTCCCTCGGGATCGGGCGCTGCCCCCGCCCTCTCCGCGGCCCCGCTGCGCATCCCGCGCATCCTCACCTTCCTCTCTCAGCTCCATCCTCCTCTCCTCGGCGTCCCCCGCGCTCTCCGTGGCCTTGGTGCCCCTTTTGGCCGCCCCGGCGCCCTCGCCAGCAGGGCGGGGACCCTCGGCGGTGCCGTGGGGGCGTTTGGCCGAGCGCTTGCCCTCCCCGGGGGGCTCGGGACCCCCGTCCCACCGAGGAGCTTTGGAGCGAGGCAGCGACTGCTCCGAGTGCCGCGTCAGCCACGTCTTCTTCAGCTTGGTGTGGTTGCTGGGGGGGCACGGAAAACGCCCCCCGGCCACGGCCACGGTGGGCTCGAAGGGGTTGGGCACCCCCGAGCACCCATCGCAGCCCGGGCTGGGGCACAGACAGCCCGGGGGGGGCTCCGGCTTGGCCACAGCCGCTGGGTAGTGCCCGTCCGCCAGCAGAGGGGACGGATTGGGGTCCCCGCATGGAGGGGGCGAGCGGGGCTGGGCGCTCCGGTAGCCCAGGCGCTCATCTTTGGGCTCCGAGGGTCGTCCCGGCCCCGCGTCCATGGAAAACTCGGCGCCGTGGGGCCGTGAGCCCACCCAGAGCCCCCCGGAGCCCCCCGGGCCGGGCTGCAGGAGGAACAGGGGGCGGCTGCAGCCGGGGGGAGGCGTGCGGGGATGGGGAGCGGGCACCGCCGAGCTGCCCCCCGCCCGGCCATCCCTCCACGGGGCTCCCGGCAGCTCCGGCACCGCCGGCTCTCCCTGCCCGGCTCGGTCCTGCCCTGCTTGGCTCCTGCCCAGCAGCTGCGGCGCCGCGTGGTTCTTGCTCGAGGGGAGGAACCCGGGGCCTTTCTTGGCGTAAAACTCCTGGAAGGGAGCAGAGGGGCGGTGTCACCCCACATGTGGGGGGGTCCCCGTCCCGCTTCTGTCACCCGCATCCCTGCGAGGGGGCGATGGGGAGCATTCCGTTCCCGTGCCTCAGTTTCCCCACACCCCTGCCAGGCTGGGCAGCCGCCCGGTGCTTCCCGGTGCCCGGGGCCGGCTCCCGGGGTGCCCGTGTGCCCCGCTGCCAGCGTGGGAAAGGAATGGGGAGCCGCAGCAGCGGCACGGGGCGCGCCCAGGGCTGGCAGCGCTGCCTCCCGCCGCCCCCGTGCCGCGGCTCCGCCGCCGTGACTCAGCCCGGGGGTGGCAGCACCCGCGGGGACAGCGCAGCGTCACCCTCGGGGGGCTGCGAGCCCCCTGCCCACCACCCTCGGGGGCGCTGCCAGGCCCTGCCCGGGGTGCAGGCGGGGCTGGAGCCGCTGTCACAGCCGAGCATCCTCGCTCCGCAGCCTCTCCGAGGGGTCCTACCTTGTTCCCTGAGCTGGAGCAGCCGTCGAAGGGGGGCAGAGCCGCCTTGCACCTCGGCGGGACCCCCAGGTAGAGGGGCTGGCCCCAGGCGGGCCCGTAGGAGCCCAAACTCCACTCGGGGCCGGCGAAGCGCCCGTCCCGCACCGGCCCCGGCCCCTCGGGCCCCGCGGCCCCGAACGGGGGCTCGGCCGGGGGCGCGCTGGGCAGCAGCGAGGACAGGAGGAAGGGGCTGTGCTTGGCCTCCAGGAGGAAGGGGCAGTGCTGGAAGGAGGCCGGGGGCTCTCCGGCCGCGTCCCGGGGCTTGCCGGCGGCGCCGGGCACGGCCAGGGGGTAGCGCTGGTACGCGTGGCTGTAAAGGGCCAGCGGGGCCAGCACGGCCTCGGCCCAGCGCGGCCCCGGGGGCTCCTTGCAGGGCTCCCCCCAGCCCCCCTTGGGCTGCCCGTTCCGGGGCGGCAGCAGCGGGGGCAGCTCCGCTCCGTCCTTGGGGCCCCTGGGGTAGGGGCAGCCCAGGCGGCCCCCGGCGAGCTCCCGGCCGGGTCCCAAACATCCCTCGGAGCCCCTCCAGGGACAGGGACATCCTTTCTCCACGGGGTAGCTCAGCTTGCCGGGCTCCGGGTAGCTCGGGAGTCCCAGCTCGGCAGCGGCGCTCCGGGATAAAAGCATCGCGCTGCTCTCCGTGCCCCGGCAGTCCTGCGCCGCCTCCGGGGCTCTTCTCCACCGCGCCGGGCTCTCCCCCATCCTCGCGTCGCTGGCCATGCTGCTCCCACGCTCATGTGGTGCTCAGCGCCGTCCCTGCGGGCAGGGAGAGCGACATCAGCGGGGAAACTGAGGCACGGGGATGCTTGAGGGTGTTGCTGGGGCTCTGCCTTCAACCCCCCAGCTCCATCCTCCCGCGTTTGGGGCACGGGTGGACGGAGCACTCCCATTTCATAAGGCTGCCACAGCTTGGATCTACCCCAGATCTATGCAAAGTGAGGAGAAAATCAGTTTTGTTTTCTGTGTAACAGATGCCAGAAGCAGAGATGCTCTCAAACACTGAGATTGTCTCCATTTCCAGTAGGTGCTTCATGACCAGAAGTCCTCCCAGGGCTATTGGCTCTGCAAACAGAGCTCAGCACCAGTTTAATCAGAAGCTGCAAGGGGAAATCAGAGGGGGAACAACAGCGTCCTGTCCTTGGCCCACCAGGCATTGAGCACCAGGCACTGGGCACCAGGAATTGGGCACCAGGAATTGGGCACCAGGCATTGGGCACCAGGAATTGGGCACCAGGCACTGGGAACCAGGCATTGGGCACCAGGCATTGGGCACCGGGCATTGGGCACCGGGCATTGAGCACCGGGCACTGGGCACCGGGCACTGAGCACTGGGCATTGAGCACCTGGCATTGAGCACCAGGCACTGGGCACCAGGCATTGAGCACCAGGCATTGAGCACCAGGCATTGGGCACCAGGCACTGGGCACCAGGCATTGGGCACCAGGCATTGGGCACCGGGCATTGGGCACCGGGCATTGAGCACCAGGCATTGGGCACCGGGCATTGGGCACAGGGCATTGAGCACCGGGCATTGGGCACCAGGCATTGGGCAGCAGGCATTGGGCACCGGGCACTGGGCACCGGGCATTGGGCACCAGGCATTGAGCACCGGGCATTGGGCACCGGGCATTGAGCACCGGGCATTGGGCACCGGGCATTGAGCACCAGGAATTGGGCACCAGGCATTGGGCACCAGGCACTGAGCACCAGGCACTGGGCACCAGGCATTGGGCACCGGGCATTGAGCACCGGGCACTGGGCACCGGGCATTGGGCACCGGGCATTGAGCACCGGGCATTGGGCACCGGGCATTGGGCACCGGGCATTGGGCACCAGGCATTGGGCACCGGGCATTGGGCACCGGGCATTGGGCACCGGGCATTGCAGAGCCCGGCACGGCGCGGCGATCCCGGCTCCCCTCCCGCACGGTGAGGGCGGACACGTGTCCGGGCCGGGTGTCGCCGTCGCATCGCGTCCCTCCTGCGCCCATCCCGGCGGGGCTGGCGGCACCTCGCGCCCACCCCCAGTCCCTCCGCACCCAGGCTGGCCCCGCGCCCGGCCGCTGGCACCCAGCGTGGGGAGGCCGTGCCCCGCGCAGGTATTCGCCCCCGGCCAGGGCTGGGTGCGCTTCCCAAGAGGGCTCCCAGCCAGGGGGGAGCTCCACGCTCGCAGGGGCCCCTCCTGGGAGAAATGCCGGGGGGGATTTGTAGGATTAACGCTCCGCCGGGACCCGGGCCACACGCAGGCGCGGCTGCCGAGCCGGACCCCGCATCCCGTCCCCGTGTCCCCGTGTCCCCGTGCCTGGAGCGGCCGAGGGGGACAGAGCCGAGCTCAGCCAGCTCCCGGCCCTGCTGCGGGGGGGGACAGAGCCGCCCCGAGGGCCGGCATGGGGACAGGAGCGGGGTGGGGACAGCACCGTGTGTCCCCAGAGCCGCTTGTTCCTGTCACATCCTCCCCGCAGAGAGGGCAAAGCCGCCATTCCCACGGTGCTCGGGAAGCATCCCGGGGCACCCTGGGGCACAGGGACACCCTGAGGGTGCAGGGACACCCTGGGGACGGCCACCCTGGGGCACAGGGACACCCTGAAGCACAGGGACACCCTGGGGACAGCCACGCCATCCCTCCGGGGCCGGGCTGTCGCACCCAGCCGCACCTCAGGGAGCTCTCCCAGCGCAGCCCCCAGTGGCCCGAGGCTGCCCCATCCTCGCGGTCACCCCGGGGATGGCATTGCCGCAGGTGACACTGTCCCCTGTCCCTCATGCCAGCACAGGAAGCCGCTCCCTCTGCTCGGCGGGCGAGCACCCCCTGTGGCCCGCAGCTACCTGGAGGGTCCATCAGGGACCCCAGCGCCGAGGACGAGCGGGGTCTCCGCCGGTGCCACCGGGTCCGGGAGAGGCGAAACCGGGCGGGCGGGAGCACCTAAACCCACAGGCTGAAGGGGTCCGGCTCCGGGATCTGGAGGAGGCAGAAAGCCGCCCGGGCGGCCCTGGGGATGTTCTTCTCCTCGTGCTGGAGCTGAAGTTTTCGATCCATTGGCTTGGGAGGCTCCGTGCTCCTCCTGTCTGTGCTCCTACGAGCTGGGGGTCGCGGCGGGCTGGGATTCGGGGATTGGGGTACCCAGGGAGCAGCGGCAGCACGAGCGGGACCTTCCCCCGGCTTTAGGCAGCCCTGAGCATCCTGAGCGCTGACAAGGAGGTGGCAGCGGCTCTGCTCCCCACGAGCGTGCAGCCTCCGCCGGCTCCGGCAGGACTGGGCAGGAGGAGGGAGGGAGGGAGGGAGGGAGAGAGGGAGGGATGGATGCTGGGGCTGCTGACGCCCGGGAACCGGGAACCGGCGCGGTGCCGGCGGTGCCGCCCAGCCCCGGGGGCACCGGCGGCGGTGCCAAGGCGGGCAGGTGTGCTCTGCCCCGTGCGGCAGAAGAAAGCGCCCTTTGTTCGCCAAGGCCGCCCCGGCACCAAGGAAAGGCTCCAGCCGCCCGCTCCGGGCCAGACTGGAACGGGACAAACACCGGGATGGGCCACGAGTCCCTGAACTGGTGCTGGGGACGTGGCCAGCACGGAGCAGGTGGCCAGACCACGGCACGGGAGTCCCCAGGACCCCAAACCCCTTCGGCTTTGGCCAAAGGTCACAGATGTGGCCTCGAGTGTGCTCCAGAGCCGGGTCCATCCCTGCTGCCCCTGCCTGGGGGGCAGAGAGAGCTCCTGGGGGACAGACAGAACTCCTGGGGGACAGACAGAACTCCTGGGGGGGGGGGGCAGAGAGAGCTCCTGGGGGGCAGAGAGAGCTCCTGGGGGACAGACAGAGCTCCTGGGGGGACAGACAGAACTCCTGGGGGACAGACAGAGATCCTGGGGGACAGACAGAGCTCCTGCACCCCCTGCAGACCCCCCAGCAGCCGGCTGAGCAGAGCAGGGCGTGCTCCGAGGGGTGCAGAGGGCCCTGGGCAGCACAGGGGTGCTGTGACAGCGTCCTGGCAGTGCCACCCTCACCAGGGATGAAGAGGGAGAGCCTGGGGCCTCTCATCCCTGCTCTGCAGCCCAGCAGGGTCACACAAATCTATGCCGTGCCCACTGGGATCACACCCATGCCAGCTGTGCCCACCAGGGTCACACAGACCCCACCAATGCCCACCAGGGTCACACAGATCCCACAAATGCCCATCAGGCTCACACCCATCCCAGCTGTGCCCACCAGAATCACACAGATCCCACCAATGCCCACCAAGATCACACCCATCCCAGCTGTGCCCACCAGAATCACACAGTTCCCACCTGTGCCCACCAAGAACACACCCATCCCGGCTGTGCCCACCAGGGTCACACAGATCCCATCCCAGCTGTGCCCACCAGGATCTCACCGACCCCTCCCATGCCCACCAGGCTCACACCCATCCCTGCCATGCTCTGCATCCCACCAGCCAAAGTTGGCACCTTGTGGGTGCCCCCCCACTGTCCCCAAGCCCCAGGACCCCCAGCACGAGGACACCCCGACCCCACCCCACCCCAGCCACTGTGGGGCGCACCTGGGGGGGTCTCCCAGGCGGACCCCCCGTTCCTGGGCTGCCAGGGGGGGCTGGCACCGCTGCCAGCAGCGCTGTGTGTGTTTATGTAACCCGCGTGTGCCCAGGCTGTGCCCGCCTTACATAAACCTGGGCACGGCGGCCCGGCACGGGGCTGGGGGCACGGGAGAAGGGGTCAGGGCTCTCAGGAGCCCAGCAGTGCCAGGGCAGCTCCAGCTCAGCGGCTCCCTCGCGGTTTGGTCCCGCTGGGAGCGGGCAGCGGGGGTTAACCCTTGCTGGGCCGGGCTCCAGGCTGTCCCATCCCATGGCCGGGCATAGCGGGACCCCCCAGCCCTGCTCGCCCAGGGGGTTTGGGGCTCTGCTGGCTGCACCCAGTGGGTGCCAGGGAACAGGGAGGGGACCCAGACAGGGCTCGGGGCGAGGGAGAGCCCGCGCCTGCCTGCGATGAGAAGGTGCTGAAAGACGAACTCTTGCCGTTGCCTCCCTCCCTCGCTCAGGAATGATGGATCCGGAAGGGCTGGGACGGAGCTGGCAGCGGGAGGGACCCCGGGAAGGCTCTGCAGCGTCCCGGCCTGCCCGGGGTGCCGGGAATGTCCCCAAGGAGGGCACAGGTGGGGACAGGGATGGACGCACCACGCTGGAAACACCAAGGAGGGTCGATGGGGCAAGGAGCGGGGAGCAGGGCGATGATGGAGGGACAGCGGGGAATTTCCCACCATGCACTGGGGCAGCATCGCTGGGCACTGTCCCCTCCCCACGCCACGCTGCCCTCGGCGTGCCAGGGAGCCTGGTGGAGCCTTCCCAGGGCCGGTGCAGTCCCCACGGGGCGGCCACGCTGTGGGAGGCTCTGCTGGGGCTCAGCCACCGCTCCCCAAGCCCAGGAACGGCTCCGTGCCTGCTCCCACAGCCCCAGCCCCTGCCCGGGTCCCTCCGCGCCCTGCCCGTCCCAGCACGACCCCCAGAGGGTCCCCAGGGTGAAGCGGGGGGGTCCAGGCTGGGTTTGAGTTCTGCCAGCTGGGAATAGCGCCCGAGGGGGTTCTGCCTTGGTGGCTTGGCACAGAGCTCCAAAATCCTTGGTTTTCCCCCAAAACAGAGGGACGGCAACACCCAGGAGCCGAGTGCCGGCCAGAGCGCCACCACAGGAGGCTGGAAACTCCCGAATGAGAGACCTCGGCATCCCTGCCCTGCTCCGGCATCGGGGGGACATTGTGGGGACATCGGGGTGGAGGGACACTGTCCCCACGGTGTCCCCTGGGATCATGGAGGATGCTGTGGGGACATGGGGCAGAGGGACACTGTCCCCATTGCAATCCCTGGGATCATGGAGGATCCTGTGAGGGGGTGAGGCAGAGGGACGCTGTCCCCATGGTGTCCCTTGGGATCATGGGGGGACACTGTGGGGACATGGGGCAGCGGGACATCGTCCCCACAATGTCCCCTGGGATCATGGAGGACACAGTGGGGACATGGGATGGAGGTGCACTGTCCCCACGGTGTCCCCTGGGATCATGTGGGACGCTGTCCCCATGGTGGCCCCTGGGATCATGGGGGGACGGAGGGGACACTGTCCCCACGGTGTCCCCATGGGGGATGTGTGCGGGACAGGGGATCCCCAGAACGATCCAGCGCCGGGGGAGGGATGGATGAGGGTCCTGGTCCCCCAAACCCCTCTCCTGATGTCCCAGCAGGGTCCTGCCAGCCCCAGCCCGGTGCCCACAGCCCCCGACTGGAGCAGGGCACCCCCAGCCCCACAAACAGCTTCTGCCCCGGGAAGAACCCAAAATCCAGCGGGGAAGAACCCAAAATCCAGCGGGGAAGACCCCAAAATCCACCGGGGAAGACCCCAAAATCCAGCTTTTTCCTCATGCAAAATGGATCCCCGTTCCTGCTTGCCCGGAGTGCGCACACAGAACCCCAGCCCTTCCTCTTCCTCCTCCTCCTTCCTCCTCCTCCTCCTCGCAGCCCCGGCACAGAGCCCGGCACGCACCTACCTGCCTGCAGCGCGGCGCAGGTGAGGAAGCTGAGGGCGCAGGCAGAGGAAGCAGCCCCGATCCCTCCCCGTGCCCAGCACCGGGCGCTGTGGCCGCGAGAGCTTTTGTTAATCTGCACCCGGCGCTTAAATTAAAAAAAAAAAAAAAAAAACAAAAAAAAACAAAAAAAAAAAAAGAAAAAACCCCACGTCAAACCTTCAGGAGTCTGGAGGCTGCGGCGGAGCGGAGGGCACGGGAGGACACTCACTCCCACACGAGCAGCTTTCTGGGAATTAGGGCCGCAGCCCAACTGCTCTGGCAGCCTGCGCTCCCCTCCAGCCCTGGCTGCCGGTACGGCGGGGCCTGGGCACCTCCCCGGTGCCGGTGCCGGTTCCGGACAGCCCCAGCGGCCCCGTCCGGCCCCGCCGCCGCAGGGTCGGACACTTCTCCCGGCCCTAATCTGCCGCTTTTCCCCGGGGAGGTGAGTAAGCATCGCTAATCCCGCAGCTCGCTGCGCTGCCGGGGACGGACGAGCCGCTCCCCCCGGGCTGGGGCCGCTCCCGACACCGGCCCGGCCCGGCCCGGCCCCGCTCGCCCCTTCCCCGGCGCCGCTTCCCTCAAGGCGAAGCTTGAGATGGACGGAGAGAGGAGAAGCAGCGTCAGAGGGCACGGCGGGATGTGGCAGCCGACCCACCTGTGCCAGGGGTGCCCCCCATGCCGCCGTGCCAGCCCGGGGGTGCCAGAGCAGCCGCAGGTGATGGGCGCTGCCCGATGCTGCCGTCCCCGCATCGCTCCTTCCCTCCCCGGGCAAGCGCCGGTGCGGGGGCACCGTGCCCGTCCTGTGCCACCCCGTGCCCCCCTCCACGTGCCCGGGACTCCTGTTTACCCAGCGCCAGGAACCCGCTTCAAATACCTTGATGTAATTAAAAGCTCACCCCGGGGCCAAGGGCTTAGGACGGCAGCCAGGGACACGGGCAGCCCGCTGCCACCTGCGTGCCACCCCGGCGGCCCTGGCAGCACCTACCTGGCAGTGCCCGGGGGCTCCTGCCCTCAGTGCGGGCCCCTCCGGCGTCCCCACGGTGCTCCCGGGGACACGGGACAGAGCGATGGGCAGCCCCTGCTCGTTGCCTCAGTTTCCCTTGGCGGCCGGAAATGTTCTGCCTCAGTTTCCCCGCTCCACCTGGGGTGCCCAGCTCGCCCTGGAGGTGATGCCCTGGAGATTACGGTCCCCAAAACGCGCTCAGCCCAGCGCCCGCGGTGTCACGGCGGGGACGCGGAGCCGGAGCGGCGCTCGGTGCCAGCGCGGGCTGGCTGGGGACAGACGCGTCCCCGGGGGCACAGGCGGCTGCGGGGAGGCGGGGGGGATGCAGCAGCTCCTTCAGCCGTGTCCTCCCACACTCCCGTCACCTCGAACGCCCTTTTCCCGACCCCTCCCGCCACCGCCGCGCTTCCCACCCGTCATCCTCTTCCTCGCCATCCTCATCCTCCTCCTCCTCATCCTCACCAGCGGCTCACCGGCAGCCTTGGGGGCATGAGCGCGCTTCAGACACGGTGTGGGGGCGCAGTGGGAGCCCCCCCAGAATGAGGAGGGGAGGTTTTACCTGCGCGGCAGCGCTGGGGAGGGATGGAGGGAGGGATGGAGGGGGGGTCTCATCATCCCCCCGCCTCTCCCGCGGCTCCTCAGCCCGCCCTCGCTGCCCTCTGCGGCGGGAGGCAGCTGAGAGCTCCCGGGGCTGCCAGAAAAGAGGCTGCGTTTAAACAACAGACATAATTATGCTTTTGATACCGTCTGCTAAAAATACAGCGCGGTGCCGCGCGGGGAGCCATGTGTGCGCGGCCTCACATGGCTGCGGCCCCAACAGCTGACTCAGACAGCGGCCACCGGCAGGGGACAGCGCGGGGGGACCCCCGT
The DNA here is from genome assembly GCF_012460135.2 of Molothrus ater. Lineage (NCBI taxonomy): Eukaryota > Metazoa > Chordata > Aves > Passeriformes > Icteridae > Molothrus > Molothrus ater. Next base: position 1,580,912 of record NC_050505.2, on the reverse strand, counting down.
GGGGATTCGGGGGGTCCCACCCTCACCTGGGACCCCCAAACGGCCGGGCTGAGGGGAGAAGGGCAGCCCGGGGATGGCAGGAGCACCCCAGAGCAAAGGGGTGAAATGAGCTGGGCATGGGGCAGGGAAGGAGGGGGGGATGGATGAGGAGTGTGATGTCACTCGGTGTCACCAGGGTGGGTTTGGGGGGGCTCAGGCCGCTCCCGGGGGTGGGAGGCCGAGGAGGAAGCTGGGGGTGGCACCCCAAGCACCCAGCAGCTCCCTGGGGAGGTAAATCCCATTTGGGAGCCATGACCCCAAATTTCCCTGAGCCTGAGAGAGACAGGGGTGGGTGACACCCCCGCAGTGCCCGGCCCTGCAGCAACCACGGCCCGGGGTTGGCAGCGCAGCATCAGCCGTGTCCCTGTCAGCTGGCACAGAGCAGCCCTGCGTCACCGGGTCCCCTGCCAGCTCCCAGGGATGCAGGCAGGGAGCCATTCCCTGTGTCCTGTCCCTCCCTGCCTCAGCCCCAGCCCCTCTCCAGCTCTTCAGGACCTGCAAGGGGCTCTGAGGTGTCCCTGGAGCCTTCTCCTCTCCAGGTGAGCACCCCCAGCTCTCCTAACCTGGCTCCAGAGGGGCTCCAGTTCTGGAGCATCTCCGTGGCCTCCTCTGGACTGGCTCCAGCAGCTCCACCTCCCTCTGATATCGGGGACCCCCGAGCTGCAGGTGGGGTCTCACCTGAGCGGAGCAGAGGGGGACAATCCCTTCCCTCAGCCCCCTCGGTTGTGTCACCTCCCACACGCCCCCAGCCCCGCTGTCCCCCCACTCCTGCCCAGGGGTTTGGGGTGGCACAGGTTGGCACAGGGGGTCCCCACAGCGGTGCCAGCCGGGCTCAGCCTGGCAGCCCCTCCCCGGAGGGGACAGTGGCAGCGGGCGAGCTCAGGTCAGGCGCTTAAACTGCTGTGCTGGGGCGGTGCCAGGCGAGCCGCGGGGGATTAGGGCTCTGCTGATGCAGCCTGGCACTGGCCCGGGCGCTGACACAGCTGCGATCAGCGCTGGCACCGCCGCAGCTGCCGAGCCCCGGGGGGACGGGCAGTGCCACCCCGCCCGCCTCCTATGCCCTCCTTGGGTTTCAGCCCCCGGGGGACACGCGGGTTGAGCAAAGCAGGACACCAAAACTCCCTGTCCCTTCCCAGGAAGGCGCTGGTGTCGTGTCCATTCCCTTGTCCCTCCTGGGAAGGCGCTGCTCAGTTTCGTGCCTCAGTTTCCCCAAGCTGGGAATCCCCGACCCCACACCCCGGGGATGCAACACCGAGGCTCCAACGCTGCTGTGAGCCCACCTGGGAGGCCCCCACCATGCAGGAACCCCCCGTTTGACCCCCGGGCGGCCTCCCCGGGCCGTATCCTTGGAGGAACCGCGCTCCCTAAGCGGCTTTAGGGGATTACAGGCAGCCCCTGGCCCTCGCTGTCCCCACCCAGCCTTGCTCCTCGGCTGCTCTCAGTAATCAGTTGGACAGGGCTAATCCAGCCACCTCCACCTAATCTGCTCCAACACCCCCCAGAGCCCTGGGGAGACCCCCGAAATCGGGCAGCAGCCAAAGGCTAAAAATACAAAATACAGCTGGCCCCGGGGTGAGGGCAGGCGGGATTGGGAGCGAGGGGATTGATGCCAGCGAGCAGGGGCACCGCGGGACAGCCGCAGAGTCACCTTGTGCCACCCCCTCCCTCCCCGCCGGGGACGGGGCAGGGAGCGGGGACAATCCGGGCACGGCCGGGACAGTGCCGGTGTCCCCGCTGCTGCTGCCACGCCGTGGGGGACGCGGCTACTGCAGGGAGCCCCGGGAATTCGGGAATGTCAGCGGCGGCGGCCGCAGGGACACAAAAGACTCGGGGGTGGGAGTCCCGAGGAGGGAGAGTTCCTTCCAAACGAGAAAATGATCTCGGGAAGCATCCCTGGAGGAGCTGGGGGATGCTTCTGGAAGCTGAAATGTGGGGGAAAAGCTCTGGGAGATGGCTGGGGGGATCCCTGAGGGTACAGCTTCCTCCAAAGGAAAAAGAAGGAAGCTTCCCTGGAGGACTTCCACAGGAAGATTCCCTGGAGGAGTCAGGGGATGCTGTCAGGGATTCTGGAACCTGAAATATGGGGAAAGGCTCTGGGAGATGTCTGGAAAGAGTCTTGGATGGATCCCTGAGGGTACAGCTTCCTCCAAAGGAAAAAAAATCTCAGGAAACTTTCCTGGAGGAGTTGGGGGGTGCTATGGGGGATTCTGGAAGCTGAAATGTGGGGAAAGGCTCTGGGAGATGCCTGGAGGGATCTTGGATGGATCCCTGAGGGTACAGCTTCCTCCAAAGGAAAAAAATCTCAGGAAGCTTCCCTGGAAGAGTCAGGGGGTGCTATCGGGGATTCTGGAACCTGAAATGTGGGGAAAGGCTCTGGGACATGCCTGGAGGGATCCCTGAGGGTACAGCTTCCTCCAAAGGAAAAAAAATCTCAGGAAACTTTCCTGGAAGAGTCTGGGACTGTAGCTGGGATTCTGGAACATGGATGGAAACACTCAGGGAGAGGCCCTGGAGGAGTCTCAGATGGATTCCAGAGCTTCCTCAAAGAGAAAAACCAATCTCAGGACGCTTCCTGCGGAAGGGGACAGCACTGGGGACAACTCCTGCTTCCCAAAGTCTGAAACGAGCATTTATTTTTCCAGGTACAAAACCCTCTTTTTGGGAGAGGGGAATGTTAAAAGCTGTGCGCTGCCCAGCGCTCTGGGCTCAAGTATGGGGGTGTCAGTCTGTGTCTGGGGGGGCCCCAGGCAGGGCTTTGGCTTCAGAGGGACAAGGCACATCCACTCCTGGCTCCCAGGGGAATGGGAATGTGGTGAATAAGGCACCATGGCAGGAGGAGGGAGGGGGGAGCCCGTAGTGTTCATGGCATGGGGGAAAAGGAAGGGCCAGACCCCACAGGAGAGGCGCCAGCACCGAGCTGGGGGGTCTGGGGATGAGCTGCTCCCCCCTCCTCCAGGGGCCACGGGGAAGGGATTTACAGTGTGAGGATCCCAGGGGTGCAGGAGCCACCCTGGGGAAACAAGGAGCCTTCTCAGGGGTGCAGGAGCCTCCCCAGGGGTGCAGGAGCTTCCCTAGGGGGTGCCAGGAGTCACCCTGGGAACACAAGGAGCCTCCCCAGGGGTGCAGGAGCTTCCCTAGGGGTTCAGGAGCCACCCTGGGGACACAAGGAGCCTCCCCAGGGGTGCAGGAGCCTCCCCAGGGGGTGCCAGGAGCCACTCTGAGGACACAAGGAGCCTCCCCAGGGGGTGCCAGGAGCCACTCTGGGGACACCAGGAGCGTCCCTAGGGGTGCAGGAGCCACCCTGGGGAACACAAGGAGCCTCCTCAGGGGTGCAGGAGCCTCCCCAGGGGGTGCCAGGAGCCACCCTGGGGACACGAGGAGCCTCCCCAGGGGTGCAGGAGCCACTCTGAGGACACAAGGAGCATCCCCAGGGGGTGCCAGGAGCCACTCTGGGGACACCAGGAGCGTCCCTAGGGGTGCAGGAGCCTCCCCAGGGAACACAAGGAGCCTTCTCAGGGGTGCAGGAGCCTCCCCAGGGGGTGCCAGGAGCCACCCTGGGGACACGAGGAGCCTCCCCAGGGGTGCAGAAGCCACTCTGAGGACACAAGGAGCCTCCCCAGGGGGTGCCAGGAGCCACAGGTCCCTCCTGATGCCGCAGCAGCAAATTCCTCTCCAGCCTCCTGGCAGTTTCCTGGCATTTTCAGCTCTCCTGCTCTGACAGAGCCGCTCTCCTCCTGGTCCGGCTGCGCAGGAGTCGGCAAGAGCCCTGGGCAGGGAAAGGGACAGGGACAAGGACAGTCAGGACCCCCTGACACAGCCCCACATCCCCAGTGTGTGTCCCCCTCCCAGGTCACCTCTTTTCCTGGGTTCTTCCTCAGGGTTCTCAGGCTCTGCCAGCGGGACAGGGGTCTGGCACCCCGGCATGGGGACACCGAGGGGGACACCTGCGAGTCCGACCACAGCTCCTCCTCGTCTGACTCGCTCTCATAGCGGAGGCCTGGGGACAGAGGGGACGTGCCACCTCCAGCACGGCCACCGTGGGCTTTGCTGGGTCCCCCCTCTCTGTGACCCCTCAGCTGCTCACCCAAGGGCTGCTGGAGGCTCCCCTGCTCCTCCAGGTACAGCGGGTCCTGGAAGTGCACGGGGGCCTGCTCGGGCAGGGAGCGCAGGTCGTGCATGCTGAAGCTGCGGAGCCGCCCGGCCAGCGCGCCCTGGCTCTGCACGGGGGACACGGAGAGGACAGATCAGACCCCAGCCCAGGGCATGTCACCCTCCCTGTCACCCTAATGGGTACCTTGGTGGCTGCCTGGACAGCGGCGGTGGCCGCCAGGTTGAGGCCCCTCTTGCCAAAGCTCAGCGCGGTCTCGTAGCCGCGCTCACGGGCGCGCACCAGGAACGCGTCGATGTCCTGAGAGACAAACGGGGACGTGCTGGCAGGGCAGGGCGGTGGCCTGGGCACTGCCACCTCTGGGGCATGGCCCGGTCCCTGGGCATTGTCACTTCCCAGGGCATCCCCATGTCACTGGGTATTGTCACCTCCCTGGGCACTGTCACTCCCCAGTGCATCCCCGTGTCCCAGGGCACTGTCCCCTCCCAGGGCAATGTCATGTCCTGGGACATTCCCTGAGCATTGTCATCTCCCAGGGCATCACCATGTCCCTCAGCATTGTCACCTCCCAGGACACTGTCACTTCCAGGGCATCCCCATGTCCCTAGGCACTGTCACCTTCAAGGGCATCCCCATGTCCCAGGGCACTGTCACTTCCAGGGCATCACCATGTCCCCTGGGCATTGTCACCCCCCAGGGCAATGCCATGTCCTGAAGCATTCTCTGAGCATTGTCATCTCCCAGGGCATCACCATGTCCCTCAGCATTGTCACCTCCCAGGACACTGTCACTTCCAGGGCATCCCCATGTCCCTAGGCACTGTCACCTTCCAGTGCATCACCATGTCCCAGGGCACTGCCACCTCCCAGTGCATCACCATGTCCCAGGGCATTGTCCCCTCCCAGGGCAATGCCATGTCTCTGAGCACTGTCACCTCCCAGGGCAATGCCATGACCTGGGGCATTCCCTGAGTCCCCTGAGCATTGTCACCCCCCAGTTCATCACCATGTCCCTGAGCATTGTCACCTCCCAGGGCAATGCCATCACCTGGAGCATTCCCTGAGCATTGTCACCCCCCAGTTCATCACCATGTCCCTGAGCATGGTCACCTCTCAGGGCAATGCCATGACCTGGGGCATTCCCTGAGTCCCCTGAGCATTGTCACCCCCCAGTTCATCACCATGTCCCTGAGCATTGTCACCTCCCAGGGCAATGCCATCACCTGGAGCATTCCCTGAGTTCCCTGAGCATTGTCACCCCCCAGTGCACGCCACATCCCTGTGCATTATCACCTCCCACGACCTGGAGCAATGCCACATCCCCGGGCTGCCACCACCCCAACTCAAGGAGGGGCTAACCCCCCCCAGGCTGGGCAGGGGGACCCCCAGAACCCCCGGATTTTGGGGTTTTACCTTCTCCCTGCGGGTCAGCGTGGGGTGCACGAAGCGGCGGTAGAGCAGGCTGGCCCCGCGCGTGTACGGGGACAGCAGCCAGATGACAAAAGCCATCTTCACCTCGTAGTAGAAGGGGAGCCTGGGCAAAAAGGCAGGTGATGGGGGGGTCCAAAGGCACCTCATGGTCCCCTCCAACATCTGGGGGGGTTTGGGGACAGGCAGAGTCCCTCCCCAGGCTCACCAGGAGATGAGGAGGTCGGTGAAGGTCTCCGTGGTCATGAAGAGAGCGAAGACGATCCAGTACATCATCCATCGGACCTGGGGAGCCACAGGGAGCACATCAGGGACACTGGGGGCTGGAGCCCAGAAAGGGGCACTGGAGACTGAGAAAGAGGGGCTGGGGCCCAGAAAGAGGAACTGGAGACTGGAAAGAGGGACTGGAGACTGGGAAAAGGGGCTGAACCCCAGAAAGGGCCACTGGAGCCTGGGAAAAGGAGACTGGAGCTCAGGGAAAAGGGGGGACTGGAGCCTGGAAAGGGGGGACTGGAGCCTGGAAAGGGGGGACTGGAGCCTGGAAAGGGGGGGAATGGAGGCCCAGAAAAGGAGAGGGTACTGGAGCCCTGGGAAAGGGTGGCTGAACTCTGGAAATGGGACACTGGAGTCTGGGGAAAAGGGGGGACTTGGAGCCTGGGAAAAGGAGGGGTGAACCCCAGAAATGGTAACTGGGGACTGGAAAGGGGGATTGGAGCCCCAGAAAGGGGGGGACTGGAGCCCCAAAGAAAAGGGGGGTGAGGAGAGCCCCAAGGAAAAGGCAGGGGGATTGGAGCCCTGGAACCCCAGGAAAAGAGGGGACAGGAGCCCCAAGAAAAGGGGGCACAGGAGCCCAAGAAAAGGGCTCCCCAAGCACTTGACTCACATATTCCCGGATGTTTTTTGCCTTCACAGCCTTGTAGGAGGCGTAGGCCGGGTAGAGCATCCCGAAGAGCAGCCTGTAGCGCAGGGCGGGGGTGAGGCAGCTCGGCCAGCCCGCATAGAGCAGCAGCAGCCCGGCCCAGCAGAGCCGCCGGGCCCGGCGCTGCAGCCCGGCCTGGAGCCCCTCCAGCACCGAGCCGAGCCCGGGACAGCGGCCCGGGAGGCTCCGGGGAGGCTCGGCCATGAGCACCGTGCAGCTCCCAGGGCCCCGGGACCGGCCCGACCTGTCCGGGCAGGGCAGGGCCCGGGCTGCGCCCCGCGGGCTCCGTCCCCGGTGCCAGGCTCGGTGCCGGGGCTGAGGGAGGTGCCAGCAGCCCAAACACCCACCTGGTGGCCCTGCTCTGGGGAATTCCTGCCAGGGAATTGGGAAATGGGGGGACCCTCTGGGCAGGGATCCTGCCAGGGAATGGGGCATCCTCAGAGCAGGGACCCCGTTAGGAAATGGGGGAACCCTGTGGGCAGGGACCCTCTGAGCAGGGACCCCACCAAGAAATGGGGGGATCCTCTCAGCAGGGACCCCGCCAGGGAATGGGGAAATGGGGGGCACCCTCTGGGCAGGGGATCCTGCCAGGGAATGGGGGCATCCTCAGAGCAGGGACCCTGCCAGGAAATGGGGGAACCCTGTGGGCAAAGACCCCGCTAGGAAGCGGAGGAACCCTCAGAGCAGAGACTCCGCCAGGAAATGGCGGGGGGGTCTCTGGGCAGGGACCCTCTGAGCAGACCTCGCCAGGAAATGGGGGGACCCCCTGAGCAGAGACCCCGCCAGGGAATGGGGGGACTCTCACAACAGAGACCCGGCCAGGAAACAGGAGAACCCTCAGAGCAGAGACCCCGTCAGGAAATGGGGGCACACTCAGAGCAGGGATCCCCCCGGTTGGGGCAGGGCCTCTTCAGGGGACCCCCACCCATGGACGGTGCAGGGCACCCCAGCCGTGCCCACCCTGCCCAGGCCGGGCAGGGAGGCCCAGCAGCAGCTCAGGCACCCATTTTGGGGGGTGGCATGGTTGGGGGGGCGGTGTTGGTTACCCCCATAGGGAAATTTGGGGTCACCCCGCCGGGGGCCTCTCCGAGGAGTCCCCGCTGCGGGCCCAGCACGGGGATCCCCGTTAATGAACGGGGAGAATGAGGGACCGGGAATGGGGGATCCCTTTGACCCCCCCCGCCCCCCTCCGCCCTCCCGTTACACCGCCCGGACCCCACTCACTCAATCACCCGGCTGAGGATCCAGGACACCATGGCGCGGCCGGGGCTGAAGGGCCGGGGGGTGCTGGGCGGGAGGGGCGGTGCTGCGCCCCCTGGGAGCTCCCAAATCCCCCCAAATTCCCCCCGAACCCCGAGGGAGCGAATCCCAAAAGTTGAAAGTTGCAGCAACCGAGCCGCGCAGGCGCGGTCCGGGCCCCACCGGCCGCTCTTAAAAGGGCAATGGACTTAAAAGGGCAACGGAGCTTCTTAAAAGGGCAATGCCCTTAAAAGGGCAACAAAGCCTTTTAAAAGGGCAACAGGGCCCCTTAAAAGTGACCCACGGGTGAAACGGTGAGCCGCAGCTTTATAAAATAAAAACATTTTATAAATTGCCTAAATATATTAAATATCAACATATTTATATAATACATATTATATAAATATGTATTATATCAATATATATCGATATATCTATATATTTATATTATACATACATAATATGTATAATATATAATATATAATATAATATGTAATATGTAATATGTAACATAATATATAATTTATATAATATATTAATATAACAATATTGTAATCATTCACATATATATTATAATAATTATATAGTATATTATATTTTATATATAATATCAATATAGTATATATTTATTATGTATCATATATGGTATATCAATATATAATATATATATTGATATGTTATATCAATATTTTAATTATATATGTACATATTACATTTCAATAAATATCCTAAACATACATAAAAATGTCGTGTTTAAAATGCCCCATATATATTGAATATCACTACATTAAATGCTCTTTAAAGCATAAAAATTAATTCCCTAATACCTATATTTTTATATATTAAAACACACCATTTTTAAATCAAGAAACTGGTAGGGAAAGGAGGGCAGAGCCACTCTGATTGGTGTTTAAGGGGTTTTTTTGGGTCTGGAGGGGATGTGATGCTTTTTGGTGCCCTAAAGGACGATGAGTGTAAGAGTGGAGCCCTGAAAGATGCTCCCAAAAAACCAAAATCTGCTTGAATCCCCTCTCCGGGCACTGCAGCCCCAAGACTGACCCAGGGTTCCCCAAATTCCCCATCCCAGTCACAGCCACCACCATGGAAGTGCCGGAACCCTCCTGCACTGCTCCCTGTGCGTTCAAATCTGCTTTTTCCTGCCAGGGAAACTGAGGCAGGGCCAGGTGGCAATACCCTGGAGAAGCCATCCCCGCTGCCCAAACCCATCTGTGCTCCCGGGGCTGCCTGTTACCTGCAGAGGATCTTTATTTGTGCTCTTAATTGCTGGTTTTTCACATGCATATTTATCCACCCGGCAGCCAGGGAAAGGCTCCCCTGGAAAACCAGTCCAGCAGGAACTCCCCTCCCTGGGGAAGCACCTCCTGCTTCCCACCCGTGCCCTGGGCCGAGGTTTCTGCTGAGAAAAACCCCAAAACCCACGTGGAGGGCCTGGAGCACCCCAAAATGAGGATTTCCCTCTCCTTGGGGCAGCAGAATGTTGGACTGAGCAGGCACCGAGGTGGGAGGAGGTTTCTGCTGGAAAAAACCCCACAGGCACCCAAAAATGAGGAAATTCCCTCTCCCTGGGGTTGCAGAATGTTGGATAGAGTGGGCACTGAGGTGGGCCAGGGTTTCTGCTGGAATAAAACACCAAGTGCAGGGCCTGGAGCACCCAAAAATGAGGAATTCCCTCCCCCTGGGAGAGCAGAATATCAGATGGAGCGGGCACTGCGGTGGGCTCAGGAAAAAACTCCACATGTGGGGTCAGAAGCACCCAAAAATGAGGAATTCCCTCTCCCTGGGGGAGCAGAATGTGGGATGAAGCAGGTACCAAGGTGGGACGGGGTTTCTGCTGGAAAAAACCCCATGTTCACCCTAAAAGGAGGAATTCCCTCTCCCTGGGGCAGTAGAATGTCAGGCACTGAGGTGGGAGGAGGTTTCTGCTGGAAAAAACCCCATGTGCACCCTAAAATGAGGAATTCCTTCTCTCTGGGGAAGCAGAATGTCATGCACCAAGGTGGGCCAAGGTTTTTTGTCGGAAAAAAACCCATCTGTAGGGTCAGGAGAACCCAAAAATGAGGAATTCCCTCTCCCTGGTGGAGCAGAATGTTGGATAGAGTGGGCACTGAGGTGGGATGAGGTTTCTGCTGGAAAAAAACACCAAGTGCAGGGCCTGGAGCACCCAAAAATGAGGAATTCCCTCTCCCTGGGAGAGCAGAATGTTGGATGGAGCAAGCACTGAGGTGGGCCAGGGTTTCTGCTGAAAAAAACCCCATGTGCACCCTAAAAGGAGGAATTCTCTCTCCCTGAGGGAACAGAATGTCGGGTGGAGGTGGTGGCACCACCCGAAGGACACACGGGCAGGGCTGGGGGGCGCAGTGCGTTTATTGGGGGGTTGGTGGGCACGGACACGCCGCTGGCACGCTGGGTCCTGCCTGGCAGCTGGGCCGTGGGCACGGGGAGCTGCTGGGCATGCATGGAGAGGGACAGGAGCTGCTGGCCTGGAGCATTCCTCTGTCCACTGCTTCATCCACCTCAGAGCATCCTGGAGCATCCCATCATCATCCTCGGGGCATCCCGCTGGCCTTGGAGCAACCCATCATCATCCTCAGCATCCCAGCATCATCCTCAGAGCATCCTGGAGCACCCCATCATCATCCTCGGGGCATCCCGCTGGCCTTGGAGCATCCCATCATCATCCTCAGCATCCCAGCATCATCCTCAGCATCCCATCTGCATCCATCTCAGAGCACCCCATCCTCCCTAGGCCATCCCACCACATCCACCTTGCCCATCCCACCCACTTTGGACCATCCCAAAGCCCCTCAGCGTCCTGGGAACCCCCCACCCCTCCTGCCACATCCCTGCTCGCTGTCCCCCCCCCCATCCCTTTCCTACCCCCAGCTCCCAAACCCAAGACCCCCCCCCAAACCCTGTCCACCCCCCCAGGGGTGCAGCTCTGCAGCACAAGGGGTGTCCCACAGCGTGAACCCGGGAGCACCGTGGGGAAACTGAGGCACCGTGGGGCTGGGTGAAGGTGGAGGGCCATCGCAGGGGGTGGGACAAAGGGTGGTGGGCTCATGCATGTCCGGTGGCTCTCCGGGTGCCAGCTACAGGCTGAGGTCCACCACCACGTGCCGGTACACCAGCGTGTTGGCCTTGAAGCTGGGCGCCAGCAGCAGCTGCACGTCGGCCGCCGGCACGGCCCGGAACGCCCGCGGCGCCTGCACCGACAGCTCCTGGAACTTGGCGAATTTCTGCTTCTCCTCTTCCCACAGGTAGACGTGGGTGAAGGAGAAGTCGCTGCCCAGCGCCAGGTACTGCCGCTGGCCCACGGCGAAGGGCTGCATCACCATGGAGCCGCGGGACGGCAGCGTCTGCACCTCCACGAAGCGCTGCCCTTCCCAGCGCACCACCTTGGAGTCGCCGATGTAGCGGCTGAGGCACAGGAACTGCTCCCGCTTGGCCCTGAAGTGTTTGACCATCTGCACGTCCAGCATCTCGCCCACCTCGCCCTGAGGCACGAATTGCTTCTGAGCCCGGCTCCACTGGTAGATGACGGGCGCCTGGGAGCTGCTGGAGATGATCAGCCGGGGTTTGCCGTCGTTCTCCACGTACTCCACGTCGGTGTCGCGGTGCCAGGCGTGCAGGGCTTGGTGGGAGTAGAAGCCGTTCTGGTTGAGGCGGTAGAGGCTGGTGGAGCCCGCCTTGGAACTGTCGGCGATGACGAAGTACCAGTCGCCCTCGATCTGGAAGGCCTCGATGTCGTTGGGCTTGCGGATCTTCTGGCTGTCGATGTCCTGGATCTTGATGAACTTGTCCACGGCCGTGTCCCAGCGGTAGATGTAGGAGCCGCCAAAGAGCTGCGCCACCACCACGTAGAGCTGCTCCTGCGCCACGATGGGCTTGCAGTGCACCGCCGAGTGAGCTGGTGACAGAACACAGAGTCACACAGTGCCAGGGCACCCCAAAGAGGGTCCCGGCCCAGGAGGGGACCCCCAGCCCGATTCCTCACCGGGGATGCGGTCGAAGTCGCGGAGTTTGCGCTCCACGTAGTCCCACTTGAGGATGGAGCAGCTGCTGGCGCTGGGCTGTGCCAGGGCCACGTACAGGTCACTGGCGTAGGTGAAGGGCTCGGCCGACACCGCCTGGAAGGGCAGGACCTGGTGCATCACGAAATCTGGAGCAGGGAGAGGCGGCAGTGAAGGTCTGAACACCCAGAGTGAGGTGACAAGTGACAGGTGGCAGGTGGCAGGTGGCGGTGTGTCACAGACATGTTTTATGAAAAATCCTTTCCTTAGGATTTTTTATCCTGAGAAGCTGAGAGGCCTCAGGAACAAAATGTAACCAATGGTTATCTGCTGCTGTGGAATGCAACAGGTGCATCTGGGATTGGGCTCATGTGGTTGTTTCTAATCAATGGCCAATCACAGCCCAGCTGGCTCAGACTCTCTATCCAAGCCACAAGCCACAATTCCTTCTTTTTCTATTCTTAGCTATCCTTCTGATGAAATCCTTTCTTCTATTCTTTTAGTATAGTTTTCATGTAATATATATCATAAAATAATAAATCTACCTCCTGAAACATAGAGTCAGACCCTCATCTCTTCCCTCATCCTCGGACCCCCTCACAGCGAGCACCCTCACAGCGGTGGTGCCTTACCCGTGGTGATGCACTGGAAGTCACCGAGCGCCAGGTCCCGGATCCGCTGTCCCTCGAACTGCCCAGGGCTGCTGCAGAAGACGGCGGGGACCGTGGTGTTGGTGCTCTCCAGCCACTCCACCAGCCACTTGATCTTGCAGTCACAGGCCAGCGAGTTGCCACGGAGGTCCCTGCCAGGGATGGCACCGAGTCACACCCAGCACCCACCAGGATGTCACCTCACCCCAGCTCAGTGTCCCTAGGGTCCCTGCCAGGGATGGCACCAGCACCCACCAGGATGTCACCTCACCCCAGCTCAATGTCCCATCGCAAGGATGGCACCAGTACCCACCAGGATGTCACCTCTCCCCAGCTCAGTGTGCTGGAGGTCCCTGCCAGGCATGGCACCGAGTCACGCCCAGAACTCACTGCTGTGTCACCCTCTTCCTACTCAGTGTCCCAGGGCTCATGCCAGGGATGGCCCCAAGCCACCCCCAACACCCACCAGGATGTCACCTCTCCCCAGCTCAGTGTGCTGGGGATCCCTGCCAAGGATGGCACCAGCACCCACTGCTGTGTCACCCTCTCCCCAGCTCAGTGTCCTGGAGGTCCCTGCCAGGGATGGCCCCGAGTCACCCCCAGCACACCACACCCTGCCCCAGTGCCAGCCCCTGAGCTGTCACCCCCTCCCAGCCCGGTGTCCCCGGTGCTGTGGCAGCCTCACAGGTCACTCAGGATGTCCAGCGGCTTGAAGAGGTCCCGTGGCAGCGTCTGCAGGTTGTTGTTGGCCAAGGAGCTGGGGACAAGAAGGGTTGTGGGGGTGACACATCCCTGACAGTGATGAAGGGACAGGGCCACCCCCAGAGTGTCCCCCAGGTGCTCACAGGTGTGTCAGGGACTTGAGCCCGCGGAAAGTGGCCTTTGAGAGCGCCTGGATGTCATTGTTCTCAATGAACCTGGAACGGGAGCAGACAGTGACGGGGCCATCCCGAGGCTCCCCCGTGTCCCCTCCCTGTCCCCTCCCTGTCCCAGTGTCACACACAGGTACTGCAGGTGCGAGAGCCCGGCAAAGGCGTTGTCCCCGATCAGCGTGAACTTGTTGGAGTTGAGGAGGCTGCAAAGAGAGGGGGGAGGCGTCAGCGCCGGGCTGGGCAGGGTGGGCACCAGGTGGGCACCGAGGGGGGCACCAGGGGGGCACCTACAGGAACTGCAGGGAGGGGATGTGGGCGAAAGCCGCCTCCCGGATCTCCGTGAAAGCCGCGTTCACCATGGTCCTGCGGGAGAGAGACGGAGCTGCAGGGCAGGGGATGGCAGCAGCCTGGCACTGCCACCCCCGTGTCCCCCAGCATGGGCTCGGTGTCACCTGCTGCCTGCCAGGGCAGCCCATGAGGGGTGCTGGCATGGGCACAGGGACCCCTGCAGCCACCCTGCCCGGTGTGGGGACACGGAGGGGACAGGGCTGGCACCAACCCCAGGCTGCCCACGGCCTGCGGCAGCCCCTGGCCTGGGGCCACGTGCTTGCAAATGTGTGTGAACACAGAGAAATGGGTGTACAAGCACACACAGACCGGTGTAACACACACAGACAGGCGTGTAAACACACACAAATGGGTGTGTAACACACACACAGGTGTCACACACACAGACAGGCGTGTAAACACACGCAAATGCGTGTGTAACACACACAGGTGTAACACACAGACAGGTGTGTAAACACACACAAACGGGTGTGTAACACACACAGGTGTAACACACAGACAGGTGTGTAAACACACACAAACGGGTGTGTAACACACACACACAGGTGTAACACACACAGACAGGCGTGTAAACACACACAAACGGGTGTGTAACACACACACAGGTGTAACACACACACAGGTGTAACACACAAACAGGTGTGTAACACGCACACAAATGGATGTGTAACACACACAGACAGGCGTGTAAACACACACAAACGGGTGTGTAACACACACACAGGTGTAACACACACACAGGTGTAACACACAAACAGGTGTGTAACACGCACACAAATGGATGTGTAACACACACAGACAGGCATGTAAACACACACAAATAGGTGTTTAAGCACACACAGACACAGGTTTAACACACACAAACAGGTGTGTAACACACACAGGTGTGTAAACACACACAAACAGGTGTGTAACACACACAGGTGTAACACACACAAACATATGTGCAAACACACACAAATGGGTGTGTAACACACACAGACACAGGTTTAACACACACAAACAGGTGTAACACACACAAACAAGTGTGCAAGGACACACACAGGTGTAACACAAACGAACAGGAGTGTAAGCACACACAAATGGATATGTAAGCACATATACATGTGTAAACACACATGAATGGGTGTGTAAGCACACACACAGGTGTAACACACAAACAGGTGTGTAACCACACACAAATGGGTATGTAAGCATATATACATGTGTAAACACACATGAATGGGTGTGTAAGCACACACACAGGTGTAACACACAAACAGGTGTGTAACCACACACAAATGGGTATGTAAGCATATATACATGTGTAAACACACATGAATGGGTGTGTAAGCACACACACAGGTGTAACACACACAAACAGGTGTGTAAGCACACACACGTGTAACACATGTAAACGGCTGTGCAAGCACACACAGACAGGTGTAACACACACACAGGTGTGTAACAACACACAAACAGGTGTGTAAACACACAGAGACAGGTGTAAGACAAAACCGGGTGTGTAAACACACTGACAGCCAGGTGTAACACACACAAACAGGTGTGTAAGCACACACACACAGACGCGTAGCACACACACGTGTAAATATACACCAACGGGTGTGTAACCACACTCACCAGCTGTAAACACCCCCAGTGCCGCATCTCCCCGTGCCAGGCTGCGGGGCACAGCCCTGTCCCCAGGGACCCTCCATCATCACCCCCCCTCCCCAGCCGTGTCCCCCCGGGGCTATGCTCCCCAAGGTCACCGCCGTGTCCCCTGGGGATTCTGCACCCCAAGGTCACCGCCGTGTCCCCTCGGGTTCCTGTCCCCAAGGTCGCGGCGGGGACAGGCTGCAGCCCTGCCCTGCTTGGCACCGATGGATGGCTGTGCGTGCCAGCACCGCAGGACACAGGGACGTGTCCCGGGCTGTCCCCAGCCTCCTCGTTCCCCCGGACCCCGCCCTGCCACCCCTTTGTCCCCCTGTGCAGCACAGCAGGGGTGTCCCTGCCCCTCCAGGACCGCCAGCAGCCCCTGCCAGCCCTGCGCTCCTGGGATGTGACGCTGTCCCCATCGCCGTCCCCAACCCCGGTACTCACAGCGAGATGACCTCGGGAGGCAGGTTTTTGGGCACGGCCTTGGAGTCCACGCAAAAAGCCGTGTCCCGGGTGCAGGAGCAGCTCGGGGGGCAAGGGGGAGGCCGGGGGGGCCGCCGCCCCTCCGCCGGCAGCCAGAGCCAGGCCACGGCGAGGAGGAGGAGGAGGAGGAGGCGAGCGGGGAGCTGCTCCCTCGGCATCCTCCTGCCGCGCCGCAGCTCCATCACGCCCTGGCCTGATCCCTGCTTGATCCCTGCAGCTGCTCCCAACGCCGCTGTGCCCGGCAGCTGTGGAAAAACCTTTTATTTTTTTCTCTCTCTTGTTTTTTTTTTTATTCCCCCGGGGATCTCAGGGTGGAGGAGAAGCGGCGGAGGCTGCGGGCGCCTGACCCGCGGCTCTGCAGCACACCATGCCCGGGAGCTGCTGCGGGAGGGAGGGACGGAGAGAAGGAGGGAGGGAAGGAGGGAGGGATGAAGGATGCGGCTGAGTGACAGCGCCAGCATCCCCGGGCACGCGTGTCCGTGCGCGCGTGTCCCAAACTCGGGGTTCCCCGCCGGGGTGGCGGCCCCGGCTGCTCTTGGGGTGCGCAGAACTTGGGGGGACACGCCAGGGGTGACGCCCCCCGGAGCGGCTCCCCCAGCTCGGCGCTGCAGCGCTGCCCCCCCAGCTCCTCGCCCTGGGCACACCGGGCACCCACCCACGCCGCGCCGGGCACCCGTCCGTCCCTGGCACCCATCTCTCCCATGCCAGGCGTCCATCTGCGCCGTCCCTGGCACGGTGCCCTCGGGAACAATGAGTGCAGCCAGCTCCTTGCCCGCCCCGGGGGGGCTCCCACAGCTGCCCGTGCAGAGCCAGGGGTGCAGCCCCCCCGGGACGTGCTGGGCCCCTCCTGCCACAGCCCCGGGCCGGGTGGGGAGGGTGGGCATTGCCCGCTGTTTGCCTTGGCACCGCTGCCGGACAAACGCCGCGGAAGGGCCCTCGGTGGTTTTCTGTCCCCTCCCTGGCTCTTTGCGGGCTCAGCAAACAGCACAAGTGGCACTCGGCAGCTGGAATGGTCCCAGCCCTCCCCGGCCCACCCGGGATCCTATAAATGCCCCCGGGCCCGGGCTGGCAAAGGGACAGGAGCACACGGAGAGATGGAGGACAGCTCTAAAGAGGCGCTGATGGAGGAGGCACCTCCGGTAAGGAGCACCCAGCACCCGCCCTGGCCGAGGGGCCGAGCCCCCGCTGCCACCCCCGGCGCTGGCTCAGCCGGGTGCTCCCGTGTGTCCCCAACGCAGAGGTACACGGAGTCCCCGCGCCTGCCCTGCATCCCCCACGAGCTCAAGAGCCTCCTGCTGATGGTGGCGCTGGTGCTGGTGGCCCTCGTGGTGGTCAACGTCACCTTCCTGCTGCTGGGGCTGCACCTCAGCGAGTCCCACGCCGAGACGGTGAGGGCGGCGCTGCCCGCGGTGCCACCGGCTCCGGGAGGGGCTCTGGGGTGGCACCGCGGTTTGTAGGGACAGGTTCAGGCCCCGCAGATCCCTCTGAGCCCTCTCCCCCCGGCAGGTGCTGCGGATGAGCATCCAGGGGCTGGATGGCGAGGGGAGCCCCCAGAAGCTCGCCGTGAGCAGGAGGGAGAGGAGCGGCACGTTCGCGGTGCGGGATGGGCTCAACGGCTCGGCCGCGGTGGTCTACGACTACAGCAAGGTGCGTGGGGACACGGGGACATGGGGACCTGCGTGGCACCGCAGCACCGTGCGGCTGAGCCGGCTCTGTCTGCCACCAGCTGCTGGTCGGCTACAGGTCCTGGCGTCACCGAGCCTGCTACATCACCCGGGTGGACAAGGACAACTTCCCGGGGCTGGACGCTGTCACCGAGACCTTCCAGCGCCGGCAGGTGAGGTGACAACTGTTTTGTGGAGATAACTAAAAACTCTACAACTTCGTGAAAGTTGTAAAGCCGGTATGTTTATTACAGCATGTGGAGATTACTCTCCTTAAAAGACAAGGGGACCTCTGGGAACTTCAGGTCTCTTTTTATCCCCCTCTCAAATACATATGCACACAATGTCACAATAGGTTCATACATATTCATTTTTATGAATTTCGCGTGATATCTGCCGCTAGTTCTTCTTTATCTGAAAAAATTCCTGGGTCAGGTTGACCTGCTCTCACAGCAGTCTCTGTCTCTCTTTATCACTTTTTGTCTCCTCCCCCTTATCTCTGTCCTTCACTGAAGCAGTT
Source organism: Molothrus ater (assembly GCF_012460135.2). Lineage (NCBI taxonomy): Eukaryota > Metazoa > Chordata > Aves > Passeriformes > Icteridae > Molothrus > Molothrus ater. Next base: position 1,562,974 of record NC_050505.2, on the reverse strand, counting down.
TCTCTGAGCCTAGGTTCTGCAGTCAGGCTACATAGCCATGTTTTCCAACCACAGACTCAAAGATGTACATTTCACCTAAATCAAAATGGATTTCTACTAAATCAACTACTAAATCAATGGATTTCTACTAAATGGATTTCACCTAAATCAAAATGGATTTCTGCTCTGGAGAATTTCTACTCTGGAGAATTTCTCCTCTGTCTCACAACCCCGCTGCCACGAGGGTGGAGCCGCACCAGGCTCAGCACAGCCTGGGGAATGTGGGGCTGGGCTTTGTCCCTCTGTGGCTGCTCTGCTCCATTCTGTGTCCTGCAGGGTGAGGACGCTGGGGACAAGGCCGTGCCCCTGGCTGACCGCTCCATCCTGGGCACCACCATCAACATCCTCTGCAGCGCCGTCCCCGTGTTCTGGGCGTAGCAGCAGCTCCCAGCGGGATGGGACAGCGACATGGGGGTGGCACTGTCCCCCACTGTCCCCTTCCAGGCGGGAATCTCTCCTCCTCCTCCTCATCCCCACCCCGGGGACAGCCACCCCGCCCACTGTCGCTCGGCACCGCGGCTTTCCCGCTGCTCTCGCCATAAAAAAAAGCGGGATTTGCTTCGGGATTTGCTTCTGTCTACAAAGTAAAGCCTGTGTCCCCACCTCCAAGTGTGCTCTTGCCCTTCCTGGGTGCTGGGGACAGGGACAAGGCGTCCCAGGGGTGTCCCCTTGTGGGGTGCAGGGTGGGGAAGGGAATCCCTCGTGTTGGGAGGGAGCAAACACCGGGGGGCAGCAGCACAACGGCACACGACGGTCCCAATGTCCCCAGCTGGGCCCTCCCAATGTCCCCAGCTGTGCCCTCCCAATGTCCCCACCTATGCCCTCTCAGTGTCCCCCAGCTGTGCCCTCCCAATGTCCCCAGCTGTGCCCTCTCAGTGTCCCCCAGCTGTGCCCTCCCAGTGTCCCCAACTGTGTCTCCGCAATGTCCCCAACTGTGTCCTCCCAATGTCCCCACCTGGGCCCTCCCAGTGTCCCCAACTGTGTCCCCGCAATGTCCCCAACTGTGTCCTCTCATTGTCCCCAACTCCATCCTCTCATTGTCCCCAGCTGTGCCCTCCCATTGTCCCCAACTGTGTCCCCCCAATGTCCCCAACTGTGCCCTCCCATTGTCGCCACCTGTGTCCTCCCACTGTTCCCAACTGTGTCCCCCCAGTGTCCCCACCTGTGCCCTCCCATTGTCCCCAACTGTGCCCTCCCATTGTCCCCACCTGTGTTCCCCCCGGGTCCCCTCCTGTGTCCTCTCATTGCCCCACCTGTGCCCTCTCATTGTCCCCTCCTGTGCCCTCCCATTGTCCCCAGCTGTGCCCCCTCAGTCTGGGGGATGGAGGGTGAGGACAGAGGAGCAGCCCCTGCCCTTCCAGCCCTTCAGGAACAGCTCCCAACCCCGTCCCCTCCTGGTGCAGCTGGGGACAGAGGGACAGTGCCATGTCCCCAGTGGGAACCAAGCGTTACCCACAGACACCATGATCCACTTGCTCCAGCTCCAGCTCCTGCTCCTCCTCTCCCTTTTCCCACCCATTCCAGCCCCTCTTGCCCCTTCATCAGCTGGGACCAGCCTTTGGGGCCACTCCCAAGTGCTGCACTGAAAAACAGAGGAGCAGCAAGGCTGGGAGGGGAAAAAGAGACCCCTGGAAGTTGATTTGATCTTTCCAGAGCTGCAAACTCGGTGTTGTCCCCAAAATCATCAGCACAGGCAGAGAGCAGGGTCAGAGCTCTGGGGGGTGACAGGGAACAGGAGGGACACTGCATGTGCTGACTCAGAGCCAGCAGCTCTGCTTCCCAAAAAACCCTGACCGTGATAAGGAGCTGGGTCAAGGGGGTGCCATGGGCCAGGAAAGGTGATAAGGGCTCCCATGGGGACAGAACAAACAGCCAGGAGCCACTCAAGGGACTCTCGTGGCCCTTGACACCCTGGGAAAAGAGGCAGTGTTCACTCCCCCCCATCACTATTGGGGGTGTTGGGGGTCTCAGGGAGGGCTGGAGGGGTCCCAGTTGCAGGAGGAGCTCGTGGATGGGCAGAACCAAGGCCCAGCAGTGTCCCCCTGCCACCTGAGGGGGACATGGCGGAGCTGGGACCCCCTAACCCCAAAAAATCCCCACTGTGGGCACCTCTGGCAGCCCCAACAGCCACCAGCAGTGCCTGAGCAGCCTCAGGAGCAGGAATGAGGGTCAGGGACACTCCCCACGCCACAGTGACCCCGCTCCCACCCCATCCCTGTGGATTACAGGAAATATTTCACGTCCTGTTTGCTCCTTGCCACATCAAGCAGCTGCAGGTGCCCGAGCTGGCAAAGGGACACGAGCCAGCTCCCACCCTGGGCACAGCCACAGCCGGATGCTCCACCCTGGAGGGTTTGTTTTGGCCCTGCCACCTCGCTCCTGGGCAGCAGAGAAGTCCCCGTGCCTGGGGACAAGGGTCCTTGACCCAGTGCCCTCGGAGCCTCTTGAGCTGCAGGTTCCCAGGGGGATGCAGCTGGGAGTGGGCGCTCAGCAAACACCGGTGGAGTGGTCACATGCCAGGGCCTGGCTGCACCCCAGGGCCACCAAACCCTCCACAGGGTCCCCACCCCAGTGCCCCAGTATAAAGTTCCCAGTCCCTGCAGTCAGACTGGGCTGGGAATGGGAGGAAGAGGAGGAGGAGGAGGAGGAGGAGGCGGCAGCAGCCATGGAGAGCAGCATGAAGCAAGTGGTGCTTGAAGAGGAGGTGAGTCCCTGCAGGGTGGCACTGCCACCCCGGGGTGTCCCTGCAGCCAGCTGGGCACAGGGCTTTGCCCAGGTTATCCCAGCAAGGCACCAGTGCCCAGGGTGAGGTGTTGGACCGTGGGATGCTGCATTCCCAGCGCCCAGGGGCAGCGGGATCAGAGCTGCAATCCCACCCTCAACCTCCTGCATCCCCCAGCTGACCCCAAATCCCCCCATTTTCCTGCACCCCAGGACTCGGGGAACGGCTGCTGCTGCCCAGGCTGCTGCTTGCCCTGCGCCACGTGCTGCGCCAAATGCTGCACCAAATGCAGCTGGTGCTGCGCCAAATGCTGCACCAAATGCAGCTGGTGCTGCGCCAAATGCTGCTGCCTGCCCAAGTGCTGCCAGTGCCCCAAGTGTCCCAAGTGTCCCAAGTGTCCCAAGTGTCCCGGCTGCGCCAGCTGCTCCGGCTGCCTCAAGAAGTCGCTGTGCTTCGTCCCTCGGCTGCTGTGCTACCTGCCCCGCAAGCTGCTGAGCTGCGGCCGCCTGCGCTGCCTGCTCATCGTGGTGGTGCTGCTGGTCCTGCTCGTGGTCATCATCGCCGGCGCGCTGCTGATGTGGCTGAGCGTGGAGCAGCGCCACGCCGACACCGTGAGTGCCACCCCCAGCGCCATCAGCAGCACCCCCATGCCAGGGGAAGGGGCTGCTGCAGGCTCTGAGATGCCCCTGGGTCCCCTCCAGGTGCTGCGGGGCCCTTTGTGGGAAGAGGACGCGGCCACTTTCTACCTGGACAGCGGGGACGGCAACGCGGCCACGGTCATCTATGACTACAGGAATGTGAGTGGGGGGCTCTGGGGACACGGGCAGGGGGAAATGGGATGAGGCTGAGCCCGCTTTGGCTTCCAACAGCTGCTGGTGAGCTACAGAGCCCGGCTGCACCGCGCCTGCTACGTGACCCGAGTGGACAAGGACAACATCCCGGGGCTGGACAGCGTGGTCGAGACCTTCCAGCGCCGGCAGGTGAGGACCTGGCTGGGTCTGGGGGAGCTGGGGGGCTCAGTGCCTTGTGCAGCCCCTCCCTGAGGGGAGGAATGATGAAGATGATGATGAAGGATGTGCCTTGTCCCCCTCTTGCCCAGGCTGAAGACAAGATCTCGGTGCCCCTGGCTGACCGCTCCCTGCTGGGCACCACGGCGGGCATCCTGTGCAGCCTCCTCCCGGTGTACTGGGCTTAGCAGGGGGGGCTGCGGGACCCCCGCCCACCCTGCAGCGCCCCCACAGCGCCAGCTTTGCCTGGCAGCGCCCCCGACGGGCACAGCCCCGCTGGGAGCATCGGGGCCGCCGCCGCCGTGCCCACCCGAATTTTGGGGTGCGGGGGGTGAGGAGGGGGCCGGGGGTCGGCGCTGGGCCGGGGGCGGGGCGGGGGTGTCTGCGCTGGGCCGGGGGACAGCTGGTTTGTCACTTAAGTCTTCTCAGCTTCGCCAAACCCAAGTGCAAAAATGAGCTTAAAACAACATGACATTTAAAGAAAAACACAATTCTCCGTTCCAGTTCTTCGCTCCCCGCCAGCTCCCGCCTTCCCCCTGCCTCAAAAACGCCTTGAGGGGCTCCGGGCTTGGATTTTGGGGGAATTTCTGTCGCTGCCACAGCCTGGGGGCTCACTGAGGGCTCCCCCCCGGGCGTGGCTGCCTGACCTGAGCTGACCCGGGGGGAAAAATGGGTTTGTGCTGTGCCGGGCTGGAATAAAGGAACCAGAATCAGGTCTGGGAGCTATTCCTGGAGACAGCCTGTGCCGAAAGCAGCGGCCACCAGACGCTGCCCGAGGACAGGGATCGTTAGCACCGGGTGATTTAGGACAGGTCGCTGGGATCAGGAGACGTCAGGATCAGGCATTGGAAGAATTGGGAATTATTGGGGTTTTTAAGATGAGGGAGCTGGTGCTGGGGTCATTATTCAGCTCAGGTGTTGTTAGGGCAGGAATGCTGGTACGGTTAGGATCGGGAATTATTGGGATCAGGATGTTGGTGCTGTCAGGATCAGGCATTATAAGAATTGGGAGTTCTTGGGGTTTTAGGATGAGGGAGGTGGTGTTGGGATCAGGCATTATTAGGCTCCTAATAACATTCCTGTTATTAGGACAGGAATGCTGGCACTGTTAGGATCAGGAATTATTGGGATCAGGATGTTGGTGTTATTAGGATCAGGCACTATAAGAATTGGGAATTATTGGGGTTTTAGGATGACAGAGCTGGTGTTGGGATCAGGCAATATTCAGCTCAGGTGTTATTAGGACAGGAATGCTGTTAGGATCAGGAATTATTGGGATCAGGATGTTGGTGTTGTTAGGATCAGGAGTTGTTGGGACTGGGATATTGGTGCCATTGGGATCGGGTGTATTGGGATCAGACACTATCAGGACTGAGATGCTGGTTCTACAAGGATCAGGAGTTATAATTTTATAATAAGGATCAGGACCACAATTTTATTAGGATCAGGCTTTATTAGGATGGGATTCTGGCATTATTAGGACCAGGAGTTATTGGGATCAGGACACTGAACTGGCGGCTGAGATGAGGAACACAGAGCAGCCCATCCCAGCAATGGGAGCCCACCAGCCCCAAGTGAGGACCAGCAGCCCCCACTGCCCCCACACTGCCCCCAGCCCCTTTCCCCCCCTGGCACCAGGGCAGCTGCTCCTGCAGCCAGCTGGGACCTGGGGCACCCATCCAGGGCCTCCTGCAGCTCCAGGGCGTCCCCTCCCAAACCCTCCCTGACCCCCAGACCCCCCCAAGGCTGGAGCAGATGGAGGAGGTGACAGAAAGTTGGCAGGGCCAGGTCCTTGTGCAATAATTCCCATTTCCGGAGGTTTGCGGCACAGCGGGGACCTCGGGGGTCCTGGCAGGGGAAATCAGAGTAAAACCCCCCTGCAGATGATGGGAGTGAGGGGTCCCATCCCTGGGAGGAGGAGCTGCCACCCTGCAGCCCCCCTGGGCTGTGTGACAGTGGCCACAGGGCACAACCCAGTGCCAGGCTCTCACTGCACGGGCACCTCCCGGGGTCACCAGTCCTGGTTCTGTGGGGAAAAGGTGCTGGGAACACCCCGGGCTGCTCCTTGTGTGCAGGTTCTGGGCATGGACGAGCTGAGGATGGGATCCAGGAATGCTCCTGGCAGCTCCTGGTGTCCCCCACCCTCACGGCTGTGCCGGTGCCAGGCCTTGGCATCGCCCACCTGACGTTCCAGGGTGCCAAGGAAGCCCTGCAGGGCGGGCAGGGTGAGGTAGGAGCTCTGGAATCCGTGTGTCTGTGCCAGGTGACATCTCCCCAGGGCTCCTGGGGTGAGGACATTCCCATCCTGATGCTCAGGCCCCCATAGCTCCTGAGATGAGGACATTTGTGCCAGGTGACATCCCCAGAGCTCCTGGGATGGGGACATTTGTGCCAGGTGACATCCCCCCAAGGATCCTGGGATGGGGACATTCCTATCCTGATCCTCAGGTGACATCTCCCCAGGGTTCCTGGGATGAGGACATTCCCATCCTGATGCTCAGACCTGTGCCAGGTGACATCCCCCAGGGTTCCTGGGATGGGGACATTCCCATCCTGATGGTCAGTCCCCATCCTCCCCACAGCTCCTGAGATGAGGACATTTGTGCCAGGTGACATTCCCCCAAGGATTCTGGGATGGGGACATTCCCATCCTGACGCTCAGGTCCTTCCAGGTGACATCTCCCCAGGGCTCCTGGGATGGGGACATTCCCATCCTGATGCCAGGTGACATCCTCCACCAGGGCCCCTGGCATGGGGGCATTCCCATCCTGATGTTCAGACCCTGCCAGGTGACATTCCCTCAGGGTTCCTGGTGTGAGGACATTCCCATCCTGATGCTCAGGTCCTTCCAGGTGACATCCTCCACCAGGGCTCCTGGGATAAGGACATTCCCATCCTGATCCTCAGGTGACATCCCCAGGGCTCTTGTGATGGGGACATTCCCATCCTGATCCTCAGGTGACATCCCCAGGGCTCTTGTGATGGGGACATTCCCATCCTGATCCTCAGGTGACATCCCCAAGGATCCTGGCATGGGGACATTGCCATCCTGGTGCTCAGGCTCCTGTTCCAGGTAGGGCTCCAGCTTGCAGTGCTGGTGGCCAGTGTCCTGCAGGGTGCCATGAGCCCAGCCTGCAGCTGGATTTTGGGGGAATGTTTTGGCGTGGGAAAAGCTCCTGGGCCAGGCCGGGCTCCCCGGAGCGCTCCGTGAGAAAGGGGAGATCTCAGGCTGGACAGCCACGGCTGGATCCTGACATCATGGATTGACATCATCCAGGGACTCCAAACATCCTCCCCAGCCCCAGCACAGGATGAAAACAAAAAGGATTCCAAAAGTTTGTTTGTTTTCTTGGGAGATGGGCTCCAGGCTGGAGTGCAATCCAGAGGTTGCTCCCCAAATTCCCGTCCCTGGGATGAGCTGACTGACCTGAGGGGCAGAGTGGGGACACAGCCAGCCTGCTTTTCCAGGGTTTATTTATCTGCTTTGAGGAGGAAAGAATTGCTGCATGTGGGTTTTGCAATAAGGGAGAAGGAGGAAAACATCCTGGGATGATCCTGATGGGGGAGGAAAGCGACACAGAGATGAGGGGTGAAGGAGACTCTGCCATTCCTGGGGGAATGAGCCAGGCCCTGGATGCAGGAGATCCCTGAAAGTGAAGAGAAAGGGGATTTGGGGGCTTGGTAGGCAGGGAAGGAGCAGAACCTGGATGCTGGTGTCACCCAGTGTGTCCCTGTGGAGGTCATCAGGCACAGGAAACACTTAAAATCCTAAAAAACAAAGTTCATGCAAGTCTGGGAGTGCTGTGAGAGGAGAGGGATGGGTTTGTAGGAGCAGCACAGGGTGAGCCAGATCCTCCTGCAGCATTCCCAGGCTGGAATGCCCCAGGCAGGGCCACTGCAAGGGGACAGGGCTGTGTCTCTGTGCCTCGGCCACCCCAGGGCATCAGTAGCAGGGATATGGGACAGGACAGGGGGAGACCGGGATCAGTACCAAGGAAAATGGAACGGGACAGGGGGAGACTGGGATCGGTACTGGGAAAAATGGAACAGGACAGGGGGAGACTGGGATCGGTACTGGGATATGGAACGGGTCTGGGGGTATGGGATGGGACCAGGGGAGACCAGGATCGGTACCAGGGATATGGGACAGGACAGGGGGAGACGGGGATCAGTACCAAGGAAAATGGAACGGGACAGGGGGAGACTGGGATCGGTACCAGGGAAAACAGAACAGGGCTGGGGGATACCAGGATTGGTACTGGGATATGGAACGGGGCTGGGGGTATGGGATGGGACCAGGGGAGACCAGGATCGGTACCGGGGAAAACGGAGCAGGACTGGGAGAGATCGGGATTGGTACCGGGGATATGGGAAGGAACTGGGGGAGACTGGGATTGGTACCGGGGAAAACAGAACGGGACAGGGGGACAGCGGGATCGGTACCGGGGATATGGGACAGGACAGGGGGAGACCGGGATCAGTACCAAGGAAAATGGAATGGGATCAGGGGATAGCAGGATCAGTACCGGGAAAACGGAACAGGGCTGGGGGAGACAGGGATTGGTACCAGGATATGGAACGGGGCTGCGGATATGGGATGGGACCAGGGGAGACCAGGATCGGTACCGGGGAAAATGGAGCAGGACCGGGAGAGACCGGGATTGGTACTGGGGAAACAGAACAGGGCAGGGGGAGACCGGGTCAGTACCGGGGAAAACGGAACCAGGGGAGAGCAGGATTGGTATCGGGATATGGGACGGGACCGGGGGAGACCGGGATTGGTACTGGGGATATGGGATGGGACTGAGGGAGACTGGGATCGGTACCGGGAAAACGGAACAGGACCGGGAGAGACCAGGATCGGTACCGGGGGAGACCGGGATCGGTATGGGGGAAAATGAAACAGGACCGGGAGAGACCGGGATCCGTACGGGGGAAAATGAAACAGGACCGGGAGAGACCGGGATCCGTACGGGGGAAAATGAAACAGGACCGGGAGAGACCGGGATCGGGACTGGGGAAAACGGAACAGGACCGGGGGAGACCAGGGTCGGTACCAGGGAAATGGAACGGGACCGGGAGAGACCAGGGTCGGTACCAGGGAAATGGAACGGGACCGGGAGAGACCGGGATCGGTACCAGGGAAATGGAACGGGACCGGGGGAGACCGGGATTGGTACCGGGGATATGGTCCCGGAGAGAGCACGATCGGTACCGGGGGATACGAAACGGGACCCGGGGGGTGCAGGACGGGACGGGACGGGGCAGCCCCGGCGCGGGGGCTGCGGAGGGGCAGGAGCGGGGGCTGCGGGCCAGGTCCCCGTCGCCTCCGCCCCCCCCGGCGCTGGCCCCGCTCCGAGCCCTGCGCCCGGGGCTGCAGGGGCCGAGCTCCGCGCTTGAACCCGCCCCCGCCAGATCTCATTTCCCTAAAAAAAAAAAAAAAAAAAAAAAAAAAAAGAAGAAGAAGAAGAAGGGAGAGAGAGCGAGGAAAAAAAAAAAAAAAAAAAAAAAAAGCGAAGAAGGGAAGGAAAGAGGGAAGAGAGGAAAAAAAAAACGCCGGCCGGAGCCATGGCCGGGCTGCGGAGCTGCGGGCTGCTCCTCTGCCTGCTCCTGGCCCGGGCCCTGCGCTTTCCGGACTATTCCTACGTGCTGGAGGAAGAGGAGGAGGACGAGGAACCCCTGGACTACAAGGACCCCTGCAAAGCCGGTAGGAGCGGGGGGATGCGCGGCCGGGCGGGCGGACAAAGGGGAGCGCGGGGGCCGCGGCTGCGGGAGTGAGCGCGGGGGACCGGGACCGTGCCCCGCACGCACTTCGGGGCTCCGCAGCGCCGGGCCCGGGCAGTCCCGGCCGGGCGGGCTCGGGGGGACGGGGCGAGCAGCGGGTCCCGCTCCGGGGTGCAGCTGGTTGTACTTAGGGTGAGGAGCGGGGGGGGGGCTGGCCCCGCGCCCCGCTTTCCCTGCCCGCTCCCGGCTGCACCGGCAGCTGTCAAAGGCGGCGGGGAGCCCCCAGCCCCCCATCGCAGCCCCCCTCTGCATCCCACGCCAGCACCCCCAGCCCCGAGCCCACGCTCTGCAGCCCTTGGCTTTCCCCCTCTGCCCCAGCCCGCAGCCAAAGCTCGTCCCCCCCCGGGACACCCGGGAGGTGCCACCGCGGGCTGGGGTCCCTCCGTGCCGGGACAGGGGGTTCGGAGCTGCTCCCCAGGTTTTGGAAGGGCTGGGAACAAACTGGGTGCTGCGGGGGGCAAATCCTCGTCTTTCAGTGCGAGCTAAAGGGGATGGAAGGATTTGGGGAGGGGGGAAACTGAGGCACGGGAGGGCCGTGCAGGGCTGAGGCTGCTGCGAGGGCCGGGGTCTGGCGGGGGATCACGTTTCTCTGTACTGGCATTGTCTGCGCTGCAAGGCGGCTGTTGATATAACTCTGTCTACACGAGGGCTTTTTTCTGGCCAAAAATCCTTCCCTTCCTGCCCTCCCGGGCTGAAACAGCAAGGCTTGCAAAACCGTCCGGGCAGAGCCGGCTGGAGCCTTCCCCCCGCTCCCGCTTCCTCCAGCTGAGCGCCGGGGACGAGGCTTCCCCGCTGTCCCCTCCTCGCCCCCCTCCCGTGCACCCCGAGACCCCCCCCTCGCCTCCCGGGGCCGGCTGTTGCCCCCTTCCCATTCCCGTCCTGCCTTTATGAGATCCCAATGGGATTAATTTCATTACAGGAGCCGGGGGTGGGGGACGGGATGGGGGGGGGGGGGATCAGGCCCTGCCACGCATGGAGCGAGCCGGGGATTCACCCTCGTTTGGCTCCACAGGACCGAGATGATGAAATTCCATTTTCCGGGGAGCCAGAACCCCCTGGCATCCTCCTGACCCCCCCCCCTGGCATCCCATGCGAGGGCTTGGTTCAATTTTGGGGTGTTGAGACCCCTCCCCGAGCTCCGGGCAGCGCCAGAAACACCAAAATTTTGCCACCGCCGCGGCTGCGGGGAGGGAAAACACCGGGAGAGGGATTTGTGTTCCTCATGCCAGAGGTATCCTGAGGCCACCGGCTGCCCGCGGCTCGCCGGCCACCCCGGTGATGCCACCCCGGTGATGCCACCCGTCTGCAGCGGTGCCAGCGGAAGGGGAAGAGCCTCCCGTGCCGCCGCGTCGCTTCCAAGGATGCCAAAACGGGAAAGCGCCGGGAGATGCAGCCCTTGGAGCAACCCCCGGGCGGTCAGGGAGGAAGGAACCGGCCGTGGCCCCGGTTTCCCTTCACCCGGTCAGGTCTCGGTGCCCGGGAGCGGCCGCCGGGTCAGATCCGGGTCGGATCTCCGGTTGGGAAAGGCGCTGGAAGGGCTGGAAGGGCTGGAAGGGCTGGAAGAGCTCCCAGCGCCCCCAGCTGCGCGGGGACAGCGGCCCCGGGGCTCGGTGGGGCTCATCCCGCCCAGCCGGGGCTGTCTGAGCACTTTGGGGGTGGCATCCGAGACCCCTTGGGTGCCCCCAGCACCGGGGGGATGCGATCGAGCCCATCTTGTACCCCAACTCAGCTCCACATCCACACTTTGGGGTGCTTGGCTACACTGGGGGGCTGAAACCCCCCTGTCCAGTGTTCTGTTACCCACGGGGGTGCAGAGCCCTTGGGGGCTCACACAGCCCCCCCAAAGTGGGGTGTTTGGGGGGGATCTCCTCTCCCAAACTCCCACGGGGAGCTCAGCATCACCTGCGTGGCACAACCGCGGGACAGACGGACGGGGCTGGGGGGTCTGAGCCCCCCTTGCCGGCTGTGGGAGCTTCCCAGCCGTGCCTGGAGTTCTCCAGCCGCCGGGATTTCACCTAGATTACACTTTCCAGGCGTAGCCAGCCCAGGCTACTGGTTGCAGTCACACTTGTCAAGCTGCCCAAAAATATTTTCCAGCCGTTATATGTCACTTATTCATCATGCCGGGTAAAAATCCACCCGCGGAGCCCGGGGCCGGCGGGAGGCCTGCGGTTCAGGGCTCGGCAAAACCTTGGAAAATCTCAGGCCGATCGCGGGATCTGCTTTATCTTTGTGTAATCACCCGTTCGGCGCGGCGGCATCCTCCGGCGGGGGCCCGGGGTGCCACGGCGGGGCCGGGGGCTCGCTGCTCGCTGCCCTCCCTTCCCCGGCTCCTGGGAAACGCCTCGGCTGCTGATTCACGCCGGCGGGTCGTGCCCAGGGGGGAGACGGCGCTTCCTGAGGCTTTATCCGGGCTGGGAAACACATGGGCGGCAAGGATGGGGCGGCCCCGGGGAGAGCCGGGGAGAACAAAGCGGCCGGGAGGGGATGCGGGGAGAGGAGGGAGAACGGATCGCCGTGGGCTTTCCCCGAAATTTCTCCCCGGGAAGGGAGTTTTCCGGGCAATAACGCGTCCTCCGGCTTGCCTGTGGCTGTGCTGAGGATTCTTGGAGGTCTCTGGAGAGAAAAAGGATCCCAGTGCATCCCAACGAGCCGTGGGAAGAGGAGGTCCTGCTCATCACCTGGCCAGGGGCTGCGGGAGGTCACTGCGGGCACATTTGGAGTGGCAAACTTGGCACAGTGAACTTGAGTGGAAAACTTGAGTGGCAAAGTTGGAGTGGCAAAGTTGGAGTGGGAAACTTGAGTGGGAAACTTGAGTGGCAAAGTTGGAATGGCAAATTTGACAGGGCAAACTTGGAGTGGAAAAATTGGCATGGCAAACTTGAGTGGCAAACTTGAGTGGCAAACTTAGCATGGCAAACTTGGTGTGGCAAACTTGGTGTGGCAAACTTGAGTGGCAAACTTGGTATGGCAAACTCGAGTGGCAAATTTGGCATGTCAAACTTGATGTGCCAAACTTGAGTGGCAAACTTGGAGTAGCAAATTTGGCGTGGCACACTTGGCATGGCAAAGTTGGAGTGACAAACTTGAGTGGCAAACTCAGAGTGGCAAACTTGGCGTGGCAAACCGAGCTCCATGCATGTGGGAAGACAGTGGAACACCCCAAGGGTTTGTCAGGGAGCCAGGAGCAGGGAAGGGACGGGGTTAACCCCTCGGGAAGGGGTTAAGGTGTGCTGGGAGGGGGCGTTGTGAGGACAGGAAGCACAACAGCGGGGATGTTTACAGCCAGAGCCCCTGGGAGGATGCCCAGAGGTCTGGGAGCCCTTTGGCAGGGACAGGGACAGCGACAGGAGAGCCTCATGTGTGGGGTTGGCTGTCAGGGCCTGTCCCCGTCTCCATTCCCTGTCCCTGCTGCCACCAGGCTCCTCTCCAATGTGACAACAACCCCCCCCGACATCCCCTTGGCAGTGCAATTCCCAAATATTTTCCTTTGCAGCAGCTCTCCCTTTCACAGGGACTGCTGCTCTTGGCCCGGGTTGTGTTTTCCTCGGTGACCCGGCTGCAGAGGGGATGAGGGGAGACCTCACTCCCTGCACACAGCTCCTTCCATCCCGGGGCTCCGGCGTGCCTCAGCCTTGGCATCCTCCACGCCGAGCCCTGGACGAGGCTCTTTCCTCCTTTTGCTGTCACGGAAGAGCAGCAGAAGGAAAAGGCTCCCCTGGAGTGCTCCAATCATCCCTCCCACTCCCAGCCTGCCCCCGACGGAAGTTTCCTGCCCCTGGAATTCGTTTGCTGCCCGGGATGTTTATTGGTGCTCTTTTCATGGCCCGGGGCAGCAAAGGGCTTGGTTGGAGCCTGAACGCCGCTGCCCAGGGCTGGGGAGGGAATTTGGCCGCGGGTGCTCAGGGAAGCGTTGGCGGAGGGAGGATGCGCCTTGCACCGGAGGGAATTCGGGATTGGGATCATCCCTCCAGCGTGGATGTTGTGCTGGAGCTTCTGTGCCGTGCCCACAGCCCTGGGCGCCCCGAAGCCACCAGCTGGGATAAGGATGCTCCAGGCAGGAAGCAGGAGGTGGGGGATGGCATTGAGGGATATCTGAGCTCTTGGCTGGTGCTGAGTGCTTCTATCCCCCCCGTGCCTCAGTTTCCCCAAGCCTGCACAGGGGCCGTGATCTGGCCTGGCTCCCAGCCTGGCCTCCCAGCCTTGAATTCCTGCTTTGTGCCTGCCCCGCTGCTCGGAAGGTGCTCTGGGAAAGCAAATACTCCTCGGGCCGGCGTTTACAGGCTGGCGGCTCCCTCTGTCCCGCCGCCGGCGAGGGGCACCGGGAGAGGGGCTGAGAGCTACCGGGGGGCGGGAGAGGGGCCGCGTCCCCTCCGTGTGTCCCGGGGGGCAGGAGAGGCGCTGCTCCCCTCCCTCTGCCCCGGGCTCTCCCTGCAGGGACCCGGCTGCTCCCCCCAGCCCCAAAACCCCGGGATGCTCCGAATCCTTCCACACCTCCCCCCCTCTCCCACCGCGGGCAGCGCAGCCCCCAGGGCTGGGGGGACCCCGCAGAGCCGAGGGGTCCCCTCCGGCCGGGCCGCGGCCCCGGCGTGTTTGGCCGCGCAGCTGGGCCGGCGTGCGGGGGCGAGGGGCGGTGCGAGGAGCATTCCTCACATATTTAAGGGCTCCGAGAGCCAGTGGGACGCTGCTCCGGTGGCTCCGTGGCTTTACAGCCCGGGACGCACCTATTGGAGATCTCGCTTCCATCCCGGTCCCGGCTGGGGCAGAGAGGTTCGATCCCTGCTTCCTTCCACAGCCCAAACGCTGCCCGCGCAGCGAGGGATGCTCGGGACTCGCACAGGGTTTGGGATGATTGGGATGGAGCTGCCGAGGGAACGCTGGGCTGGGCTGATGCTGCCTTTGAGGGTCCCTGGCACCCACACAGGGATGAGGATCCCTCCGGTCCCTCCTGCTCAGGAACCTTCCAGCTGCACAAGGGTGAGGGTCCATCCTGCCCCGTGCCTTTGAGGGCTGCTGAGACCTGCATGAGGACCTTGGGTGGGACCTTCACAGGGATGAGGGTCCCCCCTGCTCAGTGTCCTTCAATAGCTGGTGACACCTACATGAGAATGAGGATCTTTGCCACCCTTTGGTGGGATCTTGGCAGGGATGAGGGTCCCTCCTGCCCAGTGTCCTTTGAGACCCATATGAGGATCTTTCCCACCCTCTGCTAGGGTCTTCCCAGGCATGGGGGTCCCTCCTGCCCAGTGCCTTCAAGGCCTGGTGAGACCCACAGGAAGATGAGGATTTTTCCCTCCATTTGTGGGATCTTGGCAGGGATAATGGTCCCTCCTCAATGTCCTTCGAGGCCTGGTAAGACTCACATGGGGATCTCTGGTGGGATCCTGGCAGGGATGAGGGTCCCTCCTCAATGTCCTTCGAGGCCTGGTGAGACCCACATGAGGATCTCTGGTGGGATCCTGGCAGGGATGGGGGTCCCTCCTTGCCCTGCACCAGGCCCAGAGCCTCCTCTGCCCCAGGCTGCCCTGCAATGTGATCCTGTGCTGTTGATCTGCCAAGGCTTCCCCTCGGCTCTGGTTGCTTTTCCCGGCTCCCAGAACACCTCATTCATGCCCCGGCCCCCTCCCAGCGCCTGTTTCATCCCATTTCTCCTGCACCAGAGCTCCCAGCCTTGGTGGGGCCCGAGGTCAGGCTCATCCCAATCTCCCAGTGACACCAGAGAGGTCAGGCCCGTGGCTGCTCCTGCACTGCTCACCTTGCCCAGGGGGATGCTGAGCTCCTGCATCCCGGGCAGGGAGCAGAGGGACCCAGGAGGATCAGGAGGTGCCTGCGGGATCAGGATGGGCTGCTGAGGGGCTTTGGCCCTGGTCCGAATGAAAAACCTTGTTTGTCTAAAGCTTCAGCCCCGGGGTTACGTCAGCGTTCCGAGAACCCGAAAGAAAACACAGCACAAAAAGTCAAACAACAGAGGAGGGCTGAGCTATCTCCGCCTGCGGGGGGCGGGGGCAGAGCTCCCGAAGTGCCGGCTGTGCTCTGGGGGGCGGCCGGGATGGAGCTGGGATCATCCATCCCCTCTCCCCTCCGTCACTCCCGACTGCTCCGCGCCCCACGCCTGCCCTTGGAGCTGGCACCGCGCCCTCCTCCCCGCCGGCACCGCTGGCATCGCTGGCACCGCATCCCCCACCCCTGCTGGCACCGCCGCGCTCGGACCTTGCCCCCGGGGCCTCTGTGGCTGAGCAGAGAGCAGCTCCTGCGGCTCAGCCCGCGGTGTCCCCGGCTGGGAGCAGCTCGGGGACACCAGGGTAGCTCCGGGGGGGATCTGTGTCCCCTGTTTGGGGTCTCTCGGGCTCCGAGCCCCGGCGGGGTGAGGGGATGTCCTGCAGGGGCTGTGACCCCTCGGGGGGTGTTTCCTCCTTGCCCCCAGGGCCTCTGTGACTGAGCAGCCCCTGTGGCTCAGCCCGCGGTGTCCCAGGCTGGGAGCAGCTCAGGGACACCAGGACACCTCCAGGGATGGCTGGGGACCTGTTTGGTCCCTGTGTCCCCTGGTTGGGTGAGGGGATGTGCTGCAGGGGCTGTGACCCCTCGGGGGGCGCTTCCTCCTGTTCCAAGCTGGGCTGGGATCACTCCTGCCAAGAGACCCTCGAGTTTGCAGAGGGTCTCCCTCACTTCCAGGGGGTCCCCTTTGTTTGCAGAGGGTCCCCTTGGCTTGCAGGGTGTCCCCTCCACCTCTCCCACACCAACAAGTGGCAGCAGCGTGGCACTGTCCCCAGGGAAGCCCCTCGGGGAGTTTAACGGTGTCTGGGGGCTTTTGGCGAGCAGAGACCCCCCCCTCCCAAAACACCCACGTGTCACCTCATTCCACGGGTGCACAGGGAGAGAGTGGGAGGAGGACGTGACCGGAGCCCGAACCAACCTGGAATTTCTCAACCCGGCACTCTGGGCTTGGCCCCGACGTGTCCGTGCAGGGATCGCTGCGGGGGCACCCCCGGGAGCCACCCCCCGTGCCCTGGGGAGTTCTGGGGGAGCTCAGCGGCCTCAAACCCGCGGCAAAAGCAGCCCCACATCCCCGGGCCGGCCTGCCCGGCTCTCTCACGGCTCCCAAATCCCTCACATATGGTTTCTATATCACTTGGCTCCGCCGGCGCTTGCTGGGCTGTAAGCGAGCTTACTTTCCCTTGTCTTTCCATGCAGCTCTTGGCAAGGGATGCTCGTCCTGCTCCCCGGCCCCGGTCCTCCCCCGCGCTGCCCGTTCGGACACGTCTCTCCCGGCCCCGGGAGGGTGTGGGGAGGCCGGGGCCGGCTCCTGCCTCTGCTCTGCCCTCAAATTGCAGCCTGGCCGTGCCAGCCGCAGGTCGCTGCCAGGGGAGGTGCCGGCCCCGGCTTGTTTGCTCTTCCCTCGGCGTTGCCACAGGTCTGCTCTCCACCCCGGAGCCTCCCCCGATGGGATTCACCCCGCGGTCAGTGCTGGGGACAGCCCCAAAACGCGGCCGATTCACCCCAAAGCGCTCCAGGCCGCCAGTGCAGCGAGGTTTGGGCTGGGGCCGTGGAAAGGGATGGGATCCAGTCTGCTCCTCTGATCCCACGGCAGCTCCTCTCACCCCGGGCCGGCTCTCTGGACCTCTCAGGGTTATCCTAATTGTCCCGCCTCGCCTTCATAAATTAGTGGCTCTTTAGGGAGCCATTTGCAAACTGCCTGGAGCGCGACCTTGGCTCCGCTCGCCCTCCTCCCCTGAGCTGCTCCGGCCACCCCAATACAGCGCTGCCCGAGGCCAGGGGGTTCCAGGCACCCTCTGCTCTCCCCAGGTACCCCCAAAACCGGTGAGGAGCCCCCACCCCACCTCCGGAGCCGCGGCCTGACCTCAGCCAGCCCCGGTGTCCCCGGGGAGGGGCCGCCGAATGGACGGCAGAGAGGAGGAGGAGGAGGAGGAGGAAGGGTTATGAGCAGGGTTGTGTCCTCCAGCCCCGTGATGCTGCTGGAGGAGGGGGGTCCCGGCAGACGGCGGCCCCGCTCCTGCGGGCTCTGGGCACAGCGGGAGCTTCCCGGCCCAGATGGCTCCGCTCAGTGCTCGCAGATGACTCAGAGGTCGCTGCTTGGAGCATCCTGGGGCTCCCGGAGCTCGCTCAGGGCTGGGGGGCAAGAGCCGGGCAGGAAGGGGGTCCTAAAGCCAGCAAAAGTCGGCGGGGGGGAAAAGGCAGTTTTGCAACACAAAATAATAATAGAAACTCTAAAAAGTGATGGATGGGTTTTATGCGATCCAGATGTGAGAGTGGGGCTGGCTCCAGCTGCTGGGGAGTGGGGGGAGCCCGGCCAGTACCACGCTCAGCTGAAAGAGAGAGAGAGGAGGAGGAGGAGGGGTAGGAAGGGGCTTGCCAGGTGTGGAGGGGCTGGGGGGAGGCACCCGATGGGATTTGGGATCCACAAAGGAGCGTTCACACCTCCCGTCCCCCTCCAGCCGCCTTCCTGGGTGACATCGCCCTGGACGAGGAGGACCTGCAGCTCTTCCAGGTGGACCGCGTGGTGGACCTGGCCCGTCACACCATCACCCGCCCGCCCTCCAACTCCTCAGGTACCCCGTGCCCGCCCCCAGCGCCCCCTGCCCGCCTCCTCCCGCCCCCGCTGACCCCCCCATCCCCACAGGCACCAACGCCACCAGCCCCCGGCCCGGCCACCCCCGGCGCCGCCGGGGCCGGCAGCGCTCCCGGAGCCGCCGCGCAGCCACGTCCCGGCCCGAGCGGGTGTGGCCGGACGGGGTCATCCCCTACGTGATCAGCGGCAACTTCAGCGGTGAGTGCCAGCCAGCCAGCCCGCCCGGGGCTGTCCGGCCCCGCCGTGCCTCAGTTTCCCCGCCGGGCTGACCCCCGCCGCCCCTCCGCAGGCAGCCAGCGAGCCATCTTCCGGCAGGCCATGCGCCACTGGGAGAAGCACACGTGTGTCACCTTCCTGGAGCGCAACGACGAGGACAGCTACATCGTGTTCACCTACCGGCCCTGTGGGTACGTGCGGGGCTGCTCCAGGACCCGCTCTGGGGCTCGGTTTTGGGGTGGGATCCGTCTGTTTGGGGTGCAGGAGGTGCCGGAGCTCGGCGCTCACCGCCGGGGGATGAGGTCGGTGGCGCGGCACCAGCCCGGGCTTGCAGCGGGGCTGGAGCCAAAGGAAACAGGGGTTTGGACGAGCTCAGCATCTTCACACGTCAGGGCACGGCCCTGGCCAAGCAGATGGTGGTTAGGAGGAGGATTTCCCCTGGAATGGGAGCCCCTGCGTGGGCGCAAACGCTGAGCCCGGGTCCAGAGCGCGGGGATGGAGCAGCTCTGCTGCAGGGCAGGGGCGAGGATGGCTCCAGGTGGGCACCCCTGGCAGCAGAACCAGGGGATGTGGGCCTGGTGCAGCTGTGCCATGCCGTGCTGGGCCATGCCATGCCAGCAGCTGAGCTCTCCCAGTTTCCAGGCAGAGCTGAGGCTCGAGTTGCTCCCATGGGCAGGATGCCTGAGGTTCTGTATCAGGGATGATTCCCACATGCCCAGCGTTTTTTGGGACCTGATTCTCCTGGCTGGGGAACACCAGGATGTCTGTGACCGTGTTCACCGGGGTCTGAGGATGAGGGAAGGGACGAGGATCTGACTCCATGTTTCAGAAGTCTTGATTTATTATTTTATGATATATATTACATTTAAACTATACTAAAAGAATAGAAGAAAGGATTTCATCAGAAGGCTGGCTAAGAATAGAAAACAAGAAATGATAACAAAGGTTTGTGGCTTGGACAGAGAGTCGGAGCCAGCTGGGCTGTGATTGGCCATTAATTAGAAACAACCACATGAGCCCAATCCCAGATGCACCTGTTGCATTCCACAGCAGCAGATAACCATTGCTTGCATTTTGTTCCTGAGGCCTCTCAGCTTCTCAGGAGGAAAAATCCTAAGGAAAGGATGTTCCATAAAAGATGTCTGTGACAGATGTCCACAGCAGAGAGCCAGGACCCAGCTGGTTGCTCCCCTGCAGGTGCTGCTCCTACGTGGGCCGCCGGGGAGGGGGACCCCAGGCCATCTCCATCGGCAAAAACTGCGACAAGTTCGGCATCGTGGTGCACGAGCTGGGCCACGTCATCGGCTTCTGGCACGAGCACACGCGCCCTGACAGGGATGACCACGTCTCCATCATCAGGGAGAACATCCAGCCAGGTGGGGATGAGCTTTCCTCCCCCTCCTCCTCCTCCTCTTCCTCCTCTTCTTCATCCCCGCTGCCGAAGTTGGGGTTCCCCTGGCAGTGTCCCCGTGCTGTGCTCCTCAGGGCAGGAATACAACTTCCTCAAGATGGAGCCTGAGGAGGTGGAGTCGCTGGGGGAGACCTATGACTTTGACAGCATCATGCACTACGCCAGGAACACCTTCTCCAGGTACAGCCTGGGCTGTCCCCGGTGTCCCCTCACATCCTGGGGACCGTGGCACGGTGTCCCCAACCCCTGAGGGTGGTTAGCAGCTGTGGACAGAGTTCATTCCCTCCAAGAAAGGTTCCCATTGGCGTTCTGGGTGGGATGAAAGCCCTCAGGTCCCTTCTCAGAGCAGGGAATTGCTGTCCCCAGGACACGTCCCCGCTGACTCACCGGCCTGCAGGCTTTAATTAGCCAGGCTGCTTTAATCAGCCAGGCTGTTTTTAGCATCCTTCCCCGGTGGTGAGGCCGCAGGGCCGGCGATTCCCGCCCAGCTCATCCCCTTCCTGCCCCAGGGGCATCTTCCTGGACACCATCCTGCCCAAATACGACGTGAACGGCGTCCGGCCCGCCATCGGCCAGAGGACACGGCTCAGCAAGGGGGACATTGCCCAGGCCCGCAAGCTCTACCGCTGCCCAGGTGAGTGCCACCCTCCCGAGGGCACGGACAGCCCAGGGGAGCACCCCCAGGTTGGATTTCCTGGCTTCACCCCCAAATCTTGGCCAAAGCGGCGTCGTGCTGGGTGGATTCCCTGTTTCCAGGGGTTTTGGGGTCCTCACTGCTGTGGGATTCCCTAAAGAGCACTCAAGGTGCCTCCTCCATCCACTCTGGGGGCTGTGAGGAGAATCTGCCTGGGTGAGGGTGTCCTCAGCTCTCTCTCTCCCCCCTCCTGCAAGAAAAGAGCCTTGGGTGTGCACAGACAATTTGTGGGTCTTCACTGATGCCAAATGGGGACTCCAGGAGATACGGAAATTACACAGCCATGAGTGGGGAAAGGTGACGTGATTCAGGCAGTGAGGAAGGGATGTGAAAGCCTTGAAATGTGGATGCTCATCCTGACTTCACCATTGCTCCCATTTGGGACAAGCCACTGTCCCTTTTAATTCCTTTTAATCACAACACTCCCCCCCCCCCCCCCAGAGCGTTGTCCCAAAAAATTCTCTCCAGAGCATCTTCTTGGAGCAGCCCTCCAAAGAGCATCCTCCAAAAGCGTCCTCAAAAATAATCCCCCAAAGAAATCCCCCAAAGAAATCCCCTGAAGAACATCCCCCAAAGAGCATCCTCTAAAGAGCATCTCCCAAAAAGCATCCCCCAAAGAAATCCCATGAAGAGCACCCTCCAAAGAGCATCCTCCTAAAGCATCCCCAAAAATCATCCCCCAAAAAAATCCCCCAAAGAGCATCCTCCAAGAGTATCTCCCAAAAAGCATCCCCCAAAGAAATCCCCTGAAGAGCACCCTCCAAAGAGCATCCTCCTAAAGCATCCCCAAAGAGCATCTCCCAAAGAGCACCTCCCAAAAAACATCCCCCCAAAAAAATCCTTCAAAGGGCATCTCCCCCCAGAGCCTCCTGCAAGAGCATCCCCAAAAAATCCTACAAAGAGCATCTCCCTAGAGAATCCCTACCAAAGAATCCTTCAAGGGAAGAGCAGCCCTCCTCCAAGAGCATCTCCCAAAAAGCATCCCCCAAAGAAATCCCACAAAGAGTATCCCCCAAAAAAGTCTCCCAAAAAATCCTCCAAAGAGCATCTTCCTGGAGAATTCCTACAAAAGAATCCTTCAAGGGAAGAGTATCCCCCCCAAAAGAATCCTTAAATGGAAGAGCAACCCTCCTCCAAGAGCATCTCCTAAAAAGCATCCCCCAAAGAAATCCCCCAAAGAGCATTTACCAAAGAGCATCTCCCAGAAAAATCTCACGAAAAATCCTTCAAAGGGCATCTCCCTGGAGAATTCCTACAAAAGAATCCTTCAAGGGAAGAATATCCCCCCCCAAAAGAATCCTTAAATGGAAGAGCAACCCTCCTCCAATACCATCTCCCAAAAAGCATCCAACAAAGAAATCCCCTAAAGAACATCCTGCAAAGAGAGTCCTCTAAAGAGCATCTCCCAAAAAAAATCTCCCAAAAAATCCTTCAAAGGGCATCCCCCCAGAGAATTCCTACAAAAGAATCCTTCAAGGGAAGAGCATCTTCCAAGAGCATCCCCCAAAAAACATCCCCCAAAGAAATCCCCTAAAGAGCATCCTGCAAAGAGAGTCCTCTAAAGAGCATCTCCCAAAAAAAAAAACCTCCCAAAAAATCCTTCAAAGGGCATCTCCCCCCAGAGCCTCCTGCAAGAGCATCCCCCAAAGAAATCCCCTAAAGAGCATCCTCTAAAGAGCATCTCCCAAAAAAATCTCCCAAAAAAAATCTCCCACAAAATCCTTCAAAGAGCATCCCCCCAGAGAATTCCTACAAAAGAATCCTTCAAGGGAAGAGCATCTTCCAAGAGCATTCCCCTGAAAAATCCTCCAAAGACCATTCCCCCAAGAGCAGAACATCCCCTGAGAGCATCCTCTGACCCCACAAGCACCCTTGGGGAGCAAAACCTCCTCAGAGCCTCCTCCAAGAGCCTCCTCCATCCCACCCCTGCCCCCGGAGGGGTTTGGGGACATCCTGACCCCCTCAGAGCCCACAGATCCCCCCGGGGGCTGGGGCAGATCATCAGCCGGGCTCCGCTGTCACCTCGCAGGGCTCTGGGGCTGTGACCACGAGCGGTGGCATCGTCCCAGGAGCGGGGAGGGGGCGGCTGGCACGAGTCCCCCCGGCAGCAGCCGCGTGCTCCGGGGCTGGGCTGGCAACATCTGCAAGGAGTTTGGCTCCCGCACGCTCCCGCTTAATTCCAGCGACTAATTAGCAGCCTGGAAGAGGGAAGCCTTTGTGAGGGGCCCCACGGCCGTGCCGCCTTCAGGGGAGCAGGAAAAGTGATTAGTTTGGAGCGAGGAAAAGCAAAAAAAAAAAAAAAAAAGAATGGAGGAGCCCTCCCGAAAAAGCCTCTGTGGATCACAAGCGTCCCCTTCTTTTGTTTCCAGCGTAAAGGGGAAAAAAGGCAGCGAGCCCAGGTTTCGAGCGGCTTTTTTTGCAGCGTTTAAACTTTCATGCGAGCCGGGAGGGTGGGGAGGGGGGCGGCAGAGCTCGGTGTGCAGCCTCATGTGGCTTCCAGATGGCAGCGCTGGGCCGGCTCCAGCCGCGGGACCGGCCCGGAGCGCGGGCGGCGAGCCCGGCCCCGCGGCGTGGCACGGCCCGGGGGGGCCGGCAGCGCTCCTGGCCCCGGGAGGAGCCTTGGAGCGAAGCCACGGAGCCGGGAGCCGCTCCAGGGAGGGATGGGGATGGCGGGGATGCGGTTTATTTGGGTCCTCAGCGCTGGGAGTTTGGGTGGGAAAAGGGCGCTGGGGTGAGGGGGTGAAGGCAGTGCTGTAAATGATCAAATAGAGAGCCAAATGTATAAGAAAATGTAGCAATAATTGATTAAATTGTCAGCGAAACAGAATTTCCATGGGAAAAAAAAAACAACATCACAGCCAAGGGCAGCGTGGAGCCCGGGTTGGGCGCTGGGTGAGCACAGATCTGACCTGCGGCTGTCAGAGTCTCCCCTGTTCACCCCGGCTGCTGCGAGCTCTTGAACAGTTCATTCTGCCTGAGGCAGGGATGACCGAATGCTCCTTTGTGCCCCTTCACATGCAGAACCGGGGCCATGCATGGGCAGGGTTAGCAAAAGTCCAGTCCAGGGGTCTGGATGTTGTCAGAGCACTCCGGAGAAGTCGGCATCCACATGTAACAGGGAGGCACCGGTAATCAATGTAGTAGATGCAATCTTCGAGGTGCAGATCACTCTGGAGTGGCCTGGACATTCCAGGGAAGTCAGTGATCATGGCCCAGGAAGGTTCCATTCTTATTAACAGAACTCGATATTATCTTAACATAAGACTCTGATCCCGGCTTAGCTTGGATTTTACAATATTTTATACATCAATAGCATGAATTACCTCTACCATCTACCACAGCAGTGATGCCCTTCCTGCTGCTGGGGGATGCATTTAACCCCTCCCCTTACTACGGGGTGCAGGGGCTGGTTGTAGCAGCGGTTGCAGGGTGTGGTTGATGAGTAAGTTTGGGGTCTCTTTTGTCTCTTTGGTGTTTGTTATGGTTTATTTAGGGGGATGCTGGTTGTGGTTTTTTGTTCAGCGTCATTGGCGGCGGATCCTAATCCAGAGGCTCGGGGTAGTTGGGGCCTTGTTGGTTATGGCCTTGGGATGGGGTTGGTTGTGGTGGTGGGGCTTGATAAAGGGGCTGTGTTGGGGTTATTAGGGGATGAGGGGACGGTGAATAGTGGGGGTCTGAGCCCCGCTTTTCTGAGGGGTCTGAACCCCGCTTTTCTGAGGGGTCTGAACCCCGCTTTTCTCCCTCTGCAGCCTGTGGGGAGACACTCCAGGACAGCCAGGGCAACTTCTCCTCCCCGGAATTCCCCAATGGATACTCTGCCCACATGCACTGCGTCTGGAGGATCTCGGTCACCCCTGGAGAGAAGGTACTGACTGTTGGGGTGACGGCTCCCGCCCTCTCCCAGCCTCCTCTCCCTCCTCCCAGCCCTGTTTTGGGGTGTCCCGAGCCCCAACATCCCCTTGAGGGGTCTGGATTCCACCAGGTTCCCCTGGCTCCTGGCAGATGGGTTGTGGGGGGAGCTCACCCCAGGCTCCTCCTGCTCCTTCCCACCCTTAGATCATCCTGAATTTCACCACCCTGGACCTGTACCGAAGCCGGCTGTGCTGGTACGACTACGTGGAGGTGAGAGACGGGTTCTGGAGAAAGGCCACGCTGCGAGGTAACAACCCGGGGCCTCCCGCCCGCCCCTCCTGCCCGCCGGCGCCACCCGGGGCCGGCAGGGGGCCAGGGGATTCCCTCACCCCTGTCCCTGCCTGCCTGCTATTCCAGACTCCTGGGGAGGGGGGAATTACCCCCCAGAGGGGTTCCTGAGGGGAGCGGGGCTCCCGGTTTAGCCCACGCCAGTGAGAGCAGCCTGGGTGATCCAGCTGGCTGGCGCGTCTCCCCGGGGAGTGGCGGTGTCCCATCCCACCCCGAGGAGCTGGGTGTTCCCCTGGGAGATTCCAGGGAGAGTCCAGCACCCTGGTGCCATCCCTGTGATGTTCCCCAGGGATATTCCGGTCCTGTGATGTTCCCCGGGGAGAATCCAGGATCCCAATCCCACCCCTGTGATGTTCCCCAGGGAGACTCCATTCCCTGTGATGTTCCCCAGGGAGATTCCAGGGTCCTGGTCCTATCCCTGTGGTGTTCCCCAAGAAATGCCGGTGTCCCAGTCCCACCGCAAAGAGCTGGATGTTCCCCAGGGAGATTCCAGCGTTCCCATCCCTGTGATGTTTCCCAGGGAGATTCCAGCACCCTGGTCCCATCCCTGTGATGTTCCCCAAGAGATTCCAGGGTCCCAGTTCCACCCCAAAGAGCTGGGTGTTCCCCAGGGAGGTTCTAGTGAGATTCCAGGGTCCTGGTCCCATCCCTGTGGTGCTCCCCAAGAGATGCCACTGTCCCAGTCCCACCCCAAAGAGCTGGATGTCCCCCAGAGGGATTCCAGCATCCTGGTCCCATCCCTGGGATGTTCCCCATGGAGATTCCAGTGCCTGTGATGTTGCCCAGGGAGATTCCGGCATCCTGGTCCCATCCCTGTGATGTTTTCCAAGAGATTCCAGCACCCTGGTCCCATCCTTGTGATGTTCCCCGGGAGGTTCCAGTCCCTGTGATGCTCCCCAGGGAAATTCCAGGATCCCCGTCCCCATCCCTGTGATGTTCCTTAGGGAGATTCCAGCGTCCTGGTCCTATCCCTGTGATGTTCCCAAGAGATGCCACTGTCCTTGTCACATCCTTGGGATGTTCCCCAGGGAGATTCCAGGATCCCAGTCCCATCCTTTGGATGCTCCCCAGGGAGATTCCAGGATCCCAACCCCATCCCATGAACTGGATGTTCCCCAAATCCCAGGATTCCCAAATCCCCTGGAATCAGCAGCTGAAGTGAAACAGCCAGAAAAGCTGGAGGGGACTGGGGAGGAGTGCAGTGAGAAGCAGCCTTTGGCTTTGGGTTGGAAAGGGGCAGTGGGGGGACCAGGAGGAGGTGGAGGTGAGGAAGAAGAGGTAGTGAGGAAGAAGAGGAGGTGGCGGTGATGAAGTGAAGGTCATGAGGAAGGTCAGGAGGAAGAGGAAGTCATGGTGAGGTGGACAAGGTGGCAGCAAGGAAGAAGAGGTGATGATGAGAAAGAGAAGGAGAGGGCAAGGAAGAGGAGGAGGCAGTGAGGAAGAGGAGGTGGTGATGAGGAAGAGGAGGGGGCAGTGAGGAAGAGGAGGTGGTGATGAGGAAGAGGAGGGGGCAGTGAAGAAGAGGAGGTGGTAATGAGGAAGAGGAGGTGGTGGTGAGGAAGAGGTGGTAGCAATGAGGAAGAAGAGGTGGTGGTGAGGAAGAGGAGGTCATGAGGAGAAAGAGGAAGTCATGGTGAGTCAGACAAGGTTGCAGAAAGGAAGAGGGGATGATGAGAAAGGAGAGGACAAGGAAGAGGAGGTGGTAGTGAGGAAGAGGTGGTAGCGGTGAGGAAGGGGAGATGGCGGTGAGGAAGGGGAGGTGGTGAGGAGGAAGAGGAGGTAGCAGTGAGGACGAAGAGCAGGTGGCTGTGAGGAAGAGGAGATGGCAGTGAGGAAGAGGAGATGGCAGTGAGGAAGAGGAGATGGCAGTGAGGAAGAGCAGGTGGCAGTGAGGAAGAGGAGATGGCAGTGAGGAAGAGCAGGTGGCGGAGAGGAAGAGGAGGTGGCAGTGAGGAAGAGGTGGTAGCAGTGAAGAAGAGGAGGTGGTGAGGAGGAAGAGCAGGTGGTGGTGAGGAAGAGGGGATGACAGTGAGGAAGAGCAGGTGGGGTGAGGAAGAGGAGGGCTCCAGCACGGCAGCCCAGCACGCCTTCCTCCCCAGGCAGGTTCTGCGGGAACAAGCTGCCCGAGCCCATCATCTCCACCGACAGCCGCCTCTGGGTGGAGTTCCGGAGCAGCAGCAACTGGGTGGGCAAAGGTTTCTTCGCCGTCTACGAAGGTAGGGGGGAGCAGCGGGGCCCAGGGGGCGGCACGGGGCCCGGGGGGGCTCAGGCTGCTGCTCCTCCCTTCCAGCCATCTGCGGGGGGGACGTCAAGAAGGACAACGGCCACATCCAGTCCCCCAACTACCCCGATGACTACCGGCCCAGCAAGGTGTGCGTCTGGAAAATCACCGTGTCCGAGGGCTACCACGTGGGATTGACCTTCCAGTCCTTCGAGGTGGGTCAGCGTCCCCCTGTGAAACAGGGGTGTCCTGGGTCAGGGCAGATTTTGGAGAGAGCCCCCAAAGAGGCTCTTCTAGGAAAGCAGATTCAAATGAATTTGCTTTTTTCCAAGGAGGTATTTTCTCCTGGACTGGTTTTCCCCAGCCAAGTATGGGAGAAAATAGCTCCGTGGAAAAAACCTGTTTATTAAACAATAAAACCTAAACAATATGAATCAATAAAACCCCTTGCTGCTCCAAAAGAGATGACAAACTGAGAAAGTCCCTCTGTGGGCTGGAGCTCAGCTCACTCAGGCTCTGATCAGTCCCACAGGTGCAAGCTGCTGATGCTCTGCTCTTTCCCCCCCTGAAATTTGGGTGTCCTGGGTCAGGGCAAATTTTGGAGAGAGCCCCCAAAGGGGCTCCTCTAGGAAAGCAGATTCAATCGGCCCCTCCCCGCAACTGATCCGGGAGAAAATAGCTCCTTGGAAAAAAGTGGGAAAAAAACTGATTATTGAACAATAAAACCTAAACAATATTGAACAATAAAACCTAAACAATATTACACAATAAAACCCCTTGCTGCTCCAAAAGAGGTGACAGACTGAGAAAGTCCCTCCATGGGCTGTAGCTCAGCTCACTCAGGCTCTGATCAGTCCCTCCAGTGCTGGAAATGTCACAGGCCAGGCCTGGCTGTTCAGCCCAGAGCAGGTTTAAAGAGCTCCAAAGAAAAGGGAAAAAAGGAAAAAACCCACAGTCCAGGAAACTTCTGTACCTCAGTTAGCTCAAACTAACTAAAAGCAAAGGAGAGCTCTGTCCTGCTGTCTGTCCTTCCACAGACAGCACAGTCCAGGAGCAGGAATGTGGAGGAGTGAGTGCAGTGTCTGAAAACAAACTGAGCTTCTTCTCTCCCCCCTTCACTCTCTGCAACAAGTCTTAAAGGTGCAAAACTCATTATTCAGCATAAACAGAACAGACAATTGGGGATAAAAGCATCATCTAGTCAACCTAGGACAATGGGTCTCCTCTCCAGGCCTCACAAGCTCTTGGAGATCTATTTCATACCCAGGATAGCTCAGCTGCCTCAGAAGGCATAAAATCAGCAGCATGGCTTCTGTGGTACTGTTGGAAATAAAGAAGTTTTAATAAAAAGCAAAATAACAAAACTCTGAGAAAAACCGAGCAGGTGCAAGAGGTTATTGCTCCTGGTAAACACCTCACAAAAGCAATTCATTTCTTTGTTTTCTTCTTTTTCTACTGAATTGCTCAGGTGGGAATTTTGGCTCCTGTGCAATTGGCCATCCTTAATTTTGAGGTGAAGTCCCCCAGGTCCTGTGAGGTGTCTTTTTCGCTAATTGAGGAGAGGAACTTCTGGGCCCTTTTCCTTTTAGAGGAGACAAAGGATAGTTTGGTCACTCCATCAACAGGGAGCACATTCCTATATCCCCGAGGCTGGGGAGGGGTCATGTCCTCATCCCCGTGCTCCCTCAGCATGGGCTTAGGGCTGCTGGGTCCATCAGCAACACCTCCGTGCCTCAGTTTCCCCTCAGGACAGGCGTGGGAAGGGTTTGGGGGTGCTGGGACAAAACCAGCCCTGTTCTGTGGCAGCAGCTCTGACCACAGAAACACAACTTTCCCAGGCATCATTCTGGGAAAAGGCTCTTAGGGAGCAGAGAAAAGAATGGGGAACAATTCTGACCTTAACTCACTGCACCTGCCATTGTGAGCATGTGGAATGTGCTGTGGAGATTTGTTTACCAAAGGGGGTTTCTTCATTAACCAATACTGATGGTGTTTTAATTAAAGAACCAATCAGGTCAACCTGTAGCGAGCTAAGATAGAAAAGAACAATGGGTTTCTTAATAAAGATGATTGATCAGCCCTCTGTGAATGCATGGAGTCTGTATCAATTATTACCCTGCCAGGGGCTGTCCTACTGTGACACCTTACTGTGACATCTGTCTTACTGTGACACCTTACTGTGACATCTGTCTTACTGTGACTTCTTACTGTGACATCTGTCTTACTGTGACACCTGTCTTACTGTGACATCTTACTGGCCACCTTACTGTGATATCTGTCTTACTGTGATGTCTTACTGTGACATGTTACTGTGACATCTGTCTTACTGTGACATCTGACTGCGACGTCTTACTGTGACATCATACTGCGACACCTTATTGGCCATCTTACTGTGACATACTGTGCCATCTTACTGTGACATCTTTCTTATTGTGATGTCTTACTGTGACATCTTACTGACATCTTACTGGCCATCTTACTGTGATATCTTTTTTACTATGGCATCTTACTGTGACACCTTACTGTGACATCTGTCTTACTGTGCCACCTTACTGTAACATCTTACTGTGACACATTACTGTGGCATCTATCTTACTGTGACTTCTTACTGTGTCATCTTTCTTACTGTGACACCTTACTGTGATATCTGTCTTACTGTGATATCTGACTGTGACGTCTTACTGTGACATCTTTCTTACTGTGATGTCTTACTGTGACATCTTACTGTGACACCTTACTGTGATATCTTTTTTACTGTGGCATTTTACTGTGACACCTTATTGTGACATCTTACGGTGCCATCTTTCTTACCGTGACACCTTACTGTGACATCTTACTGGCCATCTTACTGTGACATCATACTGTGACATTTTACTGTGCCATCTTACTGTGACATCTTTCTTACTGTGATGTCTTACTGTGACATCATACTGTGCCACCTTACTGTGCCACCTTACTGTGACACATTTCTCACTGTGACACATTTCTCACTGTGACACCTTCCTGTGACGCTTCCTGTGCCCTCTGACTGTGGCACTGTCCCCCCCCCAGATCGAGCGCCACGACAGCTGTGCCTACGATTACCTGGAGATCCGCGACGGGAGCAGCGACTCCAGCAGCCTCATCGGCCGTTACTGCGGCTACGACAAACCCGACGACATCAAGAGCACCTCCAACAAGCTCTGGATGAAATTCGTGTCCGACGGCTCCATCAACAAGGCCGGCTTTGCTGTCAACTTCTTCAAAGGTTTGGGGGGAGCTCTGGGGGTGCTGGGGGTGCTGCAGCCCCCCTGGCCGCTCACCCCCCACCCGTGCCCTGCCCAGAGATGGACGAGTGCTCCCGGCCCAACAACGGCGGCTGCGAGCAGCGCTGCGTCAACACCCTGGGCAGCTACAAGTGCGCCTGCGACCCTGGCTACGAGCTGGCATCTGACAAACGCCGCTGCGAGGGTGAGTGTCCCCCTGAGACCCCCCAAAACCCCCCCTGTGCCCCTCGGCGCGCCCCCAGCCCCGTGGAGGTGACGGGCGCTGGGTGGTGCCGCCCTGCAGCCGCCTGCGGAGGTTTCCTCACCAAGCTCAACGGCTCCATCACCAGCCCGGGGTGGCCCAAGGAGTATCCCCCCAACAAGAACTGCATCTGGCAGCTGGTGGCCCCCACCCAGTACCGCATCTCCCTCCAGTTCGACTTCTTCGAGACCGAGGGCAACGATGTGAGTGGGGGGGAGCAGCCCCTGTCTGCCCCGTGCCACCCCTTACCCATGCCTGGGCTGCACCCCTAAAACCCTCCAGCCACGGGCAGCCTGGCTGGCAGCACATTCTCGGGGGTTTTCTCCTCTTTTGGGGAACAATTGGCTCCTACTTCAGAACTGGGGGTGCAGCACCAAAACCCTCCAGCCATGGACAGCCTGGCTGGCAGCACATTCTGGGGGGGTTTCTCTCTTATTGGGGACAATTTGCTCCTAATTCAGATCTGGGGTGCACCCCCCAGTCCCAAAACCCTCCAGCCATGGGCAGCCTGGCTGGCAGCACGTTTTGGGAGGTTTTCTCCTCTTTTGGGGGATAATTGTCTCCTACCTCAGAGCCCCCAGTCCCAAAACCCTCCAGCCACAGGCAACCTTGCTGGCAGCACATTCTGGGAGGTTTTCTCCTCTTTTTGGGGACAATTGACTCCTCTTTTGGGGGTCAATTGGCTCCTACTTCAGAACTGGGGGTGCAGCCCCAAAACCCTGCAGCCACAGGCGGCCTTGCTGGCAGCACATTTTGGGAGCTTTTTTCCTCTTTTAAGGGACAATTTGCTCCTTCTTTAGACCTGGGGGTGCTCTCAGGGGCTGCTGGTGGCCCCTAGGGTGGCACCACCGTGTCCCCAGCCCCGTGTCACCCCCCAGGTGTGTAAATATGACTTTGTGGAGGTGCGTAGCGGGCTCACAGCTGACTCCAAGCTGCACGGGAAGTTCTGCGGGGCCGAGAAGCCCGAGGTCATCACCTCCCAGTACAACAACATGAGGATCGAGTTCAAGTCCGACAACACCGTCTCCAAAAAGGGCTTCAAAGCCCATTTCTTCTCAGGTAGAGCTGCCTGGCCCCAGCACGGGCACCCCCTGCCCTCCCTCACCCAGCCTGGCCCCCCCAAACCGCCGCTAACGCTTCCCTTGCCCACGCCGGGGGTGCAGCCCCAAAACCCTCCAGCCACGGGCAGCCTGGCTGGCAGCACATTTTGGGGGGTTTTCTCCTCTTTTGGGGCATAATTGGCTCCTATTTCAGAGCTGGGGGCGCAGACCCTGGTCTCAAAACCCTCCAGCCATGGGCAGCCTTGGTGGCTGCACATTTTGGGGGTTTTCTCCTCTTTTGGGGCATAATTGGCTCCTATTTCAGAGCCCCCAGTCCCAAAACCCTCCAGCCACAGGCAGCCTGGCTGGCAGCACATTTGGGGGGTTTTTTCATCTTTTGGGGGATAATTGGCTCCTCTTTTTGGGGACAATTTGCTCCTCTTTTGGGGGACAATTGGCTCCTACTTCAGAATTGGGGGTGCAGCCCCAAAACCCTCCAGCCATGGGCAGCCTTGCTGGCAGCACATTCTGGGAGGTTTTCTCCTCTTTTGGGGGATAATTGGCTCCTACCTCAGAGCCCCCAGTCCCAAAACCCTCCAGCCACGGGCAGCCTGGCTGGCAGCACATTCTGGGAGGTTTTCTCCTCTTTTTGGGGACAATTGGCTCCATCTTTAGACCTGGGGGTGCTCTCAGGGGCTCCCCAAACAGCAAGGGGATGCTGGGGACAGGGATGTGCTGGGCCCCGGGTGCTGCACCCCTCGGGTGGCATTCCCAGGGTGGGGGGACGGTGACACCCCGCTCTGCTGCTGCTGCTGCTGCTGCTGCTGCTGCTCCCCGCTCTGCTGCACGGCCCCGGCTCCCTCCGCTCCCCGGGCAGGGCGCTCCGCATCCCGGCCTCAGCACCCGAGATCCCCGGAGCGATGGCTCCTCCCAAACACCATCACCTGCCTCTCCCTGTCTGCTCCCCTCTCCCGGGCCACCCCTCCAGGAGGCGGTGTCACCTTCGGACGGGTTTTGTGGGCAGGGATGGCGACACCAAACGCTGGATGCAGCCGGGGCTGGACCCTGCCACGGGACCCTCGTGCCCCAGCCGGTCCCCCGGGTGTGGCACGGTGCCCTGGACACCGTCCCAGCTGTGAGAGACCCTCGAGCCTCCCGCCGGCCGTTTTTGGGGGGCAGCGCTGCCTCCCGGCTGCGGGAGCGGCGTCCCCGGAGCCGCCGGGGGTTTCCCGGAGCGGCAGAGCCCCGCGGGCCGGGCATGGCGTGTCTTTGCTTTATGTGTTCAATGAAAACCAAGGCGAGTAGGGCGGCCCAGGGGGCCCAGCCGTCGGGAGCCGGCACCCTCCACAAAGCGATTCCTCGGGGATTCCTCGGGGAAGCCGAGCGGGACCACGGGGCAGCCGGGTGAGTCTCCCCCTGGAGCACTTGGGGCTCCTTCGCCGTCCCCTTTTCCCGTCTTTCCTCCCTCGTGCGGTGACGATAGAGCACCAAACCCTCGCCTCCACCTTCCCCCGCTCAGGTCTCGGGCTTTCCCGGCAGCAGGACCACCCTGGAGGACTCGGCCACAGCGAGGTCCCTCCTCTGGTCCCTCCGGGGTTGCTCCCTGGGCAAAACCTCTCCCGTGCGGCCCCTTTTTGGCCGCGGAGGGTCCCCGTGCTCCGGACGAGCCCCGTCCCTCGGTGCCGCGGGCAGCCTGGCCGTCCGGGCGCCCGTTTTTCCCCGCTGAAGACGTGACCCCTTCCTCCTCCTCCTCTTCTTCCTCCTTCTCCTCCTCCTCCTCCTCCTCGCGGCCGCGCGTAAGGATGCGCGTTCCTCCCGGGAATCCGCCACGGTGTCGGCATCCAGGTACGTCCCCCCGGCCCTCGGCCGAGCCCCGGCGGCGCTGGGGGGTCCGCAGCGGGGGGAGAGGCGCTGCCGGGGGCTGCGGGGCGGTCAGCAGCCCGGAGCCGTCGGATGCCCGCGGGGGAGAACGGTGAGCGATGCCGGGTGGCGGCGAGCAGGCTGGTTGGAATAAAGGATGGCTAAAGACACCGAGCCGCTGGGCTTCTTGCCGCTGCCAACTCTCTCCTGCTCTTGTCTCGCCCGCTCAGGCTCCCTCCGTCCCGCCAGCTCCCCCTCCAGCGGTGCTGGAGCTGCTCTGAGCCCAGGAGCCCCTTCCCAACCCCAAACGGGCCTTTCTGCCTCGCTTCCTCCTCCCTCAGACCGAGGAGACGCCAGGTTACAGCCTCCGCTTGAGAGGCGGCCGCGGGGCCGGGGGCCGGGGCAGGACCCCCCTCGCCGCTGGCTCCAGGAGGGACCCCGGCTCCTCTCCGGCCCCGCTGTGAGCTCGGAGCGGGGCGCGGGGGGCTCTGGTGCCCGCTTGCTGCTGCCTTCCCTCCCCAAAACACCGCCCGGAGGCCAGGGGGAGCTGGAAGGGGAGCGATGGCGCCTGGAGGGGTCTTTGGGGGGGTCAGGGAGGGGCTCCCTACGGGCGGTGGTGGGAGGTAAATCCGGCCAGCTCGGGGTGATCCCAAACCCCTCCAGTGCCGTTCCCAGCCCGGACAGCCCCAGGAACCCACCCAAAGCCCAACCTCCTCCTCCTCCTCCTCCTCCTCCTCCTCTTCCTCCCCGCAGAGCCGCTCGCCCCGGCCGCACAGGGGCTCCCGGGGGTCCCCTCGCTGCTGCTTCCCCCCGGCTGCCGCTCCGCATGGCCCCCCCAGACCCGCCCCGCCGCCCCCCGCCCCCCCATCGCTCCCCCCCTTCTCTCCCTCTCTCTTTGCAGAGAAGAAGCAGCAGCTGCAGCCCCCGAAATCTCGCCCGCCCGGCCTGAAGTTCCGCATGCAGAAGCGGCCGCGGGGCCCCTCCTGAGCCGCTCCGTCCTCTCCGTCTTTCTCAGGAACGCCGCGGCCCCGGAGCCGTGCGGGAGCACGGTGGGACCGAGCCGAGCCGAGCCGTGCTGCCGGCCCCGGCAGCCTTTTGCTTGACAGAACTGGTTGTTGACCTTTTTTTTTTTTTTTAAACTTTTTTTTTTTTTTTTTTTTTTTTTTTTTTGTTCTAAGCACCCCACCTCCTTGGTTTTGTCATTGACCAGCTGACCTTGTTCGTTTTATTTTTTTTTCCCCCCACCCTCCCCCAATTTTTACCGTGTCTGTGACATTTCCTATCGATGAGTAAAGAGGGACTCCAGCGTCCTGGTCTTTCTTGTGCATCTTTGGTTGTCACTGTGTGTTTTTCTGCCTCTCCCCCGTCCGTCCTGGCAGCAGGTAATGGTGGCACCCATGGGTGAGCCCACGGGAGAGGAGAAGCCATCCGTGCCTGCAGGGGCTGGGATGCTGGAGCTGCTTTGCTGCTGCCCGGGGACGCTTGCTTGGCTGGAGGGCAGCGGGGCTGGGGGGCCTGGGGGGATGGAATTGCACCATTCCAGCCTTTCCCAGCCCGCTCAGGGATCCCTCTGCTCTCTCCCAGACAAGGATGAGTGCTCCAAGAACAACGGGGGCTGCCAGCACGAGTGCCTCAACTCCTTCGGCAGCTACGAGTGCCAGTGCCGCAGCGGCTTCGTGCTGCACGACAACAAACACGACTGCAAGGAAGGTGGGTCCAGCCCGCCCCCCATTCCCTTGGGAACCCCCCATCCATGCCTCTGTGACCCTCCTGGCTGTCCCCACAGCTGGCTGTGACCACAAGGTGACATCTGTCTCGGGGACCATCACCAGCCCCAACTGGCCCGATAAATACCCCAGTAAGAAGGAGTGCACCTGGGCCATCAGCACCACGCCAGGGCACCGCATCAAGCTGGTAGGGGTTGGGGGGTGGGGGGCACTGGGGTCCCCTCTGCCGAGCCTTGACCTCACCCAGAACCTCCACAGAGCTTCTCAGAGCTGGACGTGGAGGCACAGCAGGAATGTACCTACGACCACCTGGAGATCTTTGATGGGAAGGACGCCAAGGCCCCGGCACTCGGCCGCTTCTGCGGGGCCAAGGAGCCCGAGCCCATCGTCTCCTCGGGCAACAAGATGTTCCTCAAGTTTGTGTCTGATAACTCCATCCAGAAGAAGGGATTCGAGGCCACCCACAGCACAGGTACCTGGCTGGGGCTGGGACATGGGGTCATGGGGTGGGGGCACAGCCTGGGCGCCCCTAAACCCCGGCTCCTCCCGCAGTGTGCGGGGGCCAGGTGCGCGCCGAGGTGAAGACCAAGGATTTGTATTCCCACGCACAATTTGGGGACAACAACTACCCGGGGGGCTCGGACTGCGAGTGGGTGATCATGGCTGAGGAGGGCTTCGGCGTGGAGCTCATCTTCCAGACCTTTGAGATCGAGGAGGAGGCTGACTGTGGATACGACTACATGGAGCTCTTCGATGGCTACGACGGGACAGCCCCACGCCTCGGCCGCTTCTGCGGCTCCGGGGTGAGCCCGGGATGTGGCCTGGGGTGGTGTGGGGGGCAAGGAGTGAGGGTTCAAGGTGAGGGATGAGGCAGAGCCAGAGCAGTGTGGAGAAATCCCCACGGGAATTTGGTCTGGTTTGATGATTCCCACCCTCCACAGTGCAAATATTCCCACCCGTGGATCAGCAGTGTGGAGAAATCCCCACGGGAATTTGGTCTGGTGTGATGATTCCCACCCTCCACAGTGCAAAAATTCCCAGCATCAATGGGTGCTAGTGGATCAGCAGTGTGGATCATCACACCAGCAGTTGGTCTGGTGTGATGATTCCCACCCTCCACAGTGCAAATTCCCACTCTGCACAGTGCAAATCCCCATGGGAATTTGGTCTGGTGTGATGATTCCCACCCTCCCCAGTGCAAATATTCCCAGCCACAAGAGATGCTCAACCTGGGGCTGCTCATGGATCAGCAGTGTAGAGAAATCCCCACAGGAATTTGGTCTGGTGTGAGGATTCCCACCCTCCCCAGTGCGAATATTCCCAGCCACAATGGGTGCTCACCTCAGGGGTGCTCGTGGATCAGCAGTGTGGAGAAATCTCCATGGAATTTGTGTGATGATTCCCACATTCCCCAGTGCAAATTCCCACTCTGCACAGTGCAAATCCCCACAGGAATTTGGTGTGTTGTGGTGAATCCCACCATCCACAGCGCAAATATTCCTACCCGCCATGGGTGCTCACCTCAGAGGTGCTCATGGATCAGCAGTGTGGAGAAATCCCCACAGAAATTTGGTCTGGTGTGATGATTCCCACATTCCCCAGTGCAAATATTCCCACCTGCCATGGGTGCTCACCTCAGGGGTGCTGATGGATCAGCAGTGTGGAGAAATCCCTATGGGAATTTGGTCTGGTGTGATGATTCCCACCCTCCCCAGTGCAAATTCCCACTCTGCACAGTGCAAATCCCCACAGGAATTTGGTCTGGTGTGATGATTCCCACATTCCCCAGTGCAAATATTCCCACCTGCCATGGGTGCTCACCTCAGGGGTGCTCATGGATCAGCAGTGTGGAGAAATCCCTATGGGAATTTGGTCTGGTGTGATGATTCCCACATTCCCCAGTGCAAATATTCCCACCTGCCATGAGTGCTCACCCTGGGGTGCTGGTGGATCTGAGCACCCCCTCCCTCACCCCCGCAGCCCCCCGAGGAGGTTTACTCGGCCGGAGACTCGGTGATGATCCGCTTCCACTCGGACGACACCATCAACAAGAAGGGTTTCCACCTTCGCTACACCAGCACCAAGTTCCAGGACACGCTGCACACGAGGAAATGAGGGCCGGGGGTCCCGGCCCCGCCGCGGGCAGGGGAGGAGCAGGAGGAGGAGGAGGAGGAGGAGAAAGAGGAGGAGAAAGAGGGCAGGGAGGACGGCGGGGAGCGCTGCCCCGCACAGACTGCACGGAGGAGGAGCACACAGCCAACCTCAGCACTCAAGACACGCTCGCACGGGGCCCCGGGGCTCGGGCGCCCACGGCACGGGGGGCACAGGGGGGGTCCCCGCTGGCAGCCGCCCACCCCGGTGCTGGGGGGGCCGAGCAGGACCCGCTGCCCTCCCCTGCCCCGGCCAAAGCTCTGAATGTACAAACCAGTAACCGGGAAGAGCCCAACACACACAAGGTGCTGTCTCTCTCTTGTACCCATGAAATAAATACCCTTGTACTTGGAGCGGGGGCAGCCGCGGCCTCTTTGCTTCCAGCCCAGCAGAACAGCACCCAAAACCCAAAATGGGGCTGGACTGGGGGGGGGGAAGCAGCCAGGACCCTGCACGGACCCCAATCCTAAGGGAGGAGCTCATCCTTGGGGGTTCTGATGGAGCAGAGCCAGGAATTCCAGCCAAGGAGCAGCCAGACCTTCTGCTGGTGACAGCGGGTCCTGGAGAGGGCGGTGGGCTCGGAGCCCCCCAGGACTCTGCAGGTGGGTTCTGTCCCCCCACACCTTTATTTTGAGGTGTCTCTGAGGCAGCACCCGCTGTGGGCTGGGTGGGTGGGTGGGTGGGTGCCACGTGCTGTGCCCACCGCGTGCTCCAGCGCGTGCCCATGCTGGCGGTGGCGGTGGCAGATGGAGGGTGGGCTGTGCCACGGCCCCCGCGCCCACCGCGTGCCTCGACCCCTCCTGCAGCCCCTGCTCGCTGCTGCTGCCACGGGGAGGCTCCTGTTCCCTCTGTGTGCCAGCCCTGGCATGCTCCGTGGGCAGAACCGGGATGGGCACCGGGGGTTTCATCCTGAGGGGGTTTCAGTCCCTGTGGGGTGAAGAGCTCGGGGAACTTTTCAGTGACAGGATGAGGAGCAACGGCCATAAACAAAAACATGAGTTCCACCTCAACGTGAGGAAGAACTTCTTTCCACGGAGGGTGGCAGAGCACTGGGACAGCCCCAGGGAAGGGTGGAGTCTCCCTCTCTGGCCACATTCCAAACGTGCTCCTGTGTCACCTGAGCCAGGTGGCCCTGCCCGGGCAGGTGGGATGGACCTGGTGATCTCCAGGAAGGCCCTTCCAACCTGAACTTTTCTCAGAGCTGGCCAGGGCCACCTTGTCCCCTCCCAGTCCCAGATCCCCGCATCGGTGGGAGTAGGGGGGGGGTCTGAGCCACTACTTGGGGTCCCGAGGGGGACAGAGGAGCGTGACACGGCCGGTGGCGACCGCACAGAGTTTATTGAAACACCTCCAGCACAGCACAGGGATGCTCGGGGAGGGGGAGCCGGTTGTTGTAGAGCGTGCAGGGGGGACACAGAGACGGGGGGCGGGCACCCCGGGGGGGCCGCACGCAAGCGCCATGCTGCCGACGGCTCATGCGGGGGGCGGCGGGTTGGGGGGCACGGGGAGGGAGGGGGCTTCAGATCCGTTCTCCCCTTCCCCGGCTCCTCCGGCTGCCTCCGGGGCCGCGGGGCCGGGGACTCGGGCGGTGCAGGACGGCAGAGCAGAGAGGGACGGGACACGGGGGGCACGCCCGGGGTCCCCCACGCCACCGCGGTGTCTGAGCACCCCCCGTCCCCCGGGAGCAGTTCAAAACCGGGGGGTGCTTCCGATATCTCCCTGAACCCCCTGGAGTGGCCGGGGAGCCCCAGTCCCGGCTGGCAGGGCCGGGGCTCCCTGGGAGCTGCGTGAACCTGGGGCGGGGGGACGCGGGGGACGCCGGAGGGGAAGGGGGGTCCCGGAGCAGGGCAGAGCGCGGGGCTCACGCCAGCGAGGACGCTGCTGCTCGGCCGGTCCAGGAGATGAAGGCTTCCTCCCTCGGGGCGCACAGCGGCGCGGGCTCTGCCTCCTCGCCGAACCAGCGTCCCGCCGGCTCCTTCCTGGGGGCACCGCCCGGCTCCCCCGAGCCCACCCGTGTCCTCCACCCACCGGCGTCCGTGGGAGAAGCCCCCGCGGGCAGCGCCCGTCGCCCTGCCCGGCCCTGCCCGCCTGGGCCCCTTAACGCCCCACGCTGATGTTGCACGTCTTGCAGCTGGGGTCCTTTTTGGCGTTGGCGGTGGAGAGGCTCATGAGCTGGTGGCCGCTGATCTCCCCCAGCACGCCGAGGCTCAGGTCCACCGGCTCCGTGTAAATGACCTCCAGGATGCTGTCCTGGGCGTGGCGGTACACCAGCTCGCCCTCCTCCACGCAGCACGTCAGGAACTTGTTGGAGGAAATGTCCAGCTGGGGAAGGCGCTCCCGGCAGAAGAGATCCCCGGAGGAGCCCTTGGGCGCCAGGACCAGCACGACGTAGTGGTAGGCGGTGTACATGCAGTAGAAGTCCGCGAAGTAGAGGTTGGTGTTGGGGTTGAAGAGGCGCTGGGCCGGGATTTGGAAGCGGTACCGGCCGTAGGGCGAGTCCTGCGGGGGCTGCCCGGTGTTGAACTCGGTGTTGCAGCTGAAGAAGATGCCGTGCAGCATCCCGCTGGTGGGCGAGCCGTGGCTCCCGCTGTTGTCCTTCAGCGACGGCTTCATCACGTTCCCGCAGTGCATCCTGCCACGAGGAGGAGGAGGAGGAGGGACACACAGACAGGCACAGGCAGGGTCAGGGAATGCGCTCGGCGAGCGGGGAGCGTGGGGAACGGGGCTGGGGGTACCTGACGTGCTGGAAATACTCCTTGTGCTGGTTGCGGTAGAAGACGGAGAAGCGCAGCATGCGGCCGGCGATCAGCTCCGCTTTCTCCTGCAGCTGGGCTAGGTGCTCCTTGGCGTAGTCTGGGGACGGGCACGGGGACATCAGGGCGTCTCCATCCCCCTCCAGCAGCCCATCCCTGCCCGCAGCTCCCCGCACCTCCT
This sequence comes from Molothrus ater, assembly GCF_012460135.2. Classification (NCBI taxonomy): domain Eukaryota; kingdom Metazoa; phylum Chordata; class Aves; order Passeriformes; family Icteridae; genus Molothrus; species Molothrus ater. The sequence goes on along the minus strand of NC_050505.2, from coordinate 1,522,874 downwards.
GCCTCCCACTCATCAGCTGCCGCTCCAACCGGCCCGGCTTGTGCCAGCTCCCGGCATCGCCCCCGTCCTCCTCCGGGCTCCCAGCTCCCAGCATTTCCCCCTTCCTCTCTCCCGGCTCGTGGCTACCGACATCATCCCCGACCGACCTCCCCCGTGGCTCCCAGCACTGACCCCCTCTTGCTTCCAGCTCCTGGGGTCACCCCTCTTCTCCCTCCCAGCTCCTGGAATCTCCCCTGTTCTCCCTCCCTGCTCCCAGCTCTGACCCCCTCTTGCTCTCAGCTACTGGGGTCACCCCTGTTCTCCCTCCCTGCTCCCAGCTCCAGGTATCATCCCCGTCTTCCCTCTCAGCTCCAGGCATTGTCCTCTTTCCCCTTCCATCTCCCAGCTCCTGGCGTCGCCTCTTTTCTCCCTCCCTACTCCCAGCACTGACCCCCTTTCCCTCCCAGCTCTTCGGTTCTCCCCTGTTCTCCCTCCCAGCTCCTGGAATCTCCCCTGTTCCCCCCCTTGCTCCCAGCTCCAGGCACCATCTCCATCCTCCTTCTCAGCTCCAGGCATTGCCCTCTTCCCTCTTCCATCTCCCAGCTCCAGGCATCAACCCCATCCTCCCTCCTGGCTCCCAACCCTGAGCTTTGCCCCCTTCCTCCTCATCCTCCCGGCTCCCAGCACTGCCTCCATTCTCCTCCCAGCTCCCGGCACCGTCCCCATCCCCGGCCCAGCTCCCCATTCCAGGAGCATCAATCCCGTCCTCCCTCCTGGCTCCCAGCATCGCCCCCGTCCTCCCCCCAGCTCCGGGCTCCTGGCATCGCCCCCATCCTCCCTCCGGGCTCCCGGGGACGCCCCCACCGTCCCTGCCGGCCCCGCTCACCCCCGGTGCAGAACTCCACGGTCTCGCTCCAGCCGGACACCAGGTACTCGCCGTCGCTCTGCTTGACCGCGGTCTGCACGGCCACGCTGTACTCGGTGCGGGGGCTCAGGAACCAATGGCCCCGCACCGTCATGGGCAGCGGCACCGCCTTGGCCACCAGCTTGGTGGGGACATCCTGTGCCGAGCGGCGAGGGTCAGGCGGGACAGCATCCTCCCGCACGCCCGGGTGCTGCCGGGTACCGCACACCCCGAAATATCCACGGAGACCCCCCCAAAACACCGTGGGGACGCGTCTCGGGCCGCCCCCCCCGCTCTGGCCCCGCAGCGCTGCCCCGCCCGTGTCCCCAAAGATGTCCCTGCTGCCATGGGGACACAGGGTCCCCCAGGCGGGGGTGGTCTCGGGGTCCCCCCGCTGCCGGTGGCATCTCGCGGTGTCAAGAGGCCACGGAGCAGCTCCGCAGTGCAGAGCCGTTTCTGTGGCAACGGCGGATGCTGAAGTCGGGAGATAGAGGGGAAAAAAAATATCCCACCCCCCACCCCCCCCCCACCCCTTATTATTGGGGAGGAGAGAAAAAAAAAATGTTAAACATTAAATAGCATCACCGTGGCAACGGCGCTGCTAAAAACGGCCCGAATTAGTGACTCGCAGCACTGGGAGGGGGAGCAGGAGCAGCTCAGCTCCCCCGCGGGGGCTCAGCGGGGTCCGTCACCCCCCGATCCCCGTCCTAGTCCCCTCCGCCAGCGTGTCCCGTGACGGGAATGACCCAAATTCAGCGCTAGAGAGGGCTAAGAGCCGGCTCCTCCCTGCCAACCCCGTCTCCTCTCCCCGGGCAGGGGGTCCCGCGTCCTCCCCCGGCTCACCCGGTGCTTGAACTTGTTGGAATTCTTGTTCTCCTTCTTGTTGAGGTCGATGAAGTAGTGGGTGACCCTCTCCAGGTCCCCCTTCTCCATAGCCCAGGAGATGCGGAAGGAATCGCAGGTGATGTTGTTGATCTCGATGTTTTTGGGGGTGGACAGCAGCTCCATGGCCGGAGGGGCTGAGCTCCTGCGGGGGGCACAGCGCGGGCTTTTGGGGGTGCCGAGCCCCCTCTGGCTGCCCACGCCGGCGCTGCCAAGGCCGCCCGCGGCGGAGCAGATGGCACCGGGGTGGAACAGCGGCCGGGAGCCAGGAATAGGCAGCGCAGGCAGGAGCAGGCAGCGGGACGCCGGGAACAAGCCCGGTCGGGTGCGGGGGCCCCGGCCGCTCCCCCGGGTGCCGCGAGGCCCCGGCGCGACGCCAGCGGGCGTTTCGGGGTTTGCTCAACACCGGGTGGGGAAAGAAAAACAAGGGGAGAGCCGAGGGAGTTGCTGGGAGAGGGGAGGGTTGGACGCAGGCACTGGAAAAGCTGGATCCGCCTTTGCCCCGGCCCGTGCCTCAGTTTCCCTGCGCCCCCAAGAAGGCGCTCTGGGGGTGGGCGATGCCCGCGGAGGGGGGACAAGGAGTCACAGCCGTGCCACCGGAACGGGGGGCTGGAGGCGAGGGTGCCCCCCCAGCCTTCGGTGCCAACGTGCCACCGCCCCCCCGTGTGCCCACGGCCACCCACGCCGCGCGTGTCCCCGTCACTCGGCACCCACGGCCACCCACGGCCACGTGTCCCCCCGCTCTGCGCCCCAAAGCCGCTGCCACCCCCCAGCAGAGCCCTCGGGCACGGCGGAAGGTCACCGCTCCGGGGACACGGTGCCACCTCGCTGCCCCGTCCGTCCCCGTGCCCGGCGGTGGCGCAGGAACTCCGCACCGGGATTGTGCCAGCTGGATCGTGTCACCGTGTCCCCTAAGAGCCCTCGGGACGCCGTGCCCGCCGCGTCCCCCTGCCCTCCGAGCATCCCCCGGCCGTGCCACGGGCACGTCGCCCCCAACGCCACCGGGGCTCGGTGGCCGCTCCGGTGTGGCCGTGCCGGTGAGGCCCTTACCTGGCCGTGCCGGGGGGCTGCCGGGAGGCGCGGGGGTGCCGGTGCAGCGGCAGGGCAGGACAGAGAGCCCCGGCGGGGCTGATCCAAGCGGGAAGGACGGAGGATGCCGGAGGGACCGAGGTGGTACCCGGCGATGCCGCGTCGCTGCCTGCGGCTGATGCGACTGGGATCCTCCCAGCCAGCTCGGAAATAGCAAACACCCTCCAGAGGAGGGAGAGGAGAGAAAAAAAAAAAAAAAAAAAAAAAGGGGAAAAATAGATATCCAAGGAGCTGGGAGAGAAGGGGGAGGAAGGAAAAACCTCCCGGTTCTGCCAATGGCATGGAGGGATGCGTGCGGCGTCAGGTGATGGAGGCAGAGTGGGATGTGGGTGCAGATTGGGGGTGGGTGGTGGGCAGGTTCTGCCTGTTCCCCCCATTTTTGGGGCCGGGAGGGGGTGTCCCAATTGTCCCGCAAACGGCACAACCGGGACAGTTCCCCCCCGGCCCCAAAAATGGGATGGAGGATGGAGGAGGTGCGTGGGAATGCTGGTACCCACACAGGACCCCCGCGGAATGGGGGTGCAGAGCCCAAGGGCGGCGGACGGACGGACGGACTTTTTGTTTTGCACGTGGTAAACACCCTTCTTGGAGGGACAAAGCTTTTTTGCGGGTGGGGGGGGTGGCAGAGCACCCCAAAAACCTCATTGTTCCCCAAATTTCTGCGAGGGGGTGCCCACGCATGAACCCTCTCTGTGGCGGTGCCGGCGGGCCGTGGGGCTGCAGAGGACCCTGAGGGGGGGGTCGCACTACAGGACTCCCGTGAGGGCGTTAAATAAAGGGCTGAGTGACCCCCCCAAAAATGTCCCCCCCAGCGCTGCCCCCGGTGCCCGGTCCGGAGAGCCGGGAACTGCCCGTCACAAAGATGGCGCCACCGCCCTCACATAGGGATGGGCAATGCCAACCACAAAGATGGCGGCTCATTGCCAAGCCCGCCGTGCCCTCAGCAAAGATGGCGGCGGCAGCGTCGCGCCAGGAAGGGCGCGCCGTGCGTGACGCATGCGCAGTGTGGGCGGCGAGCCCGTGGCTGCCCGGGCAGGGTGAGGGGCGGCGTGGCGGGGGAGGTGGGGGAAATTTGGGGGGGTCCGCGGGGTCCTGAGGGGTGCGAGGTGGGGGATGAGACCCCTGGGGAGCGAGGGGAGAGGGGGCCCTGTTTGGGAGTGTATGAGGGGGTGGGAATGCTGGGGAGAGGGGTGAGAGGGGGTGAAGGGGGCCAGGGAGGGGGCTGAGATCCCTGGGGAGGGGGCGCAGGGCGGCCATGGGGGGGGGTGAGGCCCGTGAGGAGGGGGCTGAGATCCCTGGGGAGGGGGCACAAGGGGGTCCTGTTTGGGGTGTATGGAGGGGCTGGGAAACCTGGGGAGGGGGGACAAGGGGGTCCCGTTTGGGATGTATGGGGGGGGTTGAGATCCCTGGGGAGGGGGCGCAGGGCGGCCCTGGGGGGGTGAGGCCCGTGAGGAGGGGGCTGCGAGGGGGATTGGGGGCTGCGAGGGGGTCATGGGGGGCTGAACCCCTGGGGAGGGGGGACAAGGGGGGGCTGGGGAGAAAGGGAGGGACTGAGAACCTTTGGGAGAGGGAGCAGGGGAGGGGTGGGGACTGGGAAAGCTGGGGAGGGGGCACAAGGGGGTCGGGGGGGTGCGGGGGAAACAACCACCCTGGGTCACGGGGATCTTGTTTGGGGGTGCAGGGGGTTCACCGTTGGGGTGGGTGCAGTTCTGAGCCCATCTGGGGGTTCAGTGTTGGGCTGGGTGCAGTTCTGAGCCCAGTTTGGGGGTGCAGGGGGTTCAGTGTTGGGCTGGGTGCAGTTCTGAGCCCATTTGGGGTTCATTACTGTGGTGAGTGCAGTTCTGAGCCCATTTGGGGTTCATTACTGTGGCGGGTGCAGTTCTGAGCCCATTTGGGGTTCATTACTGTGGCGGGTGCAGTTCTGAGCCCATTTGGGGGATCAGTGTTGGGCTGGGTGCAGTTCTGAGCCCATTTAGGGTTCATTACTGTGGTGGGTGCAGTTCTGAGCCCATTTGGGGTTCATTACTGTGGCGGGTGCAGTTCTGAGCCCATTTGGGGTTCATTCCTGTGGTGGGTGCAGTTCTGAGCCCATTTGGGGTTCATTACTGTGGCGGGTGCAGTTCTGAGCCCATTTGGGGTTCATTACTGTGGCGGGTGCAGTTCTGAGCCCATTTGGGGGTTCATTACTGTGGCGGGTGCAGTTCTGAGCCCATTTGGGGTTCATTACTGTGGCGGGTGCAGTTCTGAGCCCATTTGGGGTTCATTACTGTGGCGGGTGCAGTTCTGAGCCCATTTGGGGTTCATTACTGTGGTGGGTACAGTTCTGAGCCCATTTGGGGTTCATTACTGTGGCGGGTGCAGTTCTGAGCCCATTTGGGGTTCATCCCCCCTGAGCGCGGCCCCTCCCCGCAGGATGGCCGAGGGGGGCTCTGGCAGCTCGGGCTCCCCGGGCAGCCTCCGGCCGGGGGGGGCCCGGGGGGTGCTGGGCAGGCGCCCCCCCGCGCCCCCCCTGAGCCCGGGCCGCCTGCCCTCCATCCGCTCCCGAGACCTCACCCTGGGCGGCGTCAAAAAGGTGAGACCCCGCCCCCCCTTTCCCAAATTGGGGTCACCCAGTATCCAATCGGGTGACCCCCGTGGCAGGAGAGATGGTGAGGAGAAATTCATTGATATTAGAAGGTGAATTAATTTAATGATATTAATTTTAATAGCTAATTAATTTAATTAATTTAATTGTTTAATTATATTTATAATATAATATAATATAATATAATATAATATAATATAATATAATATTATATTATATTATATTATATTATATTATATTATATTATATTATATTATATTATATTATATTATATTATATTTATAGTATAATACAGTATAATGTAATGTAATATAAATATAATGTCATACTGTATTAATTATATTATATTATGCTATATCTGTTGTTAATATAATATACTATAATATAATATTATGTTATAGTATATTAGATTATAGTATATTATATCATACTATATTTATTATTTATATTCTATTCTATTTTATGGTATTATTTTATTTTATTTTATTATAATCATATTACTTTATTATGCTATATTATATTATATTATATTATATTAATTATATTATAGTATAGTATAGTATTTTATAGTATATTGTATAATATTATTTCTTACTATATTTATTATTAATATACTATACTATAATATAATCTACTATAATCTACTATAATATTATAGTATACTATATTATAGTATATTATATCATACTATATTTATTGGTTATATTATATCATACTATGTTTGTATATTATATTATATTATATTATATTATATTATATTATATTATATTATATTATATTATATTATATTATATTATATTATATTATATTATATTATATTATATTATATTATTACATCTAAACTGGATTTGCTAAGTATTTTAACTTTGCACACACCTGCACAGATTCTCATGACTTTTAGCTGACAGTCCCACCTCACACACACACTTGGCCCTGATAGGCCAAGGCAATAAAACACCATCACTTTGGGGGAACCATTTTTATGTTGTATTTTACTTTTTGCACAAACACAGGCACAGCAAATGAGATAAGAATTGTTTTTCCTTTCTCTGAGGTTCAGAGAATGTGAAACCCAGAAATATTCTTGGCAAGAATTGTGCCTTGCTTTCTCTGTGAGGAGAAATGTGGTGACACATTTCACATCTCACACCCCGTGTCCCCAGAGTGGCTCTGGGGTGGCTGTGACAGCTTGAGGGATTTGGGGATGATTTTTTCCCTCTGTTTTTCCCCACAGAAAACTTTCACCCCCAACATCATCAGCAGGAAGATCAAGGAGGAGTGAGTGGTGCCCCTGGGTGACGTGGGGGGCACAGGGGTGGTTTGGGGTCTGGAGCATCTCTGTGAGGGGAGGGACTGTGGGAGGTGGGGCTGGTTGGTCTGGAGAAGGGAGGAGTGAGAGGGGATCCCACTGATCCATGGAAATACCCCAAATACCCACGGGAATTCTCAGATATCCATATAAATATCCCAAACATTCATGTAAATATCTCAGATATCCATGGAAATTCTCAGAAATCCATATAAATATCCTAAATATCCACACCAATATCCCAAATATCCGCACACCAATATCTCTGGGTGATGTGCAGAAGTCTCTTCCCCAGGCCCATGTCCTGGCAGCGGACAGGGGGCAGGGCTGGGGGCGATGTGGGGCTGATGTGGGGTTGATGTGGGGGCAATATGGGGGTGATATGGGGCTGATGTGGGGGTGATGTGGGGGCGATGTGGGGCTGATGTGGGGGTGATATGGGGCTGATGTGGGGGCGATGTGGGGCTGATGTGGGGGCGATGTGGGGCTGATGTGGGGCTGATGTGGGGGTAATATGGGGCTGATGTGGGGGTAATATGGGGCGGATGTAGGGGCGATGTGGGGCTGATGTGGGGCTGATGTGCCCACTCTGCCCCAGGCCCTGTGTCCTGGCAGGGGCAGGGGCTGGGCTGGGGGCAGCAGGGAGGGCTGAGGGCAGGGGGTAGGGGCAAGGGACAGGGGCAGGGGACAGGGCTGGGGGTGATGTGGGGCTGATATTGGGGTGAGGTGATGTGGGGCTGATGTGCCCACTCTGCCCCCAGGCCCCGTGTCCTGGCAGAGGCAGGGGCAGAGGCAGGGGCAGGGCTGGGGGTGATGTGGGGCTGATGTGCCCACTCTGCCCCCAGGCCCTGTGTCCTGGCAGGGGGAAGGGGCAGGGGCAGGGCTGGGGGTGATGGGGGGCTGATATTGGGGTGAGGTGATGTGGGGCTGATGTGCCCACTCTGCCCCCAGGCCCCGTGTCCTGGCAGGGGCAGGGCTGGGGGTGATGTGGGGTTGATATGGGGCTGATGTGGGGGTTCTGTGCCCGCTCTGCCCCCAGGCCCTGTTTCCTGGCAGGGGCAGGAGGAAGGGGCAGGGCTGGGGTTGATTTGTGACTGATGTGGGGGTTCTGTGCCCGCTCTGCCCCAGGCCCCGGGAGGATGTGGTGGTGAAGAAGGAGAAGAAGGAGCGGGAGCGGCAGCGGGACGGGCACGGCCGGGGCCGGAACCGGCCCGAGGTCATCCAGTCCCACTCCATCTTCGAGCAGGGCCCTGCTGAAATGATGAAGAAGAAAGGTAAGGGGAGCTCCCCTCTGGGTGTTTTTGGGGAGTTCCCACCTTGGGGTGACCCTGGGCTGCTCCTGTGTCCCCAGCAGGCTCCTGGGACAGGAGCGTGGACGTGTCCGACTTCGGCCCTTCCCACATCATCAACATCAAGAAGGAGAAGAGGGAGACGGACGAGGAGACCAAGCAGATCCTGAGGATGCTGCAGAAGGATGATGTCAGTGGGCATGGAAGGGGTGGCTTTGGTGCCACTGGGGTGTGCTGAGTGTCCCCTGTGCCTCCAGGGCAGTGCTGAGTGTCCCTTGTGTCCCTGCAGTGGTGCTGAGTGTCCCTTGTGTCACTGGGGCAGCGCTGAGTGTCCCCTGTGCCACTGCGGTGTGCTGAGTGTCCCTTGTGTCCCTGCAGTGGTGCTGAGTGTCCCTTGTGTCACCAGGGCAGTGCTGAGTGTCCCCTGTGCCCCCCGGGGTGCTGATTGTCCCCTCCCTCTCCCCACAGTTCCTGGATGACCCAGGGCTGAAGAACGACATCCGGAACAAGCCGGTGCAGCTGCCCCTGGCCCACTCGGGCTGGCTCTTCAAGGAGGAGGTGGCAGAGCAGGAGGACACACAGCCATGGCTGCCTGCAGCCAAGGAGGAGAAGATGGAGCTGGACCCGCCAGCAGTGAAAGGTGGGGCTGGGCTGGGCTGGGTTGGGTTGGGTTGGGTTGGGTTGGGCCAGGCCAGGCTGGGTTGGATTGGGTTAGGCTGGGCTGGGCTGGGCTGGGCTGGGTTGGGCTGGGTTGGGTTGAGTTGGGTTGGGTTGGGTTGGGTTGGGTTGGGCCAGGCCAGGCCAGGCTGGGTTGGATTGGGTTAGGCTGGGCTGGGCTGGACCAGGCTGGGCTGGGCTGGGTTGGGTTGGATTGGGTTGGGTTTGGCTGGGCTGGGCTGGGAGAGGTAAAACCACCAAGAACTCTTGTATCCGAGTATAAAACCTCAGTCTCCTTACTTTCAAAGGATAGTAGTAATCCAATGGTTTTAGGAGCCACTCATCTTGGTGCAAGCCCAAGTGAAAGTAATGGACCTCTCACTGGTCCTAAACACATTCATACTCTTTACCCAAGTAACCCTCTCCACCCCCATCCTATTTCCTCTTCTATCCAACAACCTCAGAAACACTCCCAGCACAATTACAAACACAGTCAAAGCCTCCTTCTTAATCAGCCTAATCCCAATAACAATCTACATCCACTCTGGAGCAGAAAGCCTCACCTCCTTCTGGGAATGAAAGTTCATTATAAACTTCAAAATCTCCATCAGCCTAAAAATAGACTCCTTTACCTTCTTCCCCACTGCACTGTTCCCATCATGATCTGTCCTACAATTTGCAACATGATATATGGCCTCAGACCCCTACTCATCGCCATACTCATCCTCATCATCACCAACAACTGGGCTGGGCTGGGCAGGGCAGGGCTGGGCACACAGCAGGGACAAGCTGGGGGTGTCCCCTCTGTCCCCTGCCCTCTGCAGTGAAGGAGGAGCCGTGTGAGGAGGATCCCAAGCCGGCCCAGCCCAAGGGCCCCCCCGGGTTCCCACGGGATGTGTCGGCGGCTGAGCTGCTGCAGAGGCTGAGCCTGGCCCAGGAGGAGGAGCTGCTGTTCCTGCAGCTCCCTGACACCCTGCCCGGGCAGCCCCCCAGCCACGACTCCAAACCCAGCAAAGCTGAGCTGCACAGCGAGGATGGGCAGGTGCTGCTGGTGAAGCAGGAGAAGAGCCAGGTAGGGGCATGGGGGGGGTGTTCTCTCATCCCCTCCCCTTCTGTAGTGTCACCTCCAAGCCCATGAGGATGTCCCTCCATCCCACGGTGTCCTTTCCACCCCATCCTGGGATGTCCCTCCATCCCACGGTGTCACTGTTCCGCCATCCTGTGGTGGCCTTTCTCCTCCAATCCTTTGCTGTCCCCTCATCCCATGGTGCTGTCAGCCCCCATCCCATGCTGTGATCCCAATCCTACGGTGTGATCCCAGTCCCAGGGTATGATCCCAGTCCTGTAGGTAATCCCAATCTCACAGGATAATCCCAATCCCATAGAGTGATCCCAGTCCCAGGGGGGCTGATCCCAGTCCCAGACGCCAATCCCAGTCCCAGTGGGATGATCCCAGTCCCAGTGGGATGATCCCAGTCCCAGGGGGGATGATCCCAGTCCCAGGGAGGATGATCCCAATCCCAGGGGGGATGATCCCAGTCCCAGGGGCTGATCCCAATCCCAGTGGGATGATCCCAGTCCCAGGGGGGATGATCCCAATCCCAGGGGATGATCCCAGTCCCAGTGGGATGATCCCAGTCCCAGGGGGGATGATCCCAATCCCAGGGGCTGATCCCAATCCCAGTGGGATGATCCCAGTCCCTCTGTGCTGTGCAGGAGGCCAAGCAGGCAGAGAACATCTGCACCCTGGCCAACCTCCCCGAGGGCCAGGTGGGGAAGCTGCTCATCCGAAAGTCAGGAAAAGTGCAGCTGGTGCTGGGCAAGGTCACCCTGGACGTGACCATGGGCACCCCCTGCTCCTTCCTACAGGTATGGAAGGGACACTGGCACCCAATCTGGGGAGTTTGACCCCAAAAGAACCCCAGTGGGGGGGGTCGTGCTGGCTCTTGGCCATGCTGACAGTGGGGAAGGGTCCTGCTGGTCCCCTCTGGGAGCAGTGGGGTCTCCCAGGGGTTCCTGTGGCTCAGGGCTGTTTGTGCCCCCTGGAACAGGAGCTGGTGTCCGTGGGCATCGGGGACAACCGCACGGGTGAGATGATGGTGCTGGGCCACGTCAGGCACAAGCTCGTCTGCTCCCCGGATTTCGAGGCTCTCCTGGAGCACCGGCACCGATAGCCCAGGGGGTCTCACCCCCCCAGACCCCAGGATGGACCCTCAGCCCCTCCAGATGTGCCTTTGGGACGTGGGCAGGGGGCTGGGGCGGGTGATCCCAATCCCGTGCTGGGATCCCGAGGGATCCAGAGCCGGCTCCCAGCTCCCTCCAGCCCCGCAGGTGTCCAGCCGTGTCCCCCACACCAGTGGCTCCCCCCAGTGCCAAACAGGGATCTCGGGGTGTATGGGGGCTGTGGGGTGTCCCCCAGCTCTGTGGACATGTTGGTGGGAGCAGGACACGCGTCCTGGGGGAAAAACCTGGAATAAAACCTCTTTTCCCCCTGTGTCAGTCTGGTTTTGTCACCTCTGCTGGGCCCTGCGAGGCCTTGGGGTCCCTGGGTGTGGCTGCAGCGGGTGGGGGGCACTGGGTGACCCCCACCCTGTCCTGGGGGGTGACAGGGCTGTCATCGTGGAGCCAAAGCTCCCTGGATGCCACCAGCCCCGGGGCAGGGAGCAGGGATGGGGACACTGACCACCAGGGATGGGGACACTGACCACCTGGGCAGGGCTGGGCCTGCACTTGCCCCTCTCACATTGATCTCCCACCCCATCCCATCCTAAACACCCCCCCCATCTGACCCTACCCTCCCAATTCCATATTATCCCAATTCCATATTATCCCAATTCCATATTATCCCCAACTCCCGCCCCATCACACCCCATCCCATATTACCCCTGCTTCCCATCCCATCCCATCCCATCCCCACCTTCCTGTCCCATTTTACCCCTCCAATTCCATCTCATCCCCCCTTCTGCCCCATTGCATCCTTCCCATCCCACCCCATCCCCTTTTACCCCTTGAATTCCATTTTAACCCTCTCCTGCCCATCCCATTTTACCCTCCCAATTCCACCTTAACCCTTTCCTGCCCATCCCATTTTACCCTCTCGAATTCCATCTTAACCCTCTCCTGCCCGTCCCATTTTACCCCCAATCCCATATTATTCCCCCCACCCCTTCTCTCCCCCCATCGCGCCTTCCTTTCTTCCCATCATGCCCGCTCCCTATTTTGCATAACCCCGCCCATTCTCCCATCTGACCACGCCCCCTTTCCCACCCCCGCCCTTTCCTCGCCCGCTTCCCTCCGCCCGGGCGCGCGGCGTTGTGGGCGTGTCCTCGCCGCCGCCCAATCAGCGCCGCGTCCGCTCGTGGGCGGGGCCGCGCGTGCGCTCGGGGCGGCGGCGGCGGCGTGGCCGCGGCTCCGGGCGCGCCTCGACGGGGCGGCCATGGACCCGCCGCGGCCCTTCCGCCCGCCCGGGCCCGCCCTGCCCATGGCCAGGGGGCTCCGCGGCCTCGCCGCCTTCTCCCCTCGCTTGCCCTCGCCCGGCCCCGCCCAGCCCCGAGCCGCCACCTCGCCGTTACCTGCGCTGTTCCGCGGGCTGGGCCTGGATGAGCGGCCTCTGGAGCGGCCCCTCGGTAGGTGCCGGTGGTGCGGGGGTGCAGGGGGCCCGGCGAGCCCCGCTCCGCCGCTCACGGTGGCTGTGCTCCCGCAGGCCGGGGCGGCGCTGGCGATGCGAAGGCTGCGGTTCCGCCCGGCCCGGTGCAGCGGCTGACGGAGGAGAAGGACAAGGGGGCAGCGCTGGCGGCGCTCCCCACGCGTGGGCAGTGAGTCCCCCACAGGCCTGAACCCCCAAACCCTCAGTGCCCGCCCTCCTCTGCGCCCTCCTGTCCCCCTTCATCTTTCCTGTCCCCCTCTGTCTTTCCCTGTCCCCCTCTGTCTTTCTTGTCCCCCTCCATCTTTCTTGTCCCACTCCATCTTTCCTGTTCCTCCTGTCCCCTTCTTTGTTCTGCCCCCATTCCTTCTCCCCCTTCATCCCCTCTGTCTCCCCCTGACCCGTAAATCCGCCCTATTCCTTTATTCCCTCTGTTTTCTCCATCCCCCCTTTCCCTCCCATCCCTTTATCCCAAAATTCAGCTGTTTTGAGCCCCCAGGCTGCCGTGGGGCAGGAGGAATAGGGGCATTTCGGGGGGTCGGGCTCGTCGCTGGGGGTTTGCAGCCAGGCCACCCCCAGTGTGTCCCCAGCGTGTGCCAGGGCTCACCGCAGCCCCCCCTGGGGACGCAGGATCCTGTGGAAAGGCAGAGGGGACGCGCTGCCCACCCCGCCTGGACGAGCCGTGCCCGCCCCGTGCCCACCCAGCCCCCAGCCCTGCCCGACGCCCGTGCCCTCCCCGGAGACCCCCCCAGCTGCTGCCAGGCCGTAAGTGGCGTCCCCAGCCCCCCGTTTTGGGGTGCAGGTGCTGCTGGGTCGCTGCTGACCCCCTGTCCCTCGCAGGGCCCACGGGACGAAGGTGGTGGCCAAGGGAGCCACCATCCCCGTGGGGCTGAACTTTGTGAAGATCCACTGCCAGAACGAAGCTGTCTACCAGTACCACGTGACCTTCAGGTGATAATGGGGGGCCGGGGTCCCCCACAGCCCCTCGAGGGTCCCCCACAGCCCCTCGAGGTGTCCCCAGGCAGAGCCCTCTGCGTCCCTCCTGCTGTCCAGGCTGCCATGAGGTGGAGCGGCCCTGGCACAACAAAGAGCTCTGGGTTTTTGCTTTCAGGGGGGATTTTTGGGGGGCTGAGCGAGGTCTGGGGGGGCAGAGGAGGGAGAAAAGGCCCTGTGTGCCCCCAGCCCCGAGGTGGAGTGCAAGGCTGCCCGCTTTGCCATGCTGAAGGAGCAGCACGCCGTGACCGGGGACGTGATGGCCTTCGACGGCTCCATCCTCTTCCTGCCCATCCAGATCCCCAAGGTAAGGGGTAGGGGGGGGGTCTCCCCCGGTTTGGGGGTACGGGGGTGCCCCTGTTTTGGGTGAGGGAGCCCCCTCTGGCCCTGCCAAAGGTCAGCCTGAAGGCTCAGAGGAGCAGCGACAGGGAGGAGATCTTCATCAACATCCAGATGACCAAAATCCTGGAGCCCAGCTCGGATCTCTGCATCCCCTTTTACAACGTGGTGTTCCGCAGGTGAGAGACCAGAGAGACCCTCCCTGAGCTCCAGGGACAAGACCCCTTCCTCCTCCTTCCTGTCAGTCCTCATCCAGCCCTGCTTTTCCTTCCTTAGGGTGATGAAAATCTTAAACATGAGCCTGGTTGGGAGACATTTCTTTGAGCCTGCCCAGGCCACCACCCTACAGAAATACAGGTGGGTGCTGGCACCTTCCTTCCCACAGAGTCATCCCTGTTTCCCTGGAAACTGGGAAGTGTTCCCAGGTCAGCCTGACTTTGGCTGTTCTGAGAAGTTGGGAGCTGGGAAATGAATCCCTGAGTTTTGGGGGGTTCCTTGGCTGCTCTGGGCTAACCCAGGCCTCTTTCCCTCCGGGCACAGCCTCCACATCTGGCCGGGATACGCCGTCAGCATCCGGAGGAAGGACGGGGGGCTCTTCCTCATGGTGGACGCCATCCACAAGATCATCCGCAGCGAGTCCGTGCTGAGCTTGATGTGAGAGCAGCAGCAAAACCCCACAGGCTCTGGGGACAGGGGTGTTGTAATTTTGGGATGGCACAGGGGGGGAGCATTCCGTGCCTCTCCTCTTTTCCCAGGCAAACCATCCACTCCCAGAGCCAGAGGACGTTCCAGGACGAGTGCACCAAGCAGCTGGTGGGGAGCGTGGTCATGACTCGCTACAACAACCGCACCTACCGCGTGGATGACATCGACTGGGACAAGACCCCCAAGGACACTTTCACCCTGGCCAGCGGGCAGGAGATCACCTTTGTGGAGTACTACAGGTGAGGAGCAGCTGCTGGAGCTGGATCATCCCCTGGGAATGGGCAGGGGCTGATCTGAGGTGGGGCAGTGGGAGCAGGGAGGTTTCGCTGCCCATGGTGGGGGTTTGGGTTTCCATTCCAAACCGAAATTCCAGGCTTGTGTGACACTGCTGTTTTTCCAGCAAGACCCACGGGATCACCATCAGGGAACTGGACCAGCCCCTGCTCGTCCACAAGCCAAAGGAGAAGCAGACACCAGAGGGGATGGTGAGCCAGGCACAGAGATCCATGGGCTGCTCTGGGCTCCTCCAGCCCAGAGAGATCCATGGGCTGCTCTGGGCTCCTCCATGGGCTGCTCTGGGCTCCTCCAGCCCCGAGAGATCCATGGGCTGCTCTGGGCTTCTCCATGGGCTGCTCTGAGCTCTGTCTATGAGCCCAGAGAGATCCAGATCCGTGGGCTGCTCTGGGCTCCTCCAGCCCCTGGGGAGAGCAGGAGTTCCCAGCCCCTGGAATGCTGACGGTGCCTCTCCCTCCCTGCAGCGCCAGCTGAAGATGGTGCTGCTCGTGCCAGAGCTCACCTTCCTCACCGGCCTCTCCGACCTCCGCAAGAACAGTCGCATGCTGAAGGTCAGAGCCTGCCTCGTGCCCCGCTCCCAGCTTTGCCCGGGGTTTCCCAGGGTTTGTGGGGAGCCCTGCCCTGCTCCCAGCTTTGCCCGGAGTTTGTGGGGAGCCCTCCCTCACCTCTGGGTGTTGCTGCTGCAGGAGGTGATGTGGGAGATGATCCAGAGTCCCCAGCAGCACTACCAGCGCCTCACCGGCCTCCTGCGCCGCATCCGCGACACCCCGGAGGCTTCCCAGGAGCTGCAGCGCTGGGGGCTGGTCCTGGCCACTGATATCTACAGGGTAAGGGCTGTGGGGCTCCTGGCCCTCCCCTGGGCCCCAGGCAGAGGAGGCAGCTCCGGAGATTCCCGCTCTGCCCAGACCCAGGGTCACATCCTGCCCGTGGAGCGCATCAACCTCCGGCACCGCTCCTTCCTTCCCGCCGAGGAGCTGGGCTGGCACCGCGAGGTGACGAAGGAGGTGCCCATCGCCGTGGTGAGCAGAGCCTGCCCTGCTGGGCACAGCTGGGCTGGGTTTTCCTGAGCGCTGGCGTTCTGCCTGAGCCCCTTCCAGCACAAACCCTTCCCTTGTTTGTGTTGGATTTGCGCTCCAGCCTGTTTTTCCAGAGGAGTTGGAGGTATGTGGCTGTGCTGTCTGCTTTCCCACCTCATCCCAGGGTGGAGGGAGCCTTTCACATGCAGGAATTGGCTGCAATTCAGTCCAAATTTCTCTTGGGCCACTTTCCCTTTTCCAGATTCCCCTCTGTGCTCCAGATTTCTCTTGGGCCACTTTCCCTGTTCCAAATTCCCCTCTGTGCTGCAGGTTCCTCTTGGCCCAGATTCCCTCTCCCAAATTCCCCTTGGTGCTCTGGATTTCTTTTGGGTCACTTCCCTTTTCCCAAATCCCCTCTGTGCTGCAGATTTCTCTTGGGCCACTTTCCCTCTCCCAAATTCCTCTCTGTTCTGCAGGTTCCTCTTGGGCCAAATTCTCTCTCCCAAATTCCCCTTGGTGCTGCAGATTTCTCTTGGGCCACTTTCCCAAATTCCCCTCTGTGCTGCAGGTTCCTCTTGGCCTGAATTCCCTCTCCCACATTTCCCTCTCCCAAACTCCCTGCTGTGCTCCAGGTTCCTCTAGGCCCACTTTTCCTCTCCCAGATTTCCCTCTGTGCTTGGTAGGTTTCTCCTCTCCCAAACAGGAATGTGCTGCATGGACTGGATTGCAGAAACAGCCCCAAACCACGGCCTGTGCTGGCTTTTCTCCCAGATCTCCATCAATTCCTGGCTCCTGATCTATCCCAAGAGGCTGCAGCACCTGGCCAAGGACCTGCTGGCATCCATGAGGAGCAGCTGTGGGGCCATGGGGATGCAGGTGGGACAGCCCTCGGTGCAGGAGCTGCGGGATGATCGCATCGAGACCTACGTGAGGGCCATCCAGGGCTCCCTGGGGAGCCAGGTGAGGAGCAGGGACATCCCTGGGGGATCTTTGGGAAGCACTGGAGGGAAGCTCAGCCTGCAGAAGAAGAGGCTCAGAGGGACCTTATTTTTCCCTAAAAACCCATGACAGGGGTGTGAAGTCAGGTGGGGTTGGGAACAAAGGACAGGACGAGAGGGAACAGCCCCAAGCTGTGCCTGGGGAGGCTCAGGTTGGACTCCAGGAGGAATTTTTTCATGGAAAGGGGGGTTAAATACAGGAAAGGTGGTTAAATTTTCTCTCATGGAAGGAGGGGTTAAATACAGGAAGGGTGGTTAAATTTCCTTTCGTGGAAAGGGGGGTTAAATACAGGAAAAGTGGTTAAATTTCCTTTCGTGGAAAGGGGGGTTAAATACAGGAAAAGTGTTTCATGGAAAGGGGGGTTAAATACAGGAAAAGTGGTTAAATTTCCTTTCATGGGAAGGGGGGTTAAATACAGGAAAGGTGGTTAAATTTCCTTTCATGGGAAGGGGGGTGAAATCCAGGAATGGGCTGCCCAGGGAGGCAGTGGAGTCCCCGTCCCTGGAGGTGTGGAAGTGGCACTTGGGGATGTGGGTCACTGGTGACCTTGGGTTTGGCTCAGTGCTCCAGGAGGGCTTTTCCAACCTGAACAATTCCATGATTCCCCTCAGGACAAGGTGCAGCTGCTCCTGTGCATCATCCCTGGTGGCCGGGACGACGTCTATGGGGCCATCAAGAAGCTTTGCTGTGTGCAGAGCCCTGTGCCCTCCCAGGTGGGCTGGGACCCCCATCCCTGCCCATCCCTGCCTGTCTCCAGCCTCACTTTTCCCTGAGTTTTCCCTCTCCACAGGTCATCAATGCCCAGTCCCTCGTGGGCCATCCTGGCAAGATCAGGAGCGTGGTGCAGAAAGTTCTGCTGCAGATCAACTGCAAGCTGGGCGGGCAGCTCTGGGGGGTTGATATCCCTCTGGTAAGGCAGGAACACCCTGGCCAGAGGCCTGGGATGAGCCTGGAAGCTCTAGAGGGGTTGGATTGTTGTTGGATTGTTGTTGGATTATTGTTGGATTATTGTGGGCTGGATGAACCAGCTGGAGAATCGGGGTTGGCTTCTCTTGGGTGCTCATGAGTCCCTTAGAGCTGGAGGGATCCAAGCTTAGAGGTGCCTGTTTGATCCCTAAATCCCACTGGCTGTTTTTCCCCCTTCCAGAAGCAGCTGAGGGTTGTTGGCATGGATATTATCCCTAAATCCCACCTGCCTTTTGTTGGCATGGACATTGCCCCTAAATCCTACCTGCCCCTGTACCCTCCATTATCCCTAAATCCTACCTGCCCCTGTACCCTCCATTATCCCTAAATCACATCTGCCTTCTCCCTTTCCAGAAGGAGCTGAGTGTTGTGGGCATGGACATTATCCCTAAATCCCACCATTTTTCCCTTTGCCAAAAACAGCTCAGAGTTTTGGGCATGGCCATTCTCCCTAAATCCCACCTGCCTTTCCCTGCTCCATTATCCCTAAATCCCACCTCTCTTCCTCTCTCTAGAAGCAGTTCACAGTTGTGGGCATGGCCATTATCCCTAATTCCCACCTCTGTTCCCCTCTCCAGAAGCAGCTGATGGTCATGGGCATGGCCATTATCCCTAAATCCCATCTTCCCCCTCCAGAAGCAGCTGATGGTCGTGGCATGGCCATTATCCCTAAATCCCACCTCTGTTCCCCTTTCCAGAAGCAGTTCACAGTTGTGGGCATGAACATTGTCCCTAAATCCCACCTGCTTTTCCCTGCTCCATTATCCCTAAATCCCACCTCTGTTCCCCCTCCAGAAGCAGCTGATGGTCATGGCCATGGCCATTATCCCTAAATCCCACCTCTGTTTCCCTCTCCAGAAGCAGCTGATGGTCGTGGGCATGGACATCCACCACAGCAGGAGCCAGGGGATGCGCTCTGTCATCGGCTTCGTGGCCAGCATGAACCAGTACGTGGCTTCCTAGGAAACAGGGGAGGTTTTCCTTCCCTGCCCTGGCAATTTTGGGATTTCCCACCCCAAATTCCCCTTTCCTTGGCCAGGAAAGGGGTGAGGGTGCTGCTCTGCCCGAGCTGCAGTGCTCAGCCAGGTGTCCCCCAGTGCTGGGGAAGGGCTGGCAATGCTGATCCAGGGCTGGTTTGGGGCTGTACAAGGGCTCAGTGGGCTTTGCCTGGTGCTGTGGGGGCTCCTCCAGGCTGCTCATTCCCCTTTTCCATCCCCAGCATCCTCACCAAGTGGTACTCCAGGGTGGTTTTCCAGATGCCCCACCAGGAAATCGCCGACAGCCTCCGGCTCTGCCTCTCCCAAGCCCTCAAGCGCTTCTACGAGGTGAGACCGCCCAAAACCCCCCTCCTATGGCTCCACATTCCCCCAAAACCAAGGGAAAACCTCCCAAACTTCCAGCCTGGAGACGTGCAGAGGAGCAAACCTCCCTGGCAGCCTTTGGACTGCACGTGGAGCTGGGCCAGCTCATCCTTATCTGGGGACGTGGGTTTGCTCAGGGGGAAGTGCCACGTTACAGCTCCCAGGGGCTGTCCCTTGTCCCCAGCCTGGGACAGGGCAAGGGCCAGGGAAAATCCCTGCTCTTGGGATTTCCCAGAGAAACCTCATCCCTGCAAGTGTCCAAGGCCTCCTTGGAGCACCCTGGGATGGTGGGAGGTTCCCTGGGATGGCAGGGGTGGCACTGGATGGGCTTTAAGGTCCCTTCCAGCCTGAACCATTCCAGGATTCTTTGATTTTATTTCCCCATCTCTCTGTGGATGCTGCAGGAACAGCCCTGGACACTGGGAATGTGCTGGGCAGGAGAGCCTGGAGGGACAGGGAATGGCTTCCCACAGCCAGAGGGCAGGGGGTGGGAGATGGGGAAGGAATTTCCCCTGGCTGGGATGAAATTCCCAGAGCAGCTGTGGCTGCCCTGGAAGTGTCCAAGGCCTCCTTGGAGCAACCTGGGGTGGTGGAAGGTTCCCTGCCATGGCAGGGATGGGATGGGATGGGATGGGATGGGATGGGATGGGATGGGATGGGATGGGATGGGATGGGATGGGATGGGATGGGATGGGATGGGATGGGATAGGATGGGATGGGCTTTAAGGTCCCTTCCAGCCCAAACCATTCCAGGATTCTTTGATTTTATTTCCCCATCTCTCTGTGGATGCTGCAGGAACAGCCCTGGACACTGAGAATTCGCTGGGCAGGAGAGCCTGGAGGGACAGGGATGGATGGGAGATGGGGAAGGAATTCCTGGCTGGGATGGAATTCCCAGAGGAGCTGTGGCTGCCCCTGGATCCCTGGAAGTGTCCAAGGCCAGCTCAGAGCACCCTGGGATAGTGGAAGGTGTCCTGCCCGTGGCAGAGCATGGAATTGAGATGATTTTAAGGCTCCTTCCCACCCAAATCAGTCTGGAATTCTGTGATTAATTCAAACACATCCCTCCCCAAACCCACCCCGAGCTGCATTCCTGTGGGGACTCATTAAATTCCCAGCTCTATCCCAACACCCAGACTTCTCCTGCCCAGGGAATATTTCCCCACCTCCCTCAGCTAATCCTGTGCATGGCAGGGAGGTAAAAAGGAGCTGATTTTGTCCATTTCCCCCCAGCTGAACCATTCCCTGCCCATGAAGATCGTGGTGTACCGGGATGGGGTCTCTGACCCCCAGCTGGACACGGTGCTCAAGTACGAGGTGCCCCAGCTCCAGAAGAGCTTCCACACCTTCCAAAATTACCAGCCCAGCCTCGTGGTCATGGTGGTACAGAAGCAGCTGAGCACCAACTTCTACTGCCTGTCAGGAGAGGAGTTTGTGTCCCCACCCCTGGGCACCGTCATCGACCACGGCGTCACCAGCTCGGGCAGGTGAGGGGCAGAGCTGGGGCTGGGGTAAAAACCACCCTGGGGAGGGGTAAAAAACACCCCCAGGGGAAAAAATTAACCTGGGTGTAAAAAACATGGAGATGAAAATGCCCCAGGGTGGAAAAAAATCCACCCTGAATGTGAAAAAATGGCTGTAAAAGCACCCCAAGGTGCAAAAAAATGGTTGTAAAAATAGCCCAGGGTGCAAAAAAAAAAAAAACCTGAGTGCAAAAAAAAATTCCCAGGGTGAGAAATTGTAAAAATAGCCCAAGGTGTTGGAAAAAATCCAGCCCAAGGTGTAAATGGTGTGTAAAAGCCCCTCAGTTTGCAAGAAAATGGCTGGAAAAATACTATAAGGTGTTTTATCATTTATTGTTTTTACAAAATAAGGCACTCTGGGGTATACAAACATCTTGAGTGAAAAAAATTGTTATAAATGGTTAAAAATTTTTATTTTGCACCCCAGGGTGCATAAAAAAAAATAACCAGAGTGTAAGAAAAATGGTGGCAAAAACAATCCAGGGTGCAAAAAAATTCCTGTGGAGTGCAAAAATTAAACCCTTGTGGTTCAAAACCACCGTTCTGAGGTGTAAAAAACAGCTCAGTCTGGGCTTCAGAGCACCCTGAGGTGTAAAAATCCTCATTTTGGGGTGGAAAAAAAAAGAGAATTGGGGTTTGTTTTGCCCTTGCAGGGAGGATTTCTTCCTGCTGGCCCATCACTCCCGGCAGGGCTGCAGCGTTCCCACGCGCTACATCTGCATGTGGAACACGGCCAACCTCAGCTCCGAGCACCTCCAGAGGTAAGGGGGGCCCTGGCACCCCAAAATCCTCCCTGGGGAGTGGAGGAGACCCTTGAAATCATCCAGAGGAAATGCAGGAGTCACGGGGTTTCTGGGATCCTGCAGCACCCCAAAGTATTGCAGAGGGAAGGGGAGGGACCCTCAAAATCATCCTGGGAAAAGTGCAGGAGTCCAGAGTTCCTGAGATCCTGCAGCACCCCAAAATTCTCCCTGGGGAGTGGAGGAGACCCTCAAAATCATCCAGGGAAAAGGGCAGGAGTCATGGGGTTCCTGAGATCCTGCAGCACCCAAAAATCTTCTCTGGGGAGTGGGAGAGACTCCCAGAATCCTCCCTGGGCGATGGGGGAGACCCTTAAAATCATCCAGGAGTCCCAGAGTTCCTGAGATCCTACAGCACCCCAAAATATTGCAGAGGGAAGGGGAGGGACCCTCAAAATCATCCTGGGAAAAGGGCAGGAGTCCCAGAGTTCCTGAGCACCCCAAAATCCTCCCTGGGGAGTGGAGGAGACCCTCAAAATCATGCAGGGGAAATGCAGGATTTCCTGAGATCCTGCAGCATCCCAAACTACTCCAGAGGGAAGGGGAGAGACCCTCAAAATCATCCTGGGAAAAGGGCAGGAGTCCCAGAGTTCCTGAGATCCTGCAGCACCCCAAAATCCTCCCTGGGGAGTGGAGGAGACCCTCAAAATCATCCAGGGAAAAGGGCAGGAGTCATGGGGTTCCTGAGATCCTGCAGCACCCCAAAATCCTCCAGAGGAAGGGCAGAGATTTCTGCAGCTGCCCAAGATTCCACAGCCCCCCAGTTCCCTGGGCAGGGTTCTTACAGCCCCCCAAAATCCTCCTTTGGGAGTGGGAGACACCCTCCAAATCCCATTTCTCCCTATTCCAGGAGGGATCTGGACCTGGCTCCATCTCCTTTTCCGGGAATCCCAAATCCCAATTCCCTCCCTGTCCCAAGGACAGGGACAGCTGGAAGCAGGTTCTAGGAGGGATCTGGACCTGGCTCCATCCCCTTTTCCCCAAATCCCATTTCTTCCTGTTCCGGGAGGGTCTGGACCTGGCTCCATCCCCTTTTTCAGGAATCCCAAATCCCATTTCTGGGATAGCTGGGAGCAGGTTCTGGGAGGGATCTGGACCTGGCTCCATCCCCTTTTCCAGGAATCCCAAATCCCATTTCTGGGATAGCTGGGAGCAGGTTCTAGGAGGGATCTGGACCTGGCTCCATCCCCTTTTCCAGGAACCCCAAATCCCATTTCTGGGATAGCTGGGAGCAGGTTCTGGGAGGGATCTGGACCTTTTCCAGGAATCCCAAATCCCGTTTCGCCCTGTCCCCAGGTTGACCTTCAAGCTGTGTCACCTGTACTGGAACTGGCCGGGCACCGTCCGTGTCCCTGCCCCCTGCAAGTACGCCCACAAGTTGGCATTCCTGGTGGGGCAGGTCCTGCACCACGAGCCCAGCGCCCACCTCTGCGAGCAGCTCTTCTTCCTTTAACCTGCCAGGACCCAGGAATCCGGGATTGCACCGGGAAATCCGGGATTGCACCGGGAAAATGGGATTGCACCTGGAATTCCCGCTGCTGTTTGCCCCCCTTGCCAAGGAGGATCTTCCTCAATTCCCTGTTCTGGTGTTAATTTATTCTTTGTTGGTTGCAGCAGCATCCCAGGGCTGTGGGGTTTTAATTTGGGAATTATCCCCATGGGGATGACCCCAAAGGAATATCCTGCTGGTTTCTAGCCCTCCCTGTAAAGGGGGTTGAGTTAAAGAGCCCCAAAAGTGCTGCTGCTCCCACAGCTCATCCCTGTGCAGGTGCTGGATGTAAATCCCAAAGATTTCAGGGTTTTTTCCCCCCCAGTTTCTTGCATTTCCACGCAGGTTTAAAGTTTGGTTTTGTTGTTTTTTTTTTTTTTCCTGGGCTTTTCCAAGCTGCTGTTAAACAAACCAAAGCTCCAGTTTGGCCGGTTCTCCCGTCCTTGAGGAGTCACTGGTTTTCCAAGGAGAATTCTTTGTGGATTCAGGTTGTTACCCCAGGGAAAGGTTGGAGTTTTCACCTATTTTAGGTGCTTTTTTTTAAGTTGGAATCCCCTCCTTTTCTCTTCCCTGTAGCCAGTTTTTTGGTTCTTTCCAATAAAATTGTTGCTGGCAGCTGCTCCCCTCGTGGATTTTTGGGAGGGTGCTGGTGACCACATCCTGCCCCTCATTTTTTGGGGGATGCCAGGATGGAGCAGGGGCACTCGGGGGGAGTCACAGCAGCGGTGCCACCGGGGCTGTCACCTTGTGCCCCCGGGTTAATCATTTACCCCTGTTTTATTTGCCGATCCCCACGGACTTTGGCAGCGTAGCCCAGCCTGGGGTGGGATTTAGGAACAAATCTTGGCCCTGGGGGTGCTGGGCTGGGGTTTTGGGGGTCCCCCAGCTCTGCCTGACCCCATCCAGCAGCACTTTCTATCCCAGCTCTGCCTTTTCCTTGTCCCTGCCAGCTCCTCGGCACAGGGAGAGGAGCCAGGATGGCTCTGCCTGCCTGGATTTGTCCCCCCTGGGCTTTCCCAGGGGGTCCTTGGGGTCCCCCAGCCCCACCCCAGGGGATGTTTGGTGCTGGGACCCCTCGGGAAGGGCTTGAGGGGGGATCCCAAGGGGTGTTTGGAGGGTCCTTGGGGTGCCCTGTGCCCCTAAAGGGTGTCTGAGGTGCCCCCAGGGGGATGTTGGGGGATCTGTGGGATCCCTCAGGGTCTTGTTGCCCTTAGGGTGGGTGTCCAGGGGTCCCAGATGGGTTTTTGGGGGGTCCCAATGCTCCTGGGGTGTGTTTGGTGGTGCCGGTGCCCCAGCGTGGGTGTTTTGGGGTGATCCCAGGGGATGTTTTGGGGCAGTCTGGGGGGTCCCAGGTGGGATTTTTGGGGGTCTTGGTGCTCCTGGAGTGTGTTTGGGGTCCCAGTGTCACAGAGAGGGCTGTTGGAGCAGCTTGGGGATCTCGGGTGGGATTTTTTAGGGGGTCCCAGATGGGATTTTGGGGTTCCTGAGTGGGGTTTTTTAGGGGACCCTGGGTGAGATTTTTGGGGAGTCCCAGATGGGGTTTTGGGGGGCTCCCAGGTGGGATTTTTTAAGGAGTCCCAGACAGGGTTTTGGGGTTCCCAAGTGGGATTTTTTTCAGGGGTCCTGGGTGAGATTTTTGGTGGTTCTGGGTAGGGTTTTTTAGGGGGTTCTGGGTGAGATTTTTGGGAGTTCCTGAGTGGGATTTTTGGGGTCCTGGGTGAGATTTTTGGGAGTTCTTGGGTGAGGTTTTTGGGGATTCCCGGGTGGGATTTTTGAGGTCCTTGGAGGGATTTTTTTAGGGGGTTCTGAGTGAAAATTTTGGGGATCCTGGGTAAGGTTTTTGGGGGTTCTGGGTAGGATTTTTTTAGGGGGTCCCAGGTGAGATTTTTGGGAGTTCCTGGGTGGGATTTTTGGGGGAGCCCGGGTGGGATTTTTGGGGTCCTGGATGAGGTTTTTGGGGTCCCAGGTGAGATTTTTGGAGGGTCCCGGGTGGGATTTTTGGGGTCCTGGATGGGATTTTTGGGGTTCCCTGGTGGGATTTTAGGAGTCCCAGGTGAGATTTTTGGGGGTCCTGGGTGAGATTTTTGGGGTCCCGGGCGGGATTTTTAGGGGCTCCTGGGTGGGGTTTTTGGGGGTTCCCGGGCGGGATTTTTAGGGGCTCCTGAGTGGGGTTTTTGGGGGTTCCCGGGTGGGATTTTTGGGGTCCCGAGTGGGATTTTTGGGGTTCCTGGGTAGGATTTTTGGGGTCCCGGGTGGGATTTTTGGGGGTCCCGGCGCTGCGCCGCTGAGGGAGCGGGGCCTGAGGCGGAGGGGGCGTGGCCGGGGGCGGCGGCAGCCAATGGGAGCGCTCCCCGTGCCGGCGGCCGCGCGTGCGCGCTGCGCGGCCCCGAGCGGCGGCGGCGGGAGCGGTAGCGGAGGTAGGACCGGGATGGACCGGGACAGGCACGGGACAGGCACGGGACAGGCACGGCAGCCCTGCCGTGCGATGGGAAACCGGCTGCGGGAACGGGCCCCGCGGAGAGGGAGGCAGCGGAGCGGGGGGAGCGGGCTGGGGCCGGCCCCGAGCCCCGGATGGGGATGGGGGATGCAGAGAGGGATGAAGGATGCAGGGAGCGGCTGTTTAGGGTTTGGGGCCTGTCCTTGGGGCAGCCATGGGAGCTCGTTTTGGGACAGGCCGTGGGGTCTGGGGCAGAGGAGGGTGCAGGTGGAGGAGGGGTCGGAGGTGCAGGACCCTGTTATGGAGTGCAGGACTCAATTTTGGGGTGCAGGCCCCAGTTATGGGGTCTGACACCACCAGTGCAAGCTCTGGGACCACGCAGCGGCGGTGGGATGGGGAGAGGGGTGGGATGGGGCAGGGAGCGGGCGGCAGCAGCTGCTCCAGCCCGGGGGGCACTGGGCAGGACTGGGGGGGTCCCTGTGGGGTGCGATGCCCGGGGGATATCCCGGTTCCGCTGCCCCTCTGCCCGCCCCGGGCTGGGATCACGGGCAAGGAAAGGACAGGACTCCGTCCGGAGGCTCCAGGGTGTCGGTGACCCAGGAACGGGTCCGCTGCCAGCCCCGGGACAGCCGCAGGGCACGGAAAACCTCCGGCTCCTGGAGCCCTCCTTGCCGCAGGACACGTGGAGCGCGATTGCTCCGGAAGGCCCCGCGGGCTCCGGCCGCCCCCACAGGAGCGCGATGGCTCCGGGGCTGGAATTCGGGGTCCCGCTGGCCCTGTCCCCTCCCGGTTTGCGGCAATCCCCGCGCGGGATTTCGGGGCTGACGTCGCCGGGGTCATGCTCGGCTGTGCCAGCGGTTCCCATTCCCGGCCTCACCTTCGGGGATGTGCGGATTGCGGCCGGGACCGCTGAGCTCCGGGAAATGCAGCCCGGCGAGATGGGCAGGGTCTGCCCGGCCTCGGGAGCTGCGTGCTGCTGTCGTGGCATCGCTCCCGGGCACATCCCTCTCGGGCAGCCGTCCCTTGGCGTGGCAGCGCTCTATCCGTGCCCCAGCCCGATAAAGTAGGTCAGGCGCTGGCTCCGGGCTCTCGGAGCGCATCCCGGAGCGAGAACGCCCTTGAAGGTAGCGGGCAGGAGGTCGGGGGGCTCCGCGGGGGTCGCAGCTGGCGGTGGGGATGGCGAGGCTCGGTGTTCTTTGGTGTTTGTCCCGGGATGCTGGGCTGGGTGTGCTCGGCACCCTCCTGCCTTGCCCCGGGATTGCAGCAGGTCGGAGCCCCCCGGGATGTGCCTCTTTGGGCTCTTCCCTTCCGTAGGGGCGGCTCCTCCACCTCGTTTTGCCCTAAAACGGAGCGAGCCTGTGCAGCCTGTGCCCGGCTCTGCCCTTCCTGCCTTTCCTTTGGCAGCGGGGGGAAAGTTGAGGTCCGGTTTTCCAGCCTGGATGTATCCGGCTCAGCCCAGCTTTGGGAGAAACCCCCGGGAGGGGTTTTGGCAGCGGGGAGAGCTGCGTGCCTTGGCACTCGTGTGCTCCATCGGTGTGCAGGGAGCAGGAGGGCTCCCGGTGGCACCGGGGATTTGTGGAGCACCCGGCTGGAAAGGGCAGCGAGCAGGACGTGCAGCCAGCCGGGACAAACCTTTGGAACGTTGGGCTGTGTGCCAGCACCTGTGGGAGCCTGGATGTCCCACGGAGCCCAGGAGGACTCACCTGGAAGGGTGGGTTGGGATAGGGAGGCAGAGGAAGGGTCTGGGCTCGCTGGGAGATGCTGAAGAGGCAGAGATCCCTCGGGTCTCCCCACCCAGCAGGGTGTTCCCAGCAGCAGCACCACTCTGGATGGGCTTCCTCCCTCATTTTGGGAGGAGAGGGGTTAAGTCAAAGCATCCAAGCTAAGCCCCGGCAGGAGAAGGCTAAAAGCTGCCGGAGAACAAAGCTCACAAAGTGGTGGTAAGCTGGTAAAACCTGTGGGAATGTGGGAGCCTTCAGGGGCAGTGGGGTCCTGCATGGGGAGCGGGGTCCTGCGGGTTCCCTGCAGCCCCTTGGCATGGAAATCCTGGCCCCAGGTTATTTTTGGAACAATTGCTTGGCCGGGCCTCAAAAACGTCCTGGTTTTTAGAAGAGACTGGAGCCTGTAAGCTGTCAGCACAGGCCAGGCACTGTGGGGTGTCCAGGGCTGGGTCAGGAGCACCGGGAGCAGCTCCAGGGGGATCAGGAGGTGCACCTGGAACCTCACACTGGGACTGGGATGGCTGCTGCATTGATGGAGGCAGCAGATTTTTATTTTCTCCTTGCCAATCCCAAATTTGCCGTCCACCTCTCAGGGAAGCTTTCCCAGGAAGGCAGCCTGAGCTCCAGGCTCCTGGGAGCCTCCCAGGGTGGACGTGCAGGTCGTGCCTGGCGTCCCCTCCTCTCCCTGCGCCCCTTCCTTTGCACCCCGGGGCTGTGCCACCCCTCTTTTATCAATTCCCGGCACATATGAAAAGGACAGAGAGGGCAAGGATTGATTCTGGGCAAACACTATAAAGGCACCTACAGTTAGAGCAGGTAAGCTCACTCGGTTCATGGTAATTATCCTGGTTAAATTATAACCTCATGAACAGGCCACCTCTGTCCCCAGGGCTGCCTTGTCCCTCCGAGCGCTGGCATTGAGGCGTTTGTGTCCCAGCCTCGGTGACACCGAGGGGACCCACGCGTGGCCAGGGCTGGAGAGTGACTGCTCACCCCCCCCAGAGCTGATTTGGGGCTGGCAGAGCTGGGTTTTGGCACAGCCCTGCCTGCTTCCCGACCATCCTGCTCTTCCCAGGGTCCCCGAGGTGCTGTGGAGCTGGAGAGCCCCCAGGAGCCGTGTGCTGGCAGCCCCCCACGGTGAGTGAGGGGCTTGGGGTGGCTCAGGGTGGAGGAGGAGGGGGTGGTTTTGCATGGAAACATTGTGGAAAAATGCTGAGACCTCCGTCCCCTGAAGATAAATCATGTTCCCCCTTTCCCTGAGGATAAATCCATCGGTGGGGTGGAGCAGCCGTGGTTGGAGCGCTGGGAATGCCAAAGCCAACAGCAGTGTGGTTTCTCTCCCAGCATCCCAGAGGCACCATGATCCCCAGCGTGGGCCCCCGGAGCTGCTGCCTGCTCCTGCTGCTCTGCCTCCTCCCCTGCCCGCAGGTCCGGGCGGGCAGGGACGGCCCCGGCGTCTCGGCAGCCTCCTTCCTGCAGGATCTGCTCCAGCGCTATGGGGAGAGCCAGACCTTGAGCCTGAAGGAGCTCAAGGCCCTGCTGAACCGCCTGGATGTGGGAGTGGGACACGCCAATGTCTCCCAAACACCTCAGCAGCGCCTGAACCTCTCCCGTGTAAGGAGGGGACTCCCAAAACCTCCCTGTGGGCCCCCAAAACTTCCCTGCACATTCCTGAAATCTCCCTGCGGAGCTGTGGGGATCTCAAGGCACATTTCTGTCCCTTCCCTCCCGCAGTGCTTCAGCTCTGTGGAGCTTTTTGCCATCCACAACCTGAGCGAGGGCTCCCCTGTGGGGCACAGCGAGTTCAAGGAGTTCTGCCCCACCATCCTGCAGCAGCTGGAGTCGAGGGCGTGCGCCTCCGAAAACCTGGAAAATGAGGAGAATGAGCAGACAGAGGAGAGCAGGCCCAGCTCAGCTGAAGGTAATTGGGGTGCTGGGGGGGGTGCTACAGACACTGCCTGGTTCTGGAGCTTGGGGACATGAGGAACAGCCAGTTCCCACTCCTGGGAGTTCCCTCCTCCAGCAGCTGGCAATCCTGACCGAGTTTTCCTTGCTGTGGATGGTGTCATGGTGTGGTTTTGCTGGGATAACCTCTGTGCCTCCAGGATAGCTGGATGAGGAGGGGACTCTGCTGTGGGTTCCCCTGGGTGGGAGGGGGTGACCTGGAGGGACCTGCTGGCCTCCAGCTGCCGGTGGATGCTCAGCCAGCTCCCGCCCATCCCGGTGCCAACGCTGCCCAAGGTCTTGGATCAGCGGCCCTGAGCACAGCTCAGCTTCTCCCACGCTGGGGCTGGCTGGGGAAAACCTTTTCCAAGCAACCCCCTGGCTTCATTCCCACCTTCCCTGCAAACCCAGGATGGTTTTGTCGCAGCTGGAGCACCCGGAGCACAGGGAGCTGCCCCGGAGCCTTTCCCACCTGCCCGGGTCCGGGCTCTCCTGAGAGCCTCGGTAATGTCTGGCCCTCGTTTCTTCTCGTTCCGCAGTGTGGGGCTTTGGTTTTCTCAGTGTGTCCATGATTAACGTGGCCTCCCTGCTCGGAGTCCTCATCGTGCCGTGCTCCCAGAAGGCCTTTTTCAGCCGGGTGCTGCTGTTTTTCATCGCGCTCTCCATCGGCACGCTGCTCTCTAACGCGCTCTTCCAGCTCATCCCAGAGGTGCGGTAGAACGTCCCTGCCTCTCTCCCGTCTCCGGGGGCAGCTCCGTGGGCGCCCTCTCTGCCTCCACCCCGCCGAATCGATCCGACCCCTCGTCACCCGAGGCTCAGGGCTTGGCTCAAGGGGCTGTGCAGGGCTTTTCTCACCCCTCTGAGCACCAGGAAACCCTCAGTGTCCTCCGTCCCTGCCACGTCTGAGGAGTGGGAATGTGCTGGGAGAAGCTGTTTGCTCCTGCTCTGGGCGTCCAGGAGTTTATCCCTTGGAGGGATGTGCTGAGCCACATTTGTGGCAGCAGTACTGGCATGAGCCAGAGGGGAAAAAAATGTGAACTATCCATGAAAATATGATCAAATATCCATATAAAAACACAGAGAGCAGCCTGGCTTCCTCTGGAATCAGCCAACTTTTAAAAATCCTTTAATTGCCTTTTTTTTCCTCCCCTACCTGATTTCCCAGCCCAATGTTCCCACAAGGGTTCTGCCTTCCATGAGGTATCCTGGTGCTCTGATGGGACCGACAGAAATATCGCAAATTAATTGTGTTGTAATTGCGCAGTTCTGGAGCTGAATAAATCCACCCGGATTGGAAACCTTTGGAATGTGGTCCAGGTGCCTCCTCAGAGCATGAGCTGGATTTGGCACATCCAACCTTAAAATTCCAGTGGGTTTTTCCCCCTGGTGTTGCCTGTTTGCTGCCAGGCAGTGAACGCCTCATCCGTGCTGGCAGTGGGATGTTTTTCCGAGCTTTTCAGCTCCAGAACTGCAACTTTTATTTGCTGGACATAAAAAACCAAGCGCCTCTAATTCCTGATCTGCCAGGAATTGAAATGCCAGAGGTACCCTCCAGCCCTGCCAGCACCCGGAGCACCCCGGCTGGGACTGGCTGCAGGATGGGGCTGAAGCGTACGAGGTGCTGGGGGGACCCAGGAGCTCTGTGGCTTGGGAACGGCCCATGGAGCAGAGCTGGAGGCTGGCTGGGCCGTGGCCTGGCTGCCAAAACCCAGCTGAGATTCCCAAAGCCGCGGAGCGCCGGGTTCGCCCTTTGGAGGTGGCGCCAGATGAACAACAATCACTAATGAATGTCCTCTTCTCTCCCTCCCTCCTCTCTCTGTGCTGTCGGTGTGGATTCCTCCCCTGCCCATCCCCACGTTGATCTCGTCCCTTCCCGTCTCCCGTCTCCCGGGGTGGGTTTGGCTCTGCCAGTCTGGGGTTACGGTTTCCTCTGCGTCTCCGTCATCTCCCTGTGCTCGCTGGTGGGAGCCAGCGTGGTGCCCTTCATGAAGAAGACATTTTACAAGCGGCTGCTCCTCTACTTCATAGCTCTGGCGATTGGAACTCTCTACTCCAACGCCCTCTTCCAGCTCATTCCCGAGGTAGGGAGAGGACTGGCGGGTCTGTGCTTTTCTCTCTCTCTCTCTCTCTCTCTCTGGGGCTGTTTCTCTCTCTCTGGGCGCTCGCTGGCTGGAGAAGGGGAAGGCGGCGCCGGAGGGGAGCCCAGAGCGAGGTATGGAGGGCTGGAAGCCACTCGGAGCTGGAGTTTGGAAGGGAATGGCTCCAGGGAGATCCCTGGTTTGTTTTATTGCCTTTTCTGGCTTTTTCTAGCTCTGGAGGTAGGTCCCAAATCGGTTTTGGCATCCCTGCCCCAGGGCGGGTGCTGGATCCAATGCCTCGGGGCACAGCCGGCTTGGAGGAGGGAGTGAGGGAGATTAAAGGTGCACAAAGGTGTTTCCTGAGCTTGTCCCAAAGCAGCTGCTCCTCAGAGAGAGCTCAGAGCTGTGTCACCCCTCCAGTGTCACCCCAGGGGCAAAGGCAGATGAAGGACACTGCCAGGGCCTGCTCCTCATCCTCTCCTGGGTCCCCTCCTGCCTGCAGGCATTTGGATTCAACCCTCAGGAAGATTATTGCGTTTCCAAATCCGCTGTGGTGTTCGGGGGCTTCTACCTCTTCTTCTTCACAGAGAAGATCCTGAAGATGCTCCTGAAGCAGAAGGACCAGGTGAGGTGGAGCAGGGGATGGTGAGGTGGGAAACAGCGGGAATTTTGGGATGGAAGGGTGGGAAACAGCAGGAATTTCAGGATGGTGGGGTGGAAACAGCAGGGATATTGGGATAGTGGGGTGGGAAACATCAGGGATAATGGGATGGCTGGGTTGGAAAAAGCAGGGATAATGGGATGGTGGGGTGGGAAAGAGCAGAAATTTCAGGGTAGTGGGACAGGAAAGAGCCGGAATATCAGCATGGCAGGGTAGGAAAGAGCAGGAATATGGGGATGTCTGACAGCCCTGAATCCCCTGATCCCACAGCACCACCATGGGCACAGCCACTACGGCCCTGAGGCTCTGCCCTCCAAGAAGGACCGGGAGGAGGGGGTCACGGAGAAGCTGCAGAACGGGGACATGGACCACATGATCCCACACATCACCAGTGACCTGGAGTGCAAGCCCCCCCCTGGGGATGACAAGGCTGTGGTGGGCTCCCTTTCTGTCCAGGTGAGCGCCTCATCCTGTGGCATTGTGACAAAATCCCAGCTGTCAGTTAAAACCAGTTCTGCAGCCCAAATTCTCTGTGTGTGGTGGGACCTGTGACCATCAGGGGTCGAGGATGAGGGAGGAGACGAGGATCTGACTCCATGTTTCAGAAGGCTGATTTATTATTTTATGATATATATTACATTAAAACTATACTAAAAGAATAGAAGAAAGGATTTCATCAGAAGGCCAGCTAAGAATAGAATAGCAAAGAATGATAACAAAGGCTTGTGGCTCAGACTCTCTGTCCGAGCCAGCTGGGCTGTGATTGGCCATTAATTAGAAACAACCACATGAGACCAATCCCAGATGCACCTGTTGCATTCCACAGCAGCAGATAACCATTGTTTGCATTTTGTTCCTGAGGCCTCTCAGCTTCTCAGGAGGAGAAATCCTAAGGAAAGGATTTTTCATAAAAGATGTCTGCGACAGGACCGAACAGCTCCGCTGTGCTGGTTTCATGATTAGTGGGGTGGTTTTCCCATCTGGAGGAGGGATCAGTGACCCCATTTGGGTGCTGATCCCTATTTTGGGGTGCTGTGGCAGGACCTGCAGGCCTCCCAGAGCGCGTGCTACTGGCTGAAGGAGGTGAGGTACTCGGACATTGGGACTCTGGCCTGGATGATCACGCTCAGTGACGGCCTCCACAACTTCATCGACGGCCTGGCCATCGGCGCCTCCTTCACCGTGTCTGTCTTCCAAGGGATCAGCACCTCCGTGGCCATCCTGTGTGAGGAGTTCCCACACGAGCTGGGTATGTGTCTCCTTGGGGCTGCCCCTGCTCCTGCTGGCTCTGGAGTCTGTCCTTTGTCCATCCAGAAAGGCAGATTTGGGGTGGAATAAACAGTGATGCTGCTGAGAGGGGGGAGAGGGAGGGCTGTAAACTGCTCTGAGTAATCGCCGCTCTAAAAATAACGAGGTAATATGATGTCTGAGATTTAAATTTAGATGGAGGCATCTGAAGACAAAAAAAAACCCCTCAACACCTCGTTGGTTTGGGAGGGGGGAGGCGGGTTTGGGTGGGAATGTCTGAATTTGGAGTGGTCAGTGCAGGGGAAGCAGGTTTGGGTGTGAATGTCTGAATTTGGAGAGGTCAGTGCAGGGGAGGCAGGTTTGGGTGTGAGTGTGTGGGTTTAGGGACAGCGCTGTGGTCAGTGAGTGGGAGGTGGGTTTGGGTGTGAATGTCCAAATTTAGGGGCAGATGAGGAGGGAGGTGGGTTTGGATGTGAATGTCTGAATTTAGAAATAGTGGAATGGTCAGTGAAGGAGAGGCAGGTTTGGGTGTGAATGTCTGAATTCAGGAGTAGTGGAATGGTCAGTGAAGGAGAGGCAGGTTTGGGTGTGAATGTCCGAATTTAGGGGCAGTGTGATGGTCAGTGCCCAGTGCCAGCAGCCACAGGGAGCCCACACTTGAGCTGGCACATGCTGTGATGTTTGGGGTGTTCTGTGCACTCCAGGAGGGATTGGACTCTGATCCTTTGTGTCCCTTCCAGCTCGGGATATTCCAGGTTTCTGTGAGTTCAAGTCGGTGCTGTCCCAGTGCTGCTGACAGCCCTTCCTTCCTTCCTCATCCTCCCATCTTCTTCTCCCTCAGGGGACTTTGTGATCCTGCTGAATGCTGGGATGACCATTCGCCAGGCACTTTTCTTCAACTTCATCTCTGCCTGCTGCTGCTACGTGGGCCTGGCCTTCGGCATCGTGGCCGGCAGCCACTTCTCTGCCAACTGGATCTTTGCTCTGGCTGGAGGGATGTTCCTGTACATAGCACTGGCTGACATGGTAAATCCTGAGCCCCAAATCCTGAGCCTGGAACCCTGAGCCCTGGGATTTTTTCCTAGGAAAAGCTCTGCTTGCTCTCAGCCTGCAGGCACGGCGGGGTTTGCTCTGTCCCCTTGGCACATGCAGATCTCTCTGCTTTGGCTGAAATCCCCAGAATGGGAGGCTGGTGGGTGTTTGCTGAGGAACAATGGGGCTGTCACTGAGCCCTGCCATCCCAATGTTTCCCCCTGCAGTTCCCTGAGATGAACGAGGTGAGCCGGGAGGATGAGCAGAACGGCAGCGCCCTGATCACCTTCGCCATCCAGAACGCGGGGCTGCTCACGGGCTTCACCATCATGGTGCTGCTCACCATGTATGCAGGGCAGATCCAGATAGGGTAGGACCAGCCCGAGCTGCAGCCCTGATCCAATTTTTCCATGGTGTTTTTTTTTTTGGGGGGGGGGGAAGGGTTTTTTCTTTTTTTTTTTTTCCTTTCCTTTTCCTGCTGCAAACATACAACAGTACCTGTGCGGGCACTGACGTCACACTACAGGAGAGACATTGCTTTGAAAGCTATTCCATGGATTTTTTTTCTGGTTTAAGGCTGAGGAGAGTGGAATTCCCCTTCCCATAGGACTGACCTGACTTTGTCCAGTGTCATATCCCTTCTCTCCTCGCCTCTCCCAGGAAGGATGGAATGGGGAGACAGGAGCTGCTCCAGCCGTGCTGCTCCTCTCGTGGTGCTTGGAGCGTTCCCATGGCACATGAGGCTGTCCTGACCCCTCTGGGGCTGTGTGATGGGGACAGACAGGGACAGACCCTTCTCAGAGCGCTCCCCACAGCCAGCCCTCAGAGCTGTGCTGAGGATGAGGAGGATGTCACCATCATCCAACTGCTTTTGCTCCGTTTCAGCCCGGACAATGCCCTGGCAAGAGTGGGGTGAAGAGGGCAGGGGTTTTAAAGCACATTTTGGGTGTCAGTGCTCAGGGCAGAGCACACCAAACTGGGTTGGAGTGACACTTGGGCTGCTGGGAGAAGCCTGCCAGGATGCCCTGACCCTCCCTTCAGTCCATGCTGCTGGAAGGAGGGGAAAGCCCAGCTCCTTCTCTGTGAGGGCTGCTCAGAAGGGGATGAGAGCAGAGCCCTGCCCGGCCGCAGGCTCCAGCCCAGGGATTTCTCCTCAGGCTGTGTCCAAGCTCACGGTGACACCCAGGAACAGCCACCAGTTTTTAAACAGTGCTAAGGTTCAGGGTGGGGTGGGGGGTGTTTTTAAAAGCAAAACTCAGACTGTGAACCTCTTTAGGTTGCGTGTTCCCAGCCTTAGGGAGTAGCCAGAGAAGGGTGTTCCAGGCACTTCCCAGCTCTGCCTCCGGGCTGGCGTTCCAGATTCACTAGGTGAATTACTTATTATCATATTGATAAGGTTGTCCACCCCACCTGTGTTGCTTGAGGATCCCTCACACCCCTTTTTCCCCCTCGTCCTGTACTTGGTGTAAGCTTGTGGCCGTGTGGGTTCAGGGGAATCCCTCATGGTTTGGTGCTGGATTGGGATGGAGGAGAAGTGCAGGTGTTTGTGAAGTGTTTGTGAAGTGTCTTCCTTCACTGCCCACCTGTGCAGGTGTGTGGGGTGTGACAGGGTGGTGGCACCGTGCTGGAGCTGAGGCTCCCACACCTTCCCTTTGCCCTCTGAGGAAAGCAAACCTGAGGCTGTGCCAGGTGTTATTGCTGCCCATCTCAGACAGAGGGCCCTGGCAGCGTTGTACCCTGGCTGGATCTCTGTAATCCCTGAATTCCTGTAGTTCCCAGCTGGGTGATGTTCCTCCTAAGCTCCCAACAGCTGTCACCGAGCCCGTGCCCTCTGGCAGTGCCAGGATCCTCATGGATCATCACCTGCACTCTCAGTGGCTTTTCTAGTCTGGCCATTTGTCCCCTCAGCAGCCCTGGCTCTTGGCTTTGTCCTGCACCCCAAAACCTAAATATCAGTTCTGGAGGGAGCCTTTTTGGGATGACCTGAAGGTGCCACACAGTCCTCGGGTGATTCCCTCAAGGAGAGACAGGCTCTGCTTTGTCCCATGTGGTGTCCCTTGTGGATTGTCACCAAAAGTCTCTTTTCCCACTGGAGCAGAGCAGCGTGGCCTGTGCTGGCTGGGGCAGTCATTCATGGCAGGCATTCCCTGTGCTGCAGGTTCCAGGACCAAAGGGGCATTGGAAGCTCTTTTTCCTTGCTTGAGAGAGCTGCAGCCCCAGCTGACTGACTGGATGTGGAAAATCTGAGTCCTTTCACTGGCACAGGTGCCCTCTGCTCTCTCTCAAGGAAGCATTTGGAAAACACCATGTGGCTGGCAGGGCACAGGAGCTGCATCCCGGCTGGAAAAGCCTCCCTGGGGGAGGACAGGGGGCAATGGGGGGTTTGTCCCCTCTGGACTGTGCCTGGGAGGTCCCCAGGAGCTGGGAGGTGGCAGAGAGCAGGGCTTGGTGTCCTCAGAGCTGGCAGGATTCACTGTGGCAATCACAACTCTGCTGTCTCCTTGTTTCCAGTTTATCTCTGTTTTCTGAGGAATCTGCAGCCCGGACATTTGGGATTAGGGGGTGAGAATTGAGGCTGCCCTGCCACCAAGGAGGGAGAGCTCCTGTTCCCCCTCTGCAGGGAACCCAGAGATGTGGGATTGAGGTGAGAATTGAGGCTGCCCTGCCACCAAGGAGGGAGAGCTCCTGTTCCCCCTGGGCAGGCTGGCACCTGCCAGTGGGAAAGGGATGGGAACCCACCCAAATGTAGCCCCTCGTGGATTTGCATCCGTGTCTCCTTCCCCTCGAGTTCCATCTCAGTATTTCAAATTATAACTCAGGTGTTGTAGGAGAGAAACAAAGAGCGTTAACTTAAATGTCACGTGAATTGTACAGATATTTGTAAAATTCCATAAATAAAATATATTCTGTAATGACGGAGGGTCCCAGGCGTGCTCGGCAGTGAAATCCTCCCTGCTGCTGGGGAATGGAGGGGTGGGAGCGCTGCTGGCTCAGGATTTTTCCAAGGGGAAGGCTTGGAGTCGGGCTGGGTGATGCAATCCCGCTTTTCCAGCTGGATTTCCCTGGCTGTGCAGTGCGGCGCGGCTGACAGAAGGTGGCACTGACAACCCCCAGCCTGCCCGCATGGCACGGCCTTTGCGGCTCCAAAAACCCTTCCTTAATTATTTATATATATATTTTTTTAAATTATTTTTCTGAAATATATTTCCAGACGGTGGTTTGGCTGGGAGGTGTGGGATGCTGGATTTGTCCCCAGCTCACACTAGCCAGGCTCCTGGCAGTGTTTTTGTCCTTGTTTTCCTACCCTCCATTAGGGAAAAAAAAGCAAACTTTGCTTTTATACTTCCCTCTTTTTTGCCTTTTTCTACACCATTCCCCCCCGCCAGCCAGCTCTGAGCAGCAAACTCAATTTTTAGAAACCCTGTTGCAGCTAAAGAAACCAAATCTTGATATTCTGAGGTGTTTTATTAACAAAAAATAATGTTTTATTAAGCAAGGAAGGT
This sequence comes from Molothrus ater, assembly GCF_012460135.2. NCBI lineage: Eukaryota > Metazoa > Chordata > Aves > Passeriformes > Icteridae > Molothrus > Molothrus ater. Next base: position 1,485,429 of record NC_050505.2, on the reverse strand, counting down.
CACAGTGAGCATTGGACTTGCTCCTGCTCATCAGCACTTCCAGGGGGGCTTTGAGTGGGCTCTTTTCCGCTGCAAAATCCTTTTTTCTGCTGAATGCCTGGAAGCTATTACCTCAGAAAATGCTGCAGGATGGGGTCATGGAATTCCTGGAATGGTTTGGATTGGTTAAAGCCCATCCAGTGCCACCCCTGCCGTGGCAGGGACACCTTTTATTATCCAAAGTTGCTCCATCCTGGCCTTGGGCACTTCTAGGGATCCAGGGGCAGCCACAGCTGCTCTGGGAATTCCATCCCAGCCAGGAATTCCTTCCCAATATCCCATCTAAACCTTGTCCTCCTTCATCTTCAGGTGGTAGACACAGACCATCTTCTGTTTTGCCTTTCCCCCAGAAATTTTCTGTCTAAGGAATATCAGCTCTGGAGCCAGGCTGGGAGAGCTGGGGGTGTTCAGCTGGGGAAGGGAAAGCTCCAGGGAGAGCTCAGAGCTCCTTCCAGAGCCTGAAGGGGCTCCAGGAGAGCTGGAGAGGGGCTGGGTACAAGGGATGGAGGGACAGGACACAGGGAATGGCTCCAAACTGGGAAAAATGAGACTGGGGTGGGATTTTTGGAAGGAATGAGCGTGGGGAGGGGCTGGGATGGAATTCCCAGAGGAGCCGGGGCTGCCCCTGGATCCCTGGAAGTGCCCAAGGGAGAAGAGAAAGTTCCAGGGAGAGCTCAGAGCCCATTCCAGAGCCTGAAGGGGCTGCAGGAGAGCTGGAGAGGGGCTGGGGACAAGGGATGGAGGGACAGGACCCAGGGAATGGCTCCCAGTGCCAGAGGGCAGGGCTGGATGGGATACTGGGGAGGAAAGTCCTTTCTTAAGGACATTCAGGCACCTTTTTCCATGTCCAGTCTGGTTTTTTTCCCAAATGGAAGACACTGAAAAAGTGTGTGGGAATTTTACACCCCTGGTGTGACACTCCCTGAAATGTCAGTGTCTGCTTTGTGTGGGAACCTCCCGGATGTGTTTCAGGAAGAAACTTGGGACAAGGGATGGATTTCCACTGCCGGAGGGCAGGGATGGATGGGATACTGGGGAGGAATTCCTGGCTGTGAGGATGGCGAGAGGATAGGATAAAATCCCCAGAGAAGCTGGGGCTGCCCCTGGATCCCTGGAAGTGTCCAAGGCCACCGTGGGATAGTGGAAGGGGTTCCTGCCCACAGCAGGGGAGGCACTGGCTGATCCTTACAGTCCCTCCCGTAGCATCGATGGCAGTGCCCGAGGCTGCCCAAGCACCCCCAGCGCCATTCCCGCGCTCCCCCCTCAGCGCCGCCGCCATGTTGCCCCCCCGTTGCTTAGCAACGCCCCCTTCCCCTCCAAGATGGCGGGCGGGGCGGGGCGGGCGTGGCGCAGGCGCGGGCGGGGGGGGGGGGGGCAGAGGGCGGAGGGCGGTGTGGCGGCGGCGGCGGCGGCGGCGGGGGCGGGACGGGGGGAGCGCAGCGCCGCGGAGCCGCCGCCGGGGCAGCCCAGCGGGTCCGCCGGGAGCACCCGCGCGGCCCCCGCTCCGGGTGAGGGGAGCGGAGCGGGGCACGGCGGGCAGCGGTGCCGCCGCCGCCACCGCCACCATGTCCGGGCGCGGCCACAACAAGCTGCCGACCACCGAGCGCATCGTCAAGGGTGAGGGGGCGGCGAGGGCGCCCCCTGCCTGCGCGGGGGGCGCGGGGGGGGGCTCGGCGGAGGGGGGCCGCGAGAAATGGGGGGCGAGCGAGGTTTGAGGGGGTCCCCAAGCTGGGGGAGCCCCGAGAAAGGGAAGGGGAATCTGCCTGCTTTGTGGGGGGGCTCCTGGTTTGGGGGAGGCCGGAGAAAGGGGGGGGCGAAGCGTGATTTATGGGGGGGATCCCAGGCTGAGGGGGGAGCGTGGTTAAAGGCGGTCCTCTCCAAAGTGGGGGAGCCCGGAGAAAGGGAGGGAGGCTCATTTTGGGGGTCCCCAGGTTGGGGAGCCCGGAGAAAGGAGAGGGAGGGAGCGTGGTATGGGAGGGGGGGGCAGCCTGGTTTAGGGGGATATTCCCCAGAAATATGAGGGTATGCCTGGTTTGGGGGGGCTCCCCAGGTTAGCGGAGCCCCCCCGGCTGGGGAAACCCGGAGAAAGGGAGGGGGAGCCTGGTTTGGGTGAGGGGGACCTTTAATGGAGGGGGAGCCTGGTTTGAGGGGGGGTCTCCAGGGTGGGGGAGAACCGAGGAAGGGCGAGGGCAGCGTGATTTTGGGGGGGGGGGAGGTTCTGGAGGGGCACCCCCGGTAAAGAAGGGCCCTGGGGGCTGGGGGGCAGGGATGCCTGGAGCGGTGAGGAGGGGGTGCTCTGGTGGGTGACCCCCGTTAGGGAGGACTCTGGTTTGGGAGGGTTCATCCCCCGAGTGGGGGAAGATTGGGGGGAGGCTGGAAAATCATGGGGAGAGCGTGGTTTGGGGGGGTCATCCCCAAGAGAGAGGGGAGGGGGGGGCCTGGAGCAGCTGGAGGGGGGGTCCAGTGGGACAGCCCCCATAAAGGGGAGCCCTGATGGGGGGCTCGGGCTGGGGGGACACCCCCTGTTCAGTCAGAAACCTCTGCAGAGGAGCTGGGGGGCATCTCTGGTTGGTGGGGGGCGCCTGTGCTGAGGGGTGAGGGGGGCATTTTTAGCCCCCCCGGTCCAAGAGGATGCAGCCCCCTCCCTCCCTTCTGTTGGATGGGGGCATAGCGTGGGCACAGCGCTGCTGCCTGGCTGGGGGTGCCAAGGAGGGGGGTGACAGCAGGGGACATCCCTTTTGTGGGGGGGAATCCCCATCCTGGCCTGGGCCTCATCACACCCCCAAGATCATCACCCCCAGATTGGGGTGCTTTGGGTGGAACTGGGGTTCCCCTGAGGATTCGGGGGAACGGGGGGGATGAGAGCCGTCCCTGCCCTCATCCAGGCAGCCCCCCGTGTCTTTCCTCCCCCAAATCCCTGCTCCGTGTCTGGATGCCCTGCGGCGGGTGCCAGCTGGCCCCCTCTGCGGCCCCGTTATAGTAGGTACTATTTTGGAAAGAGCAGAAGACACCGAAGCAGTTAATGAGGAGAGAAATACGTTAGCGGAGAAACTCCTGGATCGGGAGGAGGAGGAGGAGGAGGCTGGGGGGATGCACATTTCGCTGCCCTAATTGATCCGGTGCCATCCTCGTCCCCATGCACCAGGAACATCCACTGGGTGCCTCAACTTTCGCCGGGAGGCTCCAAGTTACACAATCACCCCGTTATTAAACCTCCTCCCGCCATGGCTTCCATCATTCCGGGCCGCTGGAAAGCAGCAGATTTCCCAGGAATGGTTGTAATCCCCGGCCATGGAGCTGTACCCACCATGCTGCCATCTCTCCCTTCCCCTCTGGATGTGTCCAAGAGAGTTTTTATTTATTTCTTTCTTTATATATTTATTTATTTTTTTTTTCCTTTTTAGCCTTTAGCCTGTCATGTGGCCGATCACATGTTTGATGTTAATAACCTCAAACCCAGGGAAAGGGGATCCGGGTGGCAGCCGGAGCGTGGAGGCCCCTCGGGCTTGGGGAAGCTCCACGGTGGGAGGGTTTTTTTTTTTAATGGGAATAATCCCAAAGTGCTCCCAGATTTGGGGGGATCCGGGGTGTTCCCGGGGCCCTGCGTGTGCTGTGGTGATTTGTAGGTCTCCAGGCAGCCTGAGTGGCCGGTGCTGTCTGTAAATCTCCTGCTAAATCCCAGGCAGCTGCCTGTGTTTAGGTTGGCCTTGTTCAGGAAAGGTAATGGCAATGCAGCCATTATGATTCAGCTGAGTCGGCCGGATCCAGGCGCTCTCCCCGTTCCTGGGGCTTCCAGATCCTGGGAATCCCTGTCAGGGATCCTGCTGGTCCCTCTCAGGGCTTTGGCAACCCCACAAAAATCCTGCTCATTGCTGTCATTAATCCCTGTCCAGGTAGGGTGGAGGTTCAGGGCCTGCTCGCTCCAAAATCGCCCCAAAATCCTCCCAAAATTTCTTCTTATTGCCCCAGTGCCTGTGGAAATTTGGGGAGAAATATCTCCTTCTCAGGGCAGGGTTATTGTTTAAAGGTGGTGACATTGTTCGTGGTTATTAATAATTAAAAAGTGAAGATAAAAGCTCATTTTGTTCCGTGGAAAATGCCTGCAATTAAGTAGGATGTGGAATTTTAACTATGTTTAACCTATATATTTACATCTCCTGGGCCCTGCACAACGCCTGAACTGTAATTACGTTTAGTCAGAGGAAATACAGTTTTGAGCTAAAACTTGTACTGGGGGAGCTTCATTATTAAAATCACAAATTTTGGGGTGTGTCAAGAATGGATTTTTATTAAAATCTTGAATTTTGGGATAGGCCATGAATTGCTTTTTATAAAATCTCCCATTTTTGTGTGCTTCAGGAAACTTTTCTTATTCAAATCTTGGCTTTTGGGGTAGGTCAGCAACGGCTTCTTTTTAAATCTCTCATTTTGGGATTTGTCAGGAGTTCCTTTTTATTAATATCTCAAATTTTGAGGCAAGAATTGCTCTTTGTAGCACAGTCTTAGCAGGAATTTGATGGTGATGGAGACTATTAATGTCCAAATTTTGTTCTCCAAAGAGCATTTGGGAAGGTCCTGCTGGAAATCTGAGGGATTAGGGAGCCTGGTTGTCTGCATTAGCCCAAAATTGGGCTTGAATTACCTGGTGGATCCACGGGATTGATGGATCCACATCCTACAGAATCCACATTATTCAGGCAGGTGGGAATGGTGCTGCTGCAGTGGATGGAGCTCAGGGTGTTTAAAAGAAACCTGCAGAGCTTTTTTGGTCATATTTGGTTGAATTTTGTGGTCATTTTTTGGTTGAATTTTGTGCGCCTGCCCCACTCTTCCTGCCAGAAGGTGTAAAATCCTCTGGGAAGCAGAGCTGTGTCCAGTTGCATCCATGACAAATCCTTTAAAAACCTCAGATATTGCTATTTAGACACCAGAGCAAATAACCCACTGGGATTTTTCTCTATCCATGTGTTGTTATTATTATTTTGTGTATCATGGACAAAATGTTGGGAAGCTGCTGGGCTGGGAGCAGCCAGGATCCAGTGCCCTCTTTTTGCAGCTGATGGTGGAAGTCAGAGACACCCCTGATTCCCACCCTGCTCCAGAGTGCCTGGCTGGGATTCCTGAAGTGGTTTCCTGCTTTTCTGGGAGGGGGGTGAATCCCAGGAATTGGGGTGTAAAGCTGGGGCTGGTGCTGTAGCCAAAGGTGTCCTGGAAATGGGGGGGTTTTCCCAATTTGTGCTTTGCTGTCCTTTCTTAAGGACTTCCAGGCACCTTTCTCCATGTCCAGTCTGTTTTTTGGGGTTTTTTTTTTCCCAAATGGAAGACATTGAAAGTGTGTGTGGGAATTTTAAAGCCCACACACAATTTCAGTGTCCACTTTGTGTGGGAACCTCCCAGATGTGTTTCAGCAGGGAGAGGCACTTGGGACAAGGGGTGGATAAATGGGATATTGGGGAGGAATCCCTGGCTGGGATGGAATTCCCAGAGAAGCTGTGGCTGCCCCTGGATCCCTGGAAGTGCCCAGGCCAGGCTGGAGCACCTGGGCCAGTGGGAGGTGTGGAATGATCATGGGGTAGGGGATGCAGTGAGGTGATTTCAAGGCCCCTTATCCCCCAGCCCATTCCATAATCCACAATTCTGTGCTGTCACTGACCTGTTTCACAGCCAGCTGAGGCTTTTTGGGAATATCCCATAGCCTCAGTGACACCTCCACCCTCAGCCAAGGTGGAATCACACCCCAGGAATCTCTCCCTCCTCTCCCTGTGCCTCTGGAGCTGCTGGAGACACAGAGAAAATCCCAAGGGATTTGTTCCACGCAGCCTCTGGGGATCCCAAAGCCAGCCTCAGCTCAATCCCTGCCTCCTCAGAGAGTTCAGAGGCTCTTCCAGTTCATCTCACTGCCTGAAGATGCTTTTGGGGGATGAAAAATGTGCAGCTTTCTTCCCACCTTGTTTTTAATATCAGCTACAACTCTGGGAGCTCGAGTGTTGGATATTCTCCAGGTTGGGAGGTGTTGGGAATTTTCATCACGGAGCAAGCGCCGATAGGAAAGTCAAAGTGGCTTTTTAATTGAGGAATATCTGAAATTTAAAAGAGATTGTGGGGTTTTAAACTCACTGGTTTGTTTAGTGTTGATGTCTTGCAGGAATTGAGGGATATCTGGGGGGAAAAGGAGCTCTGAAAATGGCTAAAAATGGAATAAAGGCCAAGGTCCATGTGCTCGGACCTTGGGATGCCAAGGGAAAAGTGCGAATGCCACCAGGGTCAAGACGTGGAGGGGGATCCCTAAAAAGCAAGTTGTGTCATAATACAGCAACTTGGCTGGACAGGGCTCAAGGAGGTGTGGGGTGAGGCAGTCCTTAAAGCAGGAACCCCATGGGATCCCATGGAATTACTTGGGAACGTGAGATTTTGGGGGGATTTCCAGAAAAAAAAAAACCCAAAACTTGTCCAAGTAATTCCAATATTCTTATTATTGTTATTGTATAAACAGGAAAAGACGTTTCATTATCCATAAATGGGATGTGCTGGGAAAAGGGGCTGGTTTGTGGCTGGGCCAAGCTTGGGGCTGATTTTGCTGGATCTTGTGGCATTTCATCCCAAAACCAAGAGGTAAATAAATGTCTTGGCATGACACAAACTGTGTTCCTGGGATGCCCCAAACAGAGCCAGAGCTGCCTCATTTTGGGCTCAAACTGCCAGATCTCTGGGTGCTGGGATCCAGGGATGCTCTGCTGGCTAATGAACATCCTAATGAATGTGCTAATTAACAAAAATGCTGATGGCAAACCCCAAAGCCAGCCTCGGGCTCAAAACACCATTGGGGAGCAGTGATAAAGCATCAGGGCACGTGGATTGGGATTTGTCCCTTCCCTCCCAGGTGGGTGCTGCAGGTGGGCAGTGGGGAAGCTCCTGCCCCTCAGGATTCCCCTGTTTAATGTTATTTTTCTGCCTATCAGCCCGGGAAAGGTTCATCCCATTTGCCCTGCTCGAGGCCATGAAGGGCCTTGTGGCAATAAACGAGCCCAGATGAACTGGACACCGTGCCAAAAGGGGATTTTTTGATTTCATGAAAGGTGTCAGAGTGGGGAGAGCAGTGGCTTTGGGGCTGCTCTGGCTGCACAGACAAGGGGAGGCTGTTCCTTAGGAAGTAGGGCAGGGTGCTGGCTTAAAATAGCTCTGAGCGCTGGGCTGTGCTGAAGGAGCTATTTAGGTAAATCCTGGGGTCTCAGTGGGGGCAGAGCTGCCTGCTAATCTAAAGATACTCCTTGGGGATCTATATTTGTCCGGGATCCTTCCCAGCTTGGCCGCTTTTCCAGGTATTCCCTGCCCGTGTTTAGGGCCGGGGATGGCTCGGATCCTAATGGAATCCGACATCATTAAGCAGCAGGAATGAGGGAACAGGCCACGTTCAGGCATCAGAGATATCCCATCATGCAGGGCTTGGCTCTCAGAGGCTCCCAGGGGCTCCCAGAGGTCAGGATTGCTCTGCCAAAGGGGCACATTCCGCTGAGCAGGGTCAGGTGTGGAATCCTGGAATGGTTGGGGTTGGAAAAGGATCTTAAAGTTCACCTCATTCCACCTTCTACTATCCCACATTGCTCTAAGGCTCATCCAGCCTGGCCTTGGACACTTCCAGGCATGGGGAATCTGCAGATATCCTGGGAAAGCCCCTCAGGATGCAGGGGTTGGGGCAGAGTGAGGTGGAGGATGGATGCTCTAAAGAAAAGGAAATGTCAGTGCAGATTTTAAGGATTTTCCTGGCAGGAGGAGGAATGTTGGGCTGGCCAGGCTGTTCTCCTGATTTTCCAGCCTCTGAAACAAAGCCTCACTGCTGCCTGGTGGGAGCATCAGTTGAGTGGTGATTTTCTGGCATGAGGTGATCCTTGAGGTCCCTTCCAACCCAAACCCATTCTGGGATCTCCCTGTTTCCATTGAGGGGCAGTGGGATCTCCTCTCATTGGGAGCCTGAGGAGCTCAGGGGGGGTTGTTTCTCCAAAATTCTCCACCAATCTTCCACCTGGGGGTTCCTTTTGGCATGGTGGGCCTGTAAAATAAGAGTTTAAAGCACTTTCCCTGCTCCAAGGAGAATTTCCTAGGATGAATTTCCCAAGTGATTCAGGGTGAATTTCAGGAGAACAGGAGGAAGTGCTGTCAACCTAGATTGCTCCAGAAAATACTCCCTTTTATCAGCTGCTGAGCATAGCAGGACGTGGTAAAATGGCTTCTCAAACAGAATATTATCCCAAAGGTGATGTCCTGGAAAAATACCACGAGGGTTTCCTGGAGGAGCAGTGACCAGGGCACTGGAATTGCTGCTTCAGCAGTAGCTGGGGGCTCCTCTCATCCTGCCCCATCCCTGCCATGTCTGGGGAGCTGCTCTGCAGGCAGCACTGGCACTGATTTATCCCCATTTTGGGGGGCTGCTGTTTGCTTTGCAAGGGAACTGCTCTGGCTGATGTCCACCAGGAAGATTGGAATTCTGTGCAGCTCCCTGTGGACCATCAGCACCTTGGTGTAGTCTGAGGTGATGTGTGGGTACAGATATTCCCCAACCTGGGAATAAGCACCTCACAAGGAATATTTTATCCAGAGCAGCTGAATCCAGCGAGGATCCCACTCAGGGTGAGGGTTTGAGGCCTGAGATGGGAAGAGAAAAGAAACCAAGGCCCTGATTGTGTCAAAATTCATCATTTTGTGCTCACATTTCCCAATTATCTGTGCTGTGAGCCCTTTTTGCACACCCTGGCTGCTCCAGCAGGAATCTTTCTGGGGGTTGCTTTGTCCAGGATTCCCACGTGGATCAGCCTGTTGTTCCCTGGAGCACACATCTTGGAAGGACACAAAGTTGTGTTTGCTTAGAGCAGGTTTGAAATGGGATCCAGAAGCCCCTTGGGAGCCGTGGCAGGGTCGGGTTCACATTCCCGGGATTTGCCTTTTCCACACAGCCCCGCTGTGCCTCCATTAATGAGCTATTAGTGGCCAGGCTGGAACCTTGGCAAACAGGTGCTGAATTTCCCTGCCTGCTGACATCGAGGAATCCCCTCCCTGCTCCTTTGGGGAGCTCACTTTGGTTTTTTAAGTAGCTGCAGCTGTTTGCTCTTAACTTCCTCCTTTTCCTCCTCCTTTTCCTCCTCCTTTTCCTTTCCTCCTCCTGTTTTTTTCTTCCTCCTCCTTTTTCCCTCCCTCTTTTCCTCTTCTTCCTCCTCCTTTACCTCCTCCTCCTCCTTTTTCCCTCCTCCTTTTCCCCCTCATTTTTCTCCTTTTTTTTCCTTCTCCTCCTTTTCCTCCTCCTTTTCCTTTCCTCCTCCTGTTTTCTTCCTCCTCCTTTATTCCTCCTCCTCCTTTTTTCCTCCTACTTTTCCTTTCCTCCTCCTTTTTCCTTTCCTCCTCCTTTTTCCTTCCCTCCTCATTTTCCTCCTCCTCCTCCTTTTTTCCCCCTCCTTTTTCCCGCCCCCTTTTCCTCTTCTTCCTCCTCCTTTTCCTCCTCCTTCTCCTTTTCCTCCACCTGCTTTTCCTCCTCCTCCTTTTTCTCCTTTTTTTTTCTTCTCCTCCTTTTCCTTTCCTCCTACTTTTCCTTTCCTCCTCCTGTTTTTTCCTCCTCCTCCTTTTTCCCCCCCTCCTTTTTGCCTCCCTCTTTTCCTCTTCTTCCTCTTCCTTCACCTCCTCCTTTTTTACCTCCTCCTTCTCCTCCTTCTCCTTTTCCTCCTCCTCCTTTTTCCCTCCCCTTTTTCCTCTTCTTCCTCCTCCTCTTCCTCCTCTTCCTCCTTTTCCTCCTCCTTCTCCTTTTCCTCCTCCTCCTTTTTCCCTCCCCTTTTTCCTCTTCTTCCTCCTCCTCTTCCTCCTCTTCCTCCTTTTCCTCCTCCTTCTCCTTTTCCTCCTCCTCCTTTTTCCCTCCTCCTTTTTTACCTCCTCCTTCTCCTTTTCCTCCTCCTTTTTCCTCCTCCCCTTTTCCTCTTCTTCCTCCTCCTTCTCCTTTACCTTCTCCTCCTTCTTTTCCTCCTCCTTCTTTTCCTCCTCCTCCTTTTCCTCCTCCTTTTTCTCCTTTTTTTTTTCCTTCTCCTCCTTTTCCTCCTCCTTTTTTTCCTCAGGCTCTGCAGTGACTCCCTGGAATCCAATGAGAGGGGGACACTGGGTTTGTTGAGCGATGATTTTCTGGGAATACATTGATTTTGAACCTCTGGAAAGTTTGTAGAGCTGGAGGCTCTCAAAGAGAGAGGTTTTCCAGGCTGGAATTGCAGGTTTTTGGGCTCTGCTTGCTGAGCTGGCACTCAGTGATGTCCAGGCTCTGGACTGATTGGCTCAATGACAATCCCAGGAAAATCCGCATCAGTGCCGCTCATTAGGAGCCAAATCTGAGCTGGAAACTCGATGGGCCTTGCAAGCAGATGTGGATTTTATCACTTCAGGGAGGCTGAGGGTGCTCTCTGAGAGTATTTTGAGGTCTCTGATCCACGGGGAGTTTTGGCAGGAGCAGGAGCCGGACCAACACCACGGATCCAGCTCTGGCTTCAGCTTCATTGGGGATGTGGGGTGTGAGGAGCCCTGGCTGCCGTGCCAGGAGGGCTTTGTGAGCTGCCTGCTGTGGCTTAAGTCACCTCTGTTCTAATTAAACCCTCCTGGGTTTAATCCTGCCCAGAGCAGAGTTCCAGCTCCACCTGCTGGGACCGGCATCGGCAGCTGTGGCAAAACCTTGGCCCTGAGCTCTGCTGGGGAATCCTCCTCAGCAAAGGCACCTTGCTTGCTCCTGGCCTCGCTGTTTGCTGGCCAAATTCCCAGCAGAAGCAGGATAATCACTGCTATCCCAAGGATTTTAGGGAGCTGTAAGGTGTCACAGGGTGGTGAGGCACTGGGATGGTTTTCCCAGAAAATCTCTGCCTGCGCCAGCCCTGGAAGTGGCCGAGTCCAGGTTGGAGCAGCCTGACCTGCTGGAATGAGATCATCTTGAATGTCCCTTCCCACCCAAAGCATTCTGGAATTCTGTGATATTTCCTTGGGAATCCATGGCTGGCCTGGGGTCTGGGTGGATTTGGAGCCTCTTGCACAGCCCAGGTTGGAGCAGCCTGACCTGCTGGAATGAGATCATCTTGAATGTCCCTTCCCACCCAAAGCATTCTGGAATTCTGTGATATTTCCTTGGGAATCCATGGCTGGCCTGGGGTCTGGGTGGATTTGGAGCCTCTTGCACAGCCCAGGTTTCTGTGGGAGCCCTGAGCAGGGCCAGGGCTGTGCTCTGGTTGTGTTTGCATTTCCATACCCGGAGCTGTCACCTGCTTCTTTTAGCCTTAAATGCACCTGGCTCCTGCTCAGCCCCAGGGCCTGCCAGCTTCTCCCAAGGTGGCCTCAAATTTGGGGTGTTTTTCCTGGGAGCTGATGAGGCAGGGACTCAGATTTGCTGCTGGGAATGGCTCCATTGCTCCCTCCCAGCTCTGCTTTGGGCTGACTCTGACTGTGCCCTTCGAAGAAATCATTCATTCAGCTCCTACAATGCAGGTATTTTTAGGGTTATTGTGAGGAGATAATTCTGGTTGTCCTACAAAAAGGAATCTGTGGCTCCAGGTGAGGATCAGAGGCAGCTCTCCAAACCAGAAGCACACTGGGAGTTCTGGATGAAACTGGGACGTTAGAAACTCCATCCATCCCAAAGAGCTCCTGGTCCAGAGGAATTCACATAACCCCAAATCTTGTGGGTTTTCTTCAGCACTTCCAGAGTTCTGCTTCTCAGCCCTGGAAGTTTTTATTTCCCCTCTATTTGGGAGTCTCTGGAGCTTCTGAAATATGGAGGTTCCTTCCCCAGAGCAAATAAGAATGATTGGAACATGCAAAAATTTGGGGGAAAACAGATGGGAATGGCAATAATAATAATAATAATAATAATAATAATAATAATAATAATAATAATAATAATAATAATAATAATAATAATAATAATAATAAATCTATAATATATAGTATATATTTTATTTATAATATATTATATTTATATATATTTATATATTTATAATATATATTATATCTATTTATAATTTATTATTATATATTATTATATATTATTATATATTATTATATATATTATATATATAATACTATATCTATAATATATATTATATATTTTATTTATAATATATATTATATTTATAATATATATTATATTTTTATATATATTATATATTTATAATATATATTATATATATTTATTAATAGTAATTATTATTATTATTATTATTATTATTATTATTATTATTATTACTACTACTACTATTATTATTATTATTACTATTACTATTACTATTATTCCTGGCTCTTGCTGCTTTTATACAAGAAGTTGTTTACTTCATTTGGAGATTTTTCTTTGACATTAATGTTTCTTTTAATAAGGGAGAAGTTAATTATTTCCTCAGGTGGGAGGTGATGAAGCTCCATTTTTATTTTTATTTTTTTCCACAGAGTTCCTGCAGCTGGAACGAACAGTTCTGTGCCATGGCAGGCTCAGGCTGCCTGTGCCAGCCCTGGAAAATGACACAGATTATTTGGCAGGGCTTGATCCAAGCTTGGAAAAATCAGGATATCAAGCACATACACCTGGTTCTGCAGGTTCTCACCTCAGGGGAGGAAAAAACCTCCCAGAAACCAGGGTGGGGATTCTTAAAGCAAAGACAATTTTGTGTTTAAGGACCAGAAATTCACGTGGTTTAATCATTTTGGGAAGAAGAAAGATTATTGCAAGGAAAATAGGGTGGTTGCTGATAAATAGGGTGGTCAGGCATTGGGAGGTGCTGGAATTCCCATCCCTGGAGGTTTCTGAGGAATGCTCTGAGCTGGGGACCGGTCACAGATGGGAACTGATGACCTTGGGGGGTTTTCCAAGCTGGATAATTCTGGCATTCCACATCACCCAGCTGCTGAGATCCAGCCTGTCCTTGCTTTTGCCTGGATCTGGGATGGAGCAGCAGGAAAAGCAGGAGCGCTGCTGGAGTGACAGTGACATCCATCCCTTGCCTCCAAGGGTTTGTTCCCCGTTAGTGACTCTGAAAGCTGAAAATTCACCTTTTTCCCAGCAAAAAAAAAGCCATTTCTGAGGCCTTTCTGTGCTGGATTTCTCCACATTATTCCCCCTGAGCCAGCTCTGTGTGAGCCCTGGACACAGCTTTGAATAGATGAATGTAGGTTAGGTGTGAATGGGAATAAAATCTGGGATAAAAATAACGTTGGGCTCTTTGGAAATTGGGAAAGAGGAAAAAAAAAAAACAAACCCCACCTTGCTGTGCCCAGCTCAGCCCTGGAGCTGCTTCTCCCTCCCTTTCACAGGGGGTTTGGGTGGCTCCTGCTGGACTTTCCCTGGCAATGTTTTTACCTTTACCAGCCCATTCAACCTCCTTAGTGTCCAAATCCTTTTGGCTTTTGCCCCAAAATGTGCTTTTTTTTTGCTCCAAATTTCATCTCTCACCATCTGCTGTGTGCTGAGGAGCAAGCAGTGAAGGGGGCTTTGTTGGGATTCTCTCCCAGATGTGCACCAGGAGCTGCAGGGAAACCTCTCTCTGCTTTGTTTTTGTGAATTTTGCACCCTGTGGGGTTATTTTGGGGGGGATTGAGGGGATCCCTTTCCCCTGCAGCGTTTGGCCAGCGCTGCCGCTCCAGGCACGGAGCTCCTGCTCCTTTTTCAGTAATGAATCCCTGCAGCCAGCCCAGGGACTCTGGGATGTATAAACAATCATTTGTGGATCACTCTGTGTTCTCTGCCTGGAGCTGGGCATGGGGCAGCCCTGCTGAAGCTGAATTTTAAGTGCATTTTTAAGGACTGAGGTAGGGAGGAATGGGATTTTTTTTTTCCCTCTGGGATTTTTATCTGGCACTGAGGGATGAGCACTGCTGGTGGTGGAAAAAGCAGATTTTTCCCAAATTCTCCCATCCTTAACTATCCATGTCCTCTCAGAGTGTTGCAAATACCCCCTTGCTTGTGGCCTGGCAAATAAAATCCATATTAACTTGGCAGGAAATGGAATCTTGCCCTGGAGTCCAGCAAAGAGATCCCTTTGATTTTCCTTTTAATTTCCTTTTCGTTTTCCCTTGGGCACACCTGACCTTTTAATCCATTTCACACCTCAATCTTCTCTTGCTTTTGTGTCCTTTTGTCGTGGATTGGCCCTCAGCAGGGTCCTGCTGGTGGAGCAGGAATTGCCTTTTCCTCACCCTGGGTTTGGATGCCCTTGGTGGATTTACAAACCCCAGAGCTGCAGATTTCACTGTTCAAACAAGCCTGGGTGCAACCCCTGGGTTGGTGTGCAAAGGGAAGGTGGCACAGAGGTCACAGGGTTGAACTCTTGGAGTGTTGGGAGTGGTTTTTTCCCTAATTTTCATTAATTATTTGGGAGCTGGCTGTGAGGATGAGCTTAACCCACTGTCTGGGCATTCCAGGACCAACCATGGAACTGCAGTGAGAGCAGCAATGGATTTGAGCTGAAAGAGGGAAAATGTAGGGTGGGTGTAGAGAAGGAATTCTGGAATTCTTCCCTGGGAGGGTGGGCAGGGGCTGGGATGGAATTCCCAGAGGAGCTGTGGCTGCTCTGGAGCCCTGCAAGTGTCCCTGGAAGGGACAGGGCTTGGAGCAACCTGGGCTGGTGGAAGCTCCTTCCATCCCAAGCCATTCCACAACTCTGATTTCTTTTTTTTCTTTTTTTTTTTTTTGGTGAGATAAGGACTTATCTCCTCGTTTTTCAGATAGGAGCAGGAACTGGGTGAGTCTCTCCACCCTTCTCAATGGCCTGGAGGTACAAAATTCCAGGTCAGGTTGCTCTGAGGGCTGAACCTGCTGTTGGAAAGCCCTGCCTGGCTGCAGGAGCATCCTCTTCCTCCTGGCTGAGAGAATGGAGCATGGATAAAGAGAAAATTGAGATTTTTAATTAAACTGGGGTGGTTGAAACCCTGGCAGAGCCAAGGAGGAGCCGGCTCCTGGTCGTGCCCAGCTCCTTGTGGGAGTGGAGCTGTGCAAAGCCAAGGAGGGAACTTACATAAAAGTTCTTGGCTGAAGCCTCAGATTTGATCTTGCATAACTTTGCTCGCTGGGGCTACCAGGAAAAGGCAAAGCCAGGAGCTTCCTGTGCATCTCTGGGTGGGCACTGCTGTCCTGGGGTCACATCCCGTCCTTGCTGAGCTCTCCAGCCCCACCTCTGGGGCTTCTCACTCCCTTGCTGTGGCTCCAGAGGTGTTGGCCATGCTTGAGGGCTGGGGAATGTGGAGGTGAATGGTTTCTGTTTCTTCTCTTCCTTGTAAGTCATTTGCCCTCCAAGTGCTCCCTGGCTCCCTTTGGAGTCAGATGCCAGAACCACCACAAGGTTTGTAGCACTTAAAAATCATTTTCCAGCCTCTCAGTGTCCCAAAAAATCCCTCATTCCACGTCCTGGACTTGCATTTCCACCTTTTTTCCTTCCTTTTGCCCTCCCTCATCCCAGCTCATCCTGTTGGTGCCAGCCCCACATCTTCCCTCATTTCCTCCCACAGCACTGCCAGCCCTACAGTGACCCAGAGGGGAAAAATCCTGCAGAATTATTTATAATTATTTATTCATCCATCTCCAGAGGGTTTTTTTTTTTCCTTTTGGAGCAGAGCTGAGCAGTGGATGCAGAAAAAGCCCTGCTCCAGCCTGTGTGGGTTGAAGCAGGTCTGGTTTAATTGTCAGCTTGGTGGGGAATGCTCTGGAGAGTTCCAGGCACGTGGGACACAGAGCACAACTTCCAAAGGGATCCATGAAAGTGGGGCCACCTCGTTGCAGGCACCAGCTCCCCTTTCATCAGAGCCACTCCTGCAGTTCCTGTGATTTGAAAATTGATGTTCAGCTGTAGAGAATCTCTTGTGCAGTTTCCTCTTGGGGGTTTTCAGGGTAAATTGCTGCTGGATTTGCATTTAAAAGGGAGCCGTGGCACTGCTCTTCTCCCTGTGTTATTTGGCCAGCTCTATGCTGGAAAATTCAAAATTCAATATTTTAGTGTAGCACTGGGGATCCTTCAGCTTGGAAGAGAGCTCCAGGATCACCAGGTTCAAGCTGTGCCCAGTCCCCACCCTGTCCCCAGCCCAGAGCACTGAGTGCCACCTCCAGGTGTTCCTTGGACACCCCCAGGGATGGGGACTCCAAACCTCCCTGGGCAATCCCTTCCTGTATTTAACAGCCCTTTTTTAACAGCCCTTTCCAGGAAGGAATTCCTGCTGATGTCACCTGGCATGGCCTGAGGCCGTTCCCTCTGCTCCTGTCCCTGTTCCCTGGGATAAGATCCCAAATCCCCCCGGCTGTGCCCTCCTGGCAGGAGCTGTGCAGAGCCACAAGGGCCCCCTGAGCCTCCTTTGCTCCAGGCTCAGCCCCTTCCCAGCTCCCTCAGCCCCTCCTGGTGTCCCAAACCCTTCCCCAGCTCTGTTCCCTTCCCCTATTCACTCTCAGTGAGCTCCCAGAACTGGACCCAGCCCTCGAGGTGTGGCCTCACCAGTCCTTGGTGGCTGCTGGTTGAGGACAGGGCTTTGATTTGCATCCCAGGTATTGTCCTGGGTGTGAGAAATGCTCCTCACTTCTCATAGTTTAGGAAGGTTTATTAAACCTTATCAAAAATACAGCACTGTGCCATGTGCTCAGCCCCTTCACAATGGAGATTTTCCCTTTTTAACCCTTTAACCCCTCCCAAAGTTCTGTCCATCAGCCCCTTCTTGGCTGTCCAGTGGTGGAGATCTCTGCCTCAAATCCTGACTGGAGCTCAGGTGTTCCAACCCCAGCTGTCCCTTGATAACCACACAAGGGGTACAACAGAACTATAAATCTATAAAACTTTTCTTAACCTCTATACATGAGCTGTGCAGAGCCACAAGATTCCCCCTGAGCTCCTTTTCTCCAGCCCCTTCCCAGATCCCTCAGCCCCTCCTGCTGTCCCAAACCCTTCCCCAGCTCTGTTCCCTTCCCTGATTCACTCTCAGTGAGCTCCCAGAAGTGGGCACAGCCCTCAAGGTGTGGCCTCATCAGTCCTTGGTGGCTGCTGGGTGAGGACAGGGCTTTGATTTGCATCCCAGGTATTGTCCTGGGTGTGAGAAATGCTCCTCACTTCTCATACTTTAGGAAGGTTTTTTAAACCTTATCAAAACTACAACAGAAAACTGAATAAAGAAAAAAGGTTATGGCATTTTCCCCACCATGTGCTCAGCCCCTCACAATGGAGGTTTTTCCCTTTTTAACCCTTTAACCCCTCCCAAAGTTCTGTCCATCAGCCCCTTCATGGCTGTCCAGTGGTGGAGATCTCTGCCTCAAATCCTGACTGGAGCTCAGGTGTTCCAACCCCAGCTGTCCCTTGATAACCACACAAGGGGTACAACAGAACTATAACTCTATAAAACTTTTCTTAACCTGTATACATGAGATTTGTCCATTAATTGTGAGAGTCAATCATCTCATTACTCACCTATCACACTGGGACTGTGAATCTGCCTGCCACACTCCCAGGATGGTGCAAAGATGGTTCATGACCCAGTGGCTGAGGGGCTCTTTGCTCACAGAGGCTTTTGGAGGTGCTTGCTCACACCCAGACTAGCACCACCATCATTAAAATCCCCCTGAAATCCCCACTGCATTCCAGATTTTGGGATATTTTGGGGGATGCTGTGTCCAGCTGCCCCCATCCCTACAGACAGCAGAGCTTGCAGCACTTTGTGGGGCAGGTTTGTGCCTTTTCCCCAGTGCTGGGAGGGTGATGCTGCTCCCTGTGGGGTCTGCACTGGGATGAGAGGCTTTTCCTGGGGCTTTTCTGGAGCATCCCAAAGCCAAGCCCATCCCAGCATCTCCTCCTCGTCCCAAAGCCAAGCCCATCCCAGCATCTCCTCCTCATCCCAAAGCCCATCCCAGCATCTCCTCCTCATCCCAAAGCCCATCCCAGCATCTCCTCTTTATCCCAAAGCCAAACCCATCCCAGCATCTCCTCCTCATCCCAAAGCCCATCCCAGCATCTCCTCTTCATCCCAAAGCCCATCCCAGCATCTCCTCTTCATCCCAAAGCCCATCCCAGCATCTCCTCATCCCAAAGCCCATCCCAGCATCTCCTCTTTATCCCAAAGCCCATCCCAGCATCTCCTCCTCATCCCAAAGCCCATCCCAGCATCTCCTTTTCCTCCCAAAGCCCATCCCAGCATCTCCTCTTCATCCCAAAGCCCATCCCAGCATCTCCTCCTCATCCCAAAGCCCATCCCAGCATCTCCTCTTCATCCCAAAGCCCATCCCAGCATCTCCTCCTCATCCCAAAGCCCATCCCAGCATCTCCTCCTCATCCCAAAGCCCATCCCAGCATCTCCTCCTCATCCCAAAGCCCATCCCAGCATCTCCTCCTCATCCCAGCTGAATCATTCTGATCATTCTGGTCCTGCCATGGCCAGGGGATGCTGAAGGAACTGACCCCAGAGGGTGAGGAATTCCTGCTTTTACTGATTTAGGGAGGATTTGAAAGGATCCCTGGGATGATTCCCATCTCTCCATGGATTGCAGGAGCTGCTGGCAGCCAGGCCACACACTTGGGGTTTTATTCCCAGTTCTTCCCAAACATCCAGGCCCTCCTTCCTGGAATTAATTTTAATTCAAGATACTCTACAGCCATTAATTACACCAGGGTTATACGTGCTCCCATCTTTTTCAAATTAGCCCAGCCTGGAAGAAGGGAGATGAGGAATTCAGATTTTTACTGAAAACACTGATTTTTGGTCTGTTTTTTTTTTTACTTAATTTCTGCTAGAGGTCACCTTTCCCCACACCATCCTATTCCCTACCATGAAATGATGATTGCTATTATTATTCCTAATAATAGCAATAATAATAACAATATAGCAGTTTTGATGGGGTATTTTCCATCCAGAATTAAAAACTTACGGAACATGCTGCAAATAGCTGAGGCCTTAACTTACCTTAAATACTGGATTCCATCAGGATTTCCAATTTCTAAGCTTGGGGTGAAACTTTTTGAGGTATTGGGGCAGAGAAGGGCAAATTCTGCTTTTTGGGGGTGAAGCTTTATGAGGTGTTGGGGTGAAGAGGAGCAAATTCTGCTTTTTGAGGGTGAAGATTTTCAAGGTACTGGGGTGAAGAGGAGCAAATTCTGCTTTTTGAGGGTGAAGATTTTTGAGGTATTGGGGTGAAGAGGAACAAATTCTGCTTTTTGAGGGTGAAGCTTTTTGAGGTATTGGGGCAGAGAAGGGCAAATTCTGCTTTTTGAGGGTGAAGAGGAACAAATTCTGCTTTTTGAGGGTGAAGATTTTTGAGGTATTAGGGTGAAGAGGAACAAATTCTGCTTTTTGAGGGTGAAGCTTTTTGAGGTATTGGGGCAGAGTCCTAATATCCAACCTCTTGGTCTCTTCCACCTGGCAGAAGCAGAGGACACAGTCTCAAGCTACATCAGGGAAGGTATAGGTTGGATATTAGGAAAAAAACAATTTACCAAAAGAATAATAAAGCACTGGAATGCTCTTCCCAGGGAGTGGTAGAATCACCATCTCTGGATGTGTTTAAAAGCCTGGACATGGCATGCTGGAGCAATGGCAGAAGATGAAGGGGCTGAATCTTAGCAGGGTTAATCCCAGGTTTATTTCAGGAGCTCTGTGGAGCCCCTACAACCTCAGGGGGGTTCTGCTGAGAGCCCCCAGAGAGGTGCCAAGGTTACATTTAAAGGGAGGTGGAAATTTGAAATAGAGAACATTTTACTAACCAATAAGTGAATTTATGGGGTGGATACTGGGGCATGGACATTTAGGACAATGTGTGGGGTAACACTTGGGGGGTGACCCCTGGCTGATCCCTCGAGGTCCTGGAGTGAAAGTTCTGGGTGGAGGGGATGGGATGGTGAGTGACTGACAGAGAGCCAGGGTGGGGATTTGGGGATGATCTCAGCAAAGGAGAGGGATTGCACAGGTAGAGGGAGGGGACACAGTCTGGGGTAAAGCATTTGGGACAAATACTGGGATACAAAACAAAACTGTGACAAAGTATTGCAAAATATAAAAACACTACAACACTGGGGTGCTGGGCCTCAGCTCAGCCTGCAGAGCCAATCCTGGCCTGCCTGGGGTGACTATAATAGGTGAATTTATGGGATGGATACTGGGGAATGGACATTTAGGACAATGGGGTAACACTTGGGGCGTGACCCCTGGCTGATCACTCGAGGTCCTGGAGTGAAAGTTCTGGGTGGAGGGGATGGGATGGTGAGTGACTGACAGAGAGCCAGGGTGGGGATTTGGGGATGATTTTAGTGCAGGAGAGGGATTGCACAGGTAGATCAAGGGGGTACAATCTGGGCTAGAAATCAAAACTATGACAAAGTATAAAACACTGCAGCTCTGGGGTGCTGGGCCTCAGCTCAGCCTGCAGAGCCCACCTGGCCTGCCTGGGGTGACAAACCAGTAAGTGAATTTAAGGGATGGATACTGGGGCATGCACATTTAGGACATTAGTTCTGGATGGAGGGGATGGGATGGTGAGTGACTGACTGAGAGCCAGGGTGGGGATTTGGGGATGATCTCAGCAAAGGAGAGGGATTGCACAGGTAGAGGGAGGGGACACAATCTGGGGTAAAGCATTTGGGAAAAATACTGGGATACAAAACAAAACTATGACAAAGTATAAAAGCACTGCACAACACTGGGGTGCTGGGCCTCAGCTCAGCGTGCAGAGCCAATCCTGGCCTGCCTGGGGTGACCATAATAAGTGAATTTAAGGGATGGATACTGGGGCATGGACATTTAGGACAGCGTGTGGCGTAACACCTGGGGGGTGACCCCTGGCTGATCACTCAATGTATATCAACCCTGGCTAATCTCAGCAAAGGAGAGGGATTATTTGGGGAAAATAAGGGGATACAAAGACAAAACCATTCTAAACCATAAAACCACTGCTACAACAATAAACCTCTGATGGTTGTGGATTAATTCTCCTCAGAGAAGCAAAGCCTGTCATTCCCTCTCCCTGAGAAGCTGACTCCTTGCCTTGCCTTGCCTTTGCAGCTGTCCCATTCCCTCCCACGCAGAGGCTCACTCTGAAGGAGGTGTTTGAGGATGGCAAACCGAGGCTCGACGTCCTCAAGAGCCACTTGGTGAAGGAGGGGAGGCTGGAGGAGGACGCGGCGCTGAAAATCATCAACGACGGCGCCGCCATCCTGAGGCACGAGAAAACCATGATCGAGGTGGAGGCTCCAATCACAGGTCAGAGCTCCTGGGTGTGGAAAGTGCAGATTGGATGGCTCTACACAGATAAACCTGTTATCTTTGAGGTATTGGGGCAGAGAAGGGCAAATTCTGCTTTTGGGGGGTGAAGATTTTCGCGGTATTGGGGGAAGAGGAGCAAATTCTGCTTTTTGAGGGTGAAGATTTTCGAGGTACTGGGGTGAAGAGGAGCAAATTCTGCTTTTTGAGGGTGAAGATTTTCGAGGTATTGGGGTGAAGAGGAGCAAATTCTACTTTTTGAGGGTGAAGCTTTTTGAGGTATTGGGGTGAAGAGGAACAAATTCTGCTTTTTGAGGGTGAAGCTTTTTGAGGTATTGGGGTGAAGAGGAACAAATTCTGCTTTTTGGGGGTGAAGCTTTTTGAGGTATTGGGGCAGAGAAGGGCAAATTCTGCTTTTTAAGGGTGAAGAGGAACAAATTCTGCTTTTTGGGGGTGAAGATTTTTGAGGTATTGGGGTGAAGAGGAACAAATTCTGCTTTTTGAGGGTGAAGATTTTCGAGGTATTGGGGTGAAGAGGAACAAATTCTGCTTTTTTGGGGGTGAAGATTTTCAAGGTATTGGGGTGAAGATGAACAAATTCTGCTTTTTGAGGGTGAAGAGGAACAAATTCTGCTATTTGGGGGTGAAGCTTTTTGAGGTATTGGGGTGAAGAGGAGCAAATTCTGCTTTTTGAGGGTGAAGCTTTTCGAGGTATTGGGGCAGAGTCCTAATATCCAACCTCTTGGTCTCTTCCACCTGGCAGAAGCAGAGGACACAGTCTCAAGCTACATCAAGGGAAGGTATAGGGTGGATATTAGTAAAAAAAAAATTTACCAAAAGAATAATAAAGCACTGGAATGCTCTTCCCAGGGAGTGGTAGAATCACCATCTCTGGATGTGTTTAAAAGCCTGGACATGGCATGCTGGAACAATGGCAGAAGATGAAGGGGCTGAATCTTAGCAGGGCTTAATCCCAAGTTTATTTCAGGAGCTTTATTTTATTTCAGGAGTTTATTTTATTTATGTGTTGTGTTGTATTGATTAGTAGTGCTGTATTAACGTTTTAATAGGATGGTCAAGGTAATTTTGTAGTTAAAATGGAACTTTTGTGGTTAAAATAGAAACTGTGGATGTGGGGTATTTTTTTAAAGAAAGGAATGAGGTACTCATACCAAGATAGCAGCCACAGGACACCTGAATCTTTCAGAGAAAGAGAATTTATTGCTCCATTATCAAAAGAAATGAACTTCTTCCCACCTTGCTCACGTTAGGATTCAGAGGAAGAAGCTGACACTGCCCAGCCAGAATCCTGTGTTTGAATGGAATTTATGCATCATGGATGGGGTGTATGAATATGCAACAGGCTGTTGCTTTAAGGGTTAATCCTCTGTTAATGTGGGTTCCTTTTCAGGCTTATTTTGCCCAGAAAGAGGTACCTGGACTATCCCTAACTCTTTGTTTTTATTCCTAATCTCAATTGTTCATATTTTTATTACTCTAATTATACTACTATTTTTATAACCATTTAACTTTTAAAATTTTAAAAACAAGTGATTGGCGTTTTTCACATAGGAATGTGCTCCCTGTTGACGGAGTGACAAAACTGTCTTTTGACCTCTTAAAAAAGGAAATAAGCTCAGAATTTTCTCTCCTCAGTCAGGTGAAAAGACATCTCATAGGTTTGGAGGACTTCACCTCAAACTTAAGGATAGCCAATTAGACAGGAGCCAAAAAGTCCCACCTGAGCAATTCACTAGAAAAATAAGAGAACAAAGGAATGAATTGATTTTGTGAGGTGTTTACCAGGGGCAAGGACCTCTTGCACCTGGCTGGGTTTTTCTCTGCAAAGAGTTTTTGTTATTTTGCCTTTTATTAAAACCTCTTTATTTCCAACACTACCCCAGAAGCCATCCTGCTGATTTTGTGCCTTCTGAGGCAGCTGAGCTATCCTGGGTGTGAAATAGATCCCCAAGAGCTTGTGAGACCTGGAGAGGAGACCCATATTCCACTAGAGCTCACGGCTCAATTCCTGAATAACAACCTGGATAACCCCAGCAGGTTTTTTTGCCCTGTTCCTTCCACCCCCAAGGTTTTTTAACTCAGCTCAGCTCTCACAAGGGAGGATTTTGCCGGTGCTCGCTCTGCTCCTCGCTGCTGCCGTGACCTTGCTTTTCTTAGCGTGGTAATTCTGTCCTTTCTTTTGTGCTGTTTTTGCTCTCCCAGTGTGTGGTGACATCCATGGGCAGTTCTTTGACCTGATGAAGCTGTTTGAAGTGGGAGGATCACCCAATAACACCCGCTACCTCTTCCTGGGGGACTACGTGGACAGAGGCTACTTCAGTATAGAGGTGACCATTGGGGCTGCTGGGGCTGAAGGAACCCAAAGTGTTGAACCTTGGTTAAAGTAGAGCTCAGTCAGTTAAAACCAGCTCAAAATCACTTCAAATTCACCTCAGAATCAGTAAAATGCAGCTCAGAATCAGTAAAATTCACCTCAGAATCAGTTCAAATTCACCTCAGAATCAGTTCAAATTCACCTCAGAATCAGTAAAATTCACCTCAGAATCAGCTCAAATGCAGCTCAGAATCAGAAAATTCACCTCAGAATCAGTAAAATTCACCTCAGAATCAGTAAAATTCACCTCAGAATCAGTAAAATGCAGCTCAGAATCAGTAAAATGCAGCTCAGAATCAGTAAAATTCACCTCAGAATCAGTTCAAATTCACCTCAGAATCAGTTCAAATTCACCTCAGAATCAGTAAAATTCACCTCAGAATCAGCTCAAATGCAGCTCAGAATCAGAAAATTCACCTCAGAATCAGTAAAATTCATCTCAGAATCAGTAAAATGCAGCTCAGAATCAGCTCAAATGCAGCTCAGAATCAGAAAATTCACCTCAGAATCAGTAAAATTCATCTCAGAATCAGTAAAATGCAGCTCAGAATCAGTAAAATGCAGCTCAGATTCTGTAAAATACACCTCAAAATCAGTTCAATTCAGCTCAGAATCAGTAAAATTCAGCTCAGAATCAGTTCAAATGCAGCTCAAAATCAGTAAAATTCATCTCAGAATCAGTAAAATGCAGCTCAAAATCAGTTCAAGTTTAGCTCAGAATCAGTAAAATGCAGCTCAGAATCAGTTGAAATTCAGCTCAGAATCAGTAAAATACAGCTCAAATTCTGTAAAATACACCTCAGAATCAGTTCAAATTCAATGCAGCTCAAAATCAGTTCAAATTTAGCTCAGAATCAATTAAATGCAGCTCAGAATCAGTAAAATAGAAATTCTGTAAAATACACCTCAGAATCAGTTCAAATGCAGCTCAAAATCAGTTCAAGTTTAGCTCAGAACCAATTAAATGCGGCTCCAAATCAATAAAATTCAAATCAGAATCAGTTCAAATGCAGCTCAGTAAAATTCAGCTAAAATCAGTTAAAACCAGCTCAAGATCATTAAAATTCAGCTCAGAATCAATTAAATGCTGCTCAGAATCAGTAAAATGCAGGTCTAAATCAGTAAAATTCAGCACAATAAAACACAGCTCAGAATCAATTAAATACACCTCAGAATCAGTAAAATATGGCTCAAAACCAGTAAAATTCAGCTTAGAATCAATTAAATACAGCTTGGAATCAATTAAATACACCTCAGAATCAGTAAAATATGGCTCAAAACCAGTAAAATTCAGCTTAGAATCAATTAAATGCAGCTTGGAATCAGTTCAAATGCAGCACAATAAAATACAGCTCAGAATCAATGAAATACAGCTCCAAATCAGTCAAATTCAGCCCAGAATGAGATCAAATCCAGCTCAGAATCAGCCCAAACACCAACCCCAGATCTCTCCTGCTGGATTTCCCCTCCAGTGGAGTTCTGCATGGGGTGAAGGCAATGCTGATAACTCCCAGTGTGATTTTGGGCAGGGAAATGATGTCCCCATCTTTGGATCCTCAGGCAGGGACAGTGAAGTGGCAGTGATGGGGTTAAAGCCTGACCTCTGCCTTCTGGGGTGCTTTTAATGTCACTTGGGGCTGTCACTCAGGGACAGGAGAGGGACATTTGATGGTGCTGGTGCAGGCCACAGGATCCTGTGGGTTCTGGAGGGTGGGATTGAAGGCACTTGAGGTGGGTGCTCATGTTTGGACTTAGGTGTTTGTTATCTTTTATCAGTGAAACAGTCCCACAGCTCAGAGTTTTGTAGCTTTTTATTAGTAAGGCACAAAATGGCTAACTGTTCTTTTAAGACTGAACTATTTAATTAAGAAATGACACTTAGATTCTTTTCCTTTTGAACTTAATAACTGATCTTTGGAAGCTTGTAATGTGGACTTTTCTAATTACAAAATATCACCCAAACCCATGAAGAAGAAGGAAGAAGAAGGTAAAGAAGAACAACCTGTCTTTGCCCTAAAACCTCTGTCCTGCTTTATATTTATTTCTATATTCTAAAATTCTTAAGTTTTCTACTCTGTGATATCACACACTTTTAACTAACTACACATCCATAATCTCAGTGCTATCAATTAATTTTGGAAGTCTCTTAAGTCAAATTTTAAACTTTCAGCACAGAAAGTTTAAAATTCTCAGTATCCAGGGTTCCAGCAGGATCCCAGCAAGCAGCAAGAAGGAAATGTTGGAAAAGCTGCACAGTTCAGGATGGAGCAGGAGGAGAAAGAGCCACGAGCCTGAGTCAGTGCTTCCCTCTGAAAACCTTGGAATAGGGTCAGGAGAGAGGAGCAGGAGTCACCTGGAGTTTGCAGCTCCCTGGGATTCCATGCCCAAGAAACTGGGAGTACAAAGGATGGAGTGGAGCCCCCAGGCTGCTGCTGGCTCAGTGCAGAGCTGGGATGGGACAGGAAGGGACAGCTCTTAGCAAATGCCACAAATCCCAAGGGATTGCAGCCAGCTGGATTCACAGAGACAGGGCTGAGTGGAAGTGGAGCACTTCTCCCAGTTGGAAGCAATGTAAGGAAAAGCTTTTGGGGGAGCAGGGGCCTGAAATGTGGCAGAAATCAGCTGGAATAACAGAGGGAGTGATTCCTCTTGGAAAAAAGAGGCTGCAGGAACAGCTGAGCCTCTGGCTCTGCAGAGGAATCTTGGGAAGGAGCTGTCAGGGATGAGTGCAAGGGGTTCTTTGAAGGATTCTGCAGAGGATTTAGGGAGAGCAGGGCTGACAGCTTGAGCTCCAGCAGCCCCTGGCTCCCTTCCAGCCCCAGGCTCTGGAATCCTGACAGGGAGCCAAGGTGTGACGAGGAGCAGGGACAGAGGAGGCAGAGCTGGGGCTGCTGGGATCTCTGGGCTTTGGGGTGCTGCTGGCAGGAGGAGCCCCCAGGGAGGAAAGGGAAGGACACATCCCACTGTTCCTCTGGATGGCTCAGCTGGGTTTGCAGTGTTCACCTGGAAAAGGGATTAAATCCCAGAACAGCAGCTCCTTCTGAGAGAAAAGGTGGATTTTTTTTTGATTTTTTATTTTTGAGCCTTCAAATGAGAGGTGTTGGGCCCTGTGTCTGTGTATGGATTGTGTGGATCCAGGGTGGAAAAGTCCTGCTCCCACTCTCTGCTCTTAGCCCAGGATTGATCTGACATGGAGCTTTTACTCTCAGATCTCCAGAAGTGCGGGGGATCAGCACCTTTATCTCTCCATGCTGGGACCATCACAAAATCATGGAATGGTTTGGCTTGGAAAGAACCTTAAATCCCATCCTGTTCCAGCCCTGGGCAGGGACACCTTCCACTATCCCAGGTTGCTCTAAGCCCTGGCCAACCTGGCCTTGGATGAGGAACTCTTCCCAATATCCCATCTAAATCCCCTTTTAGTTCAAATCCCCCTTGTCCTCTCTGCCTGTGATAATATGGAAGAATTCCAAGAGGATGTATGGCCTTGGAGAACTGAGGTGGTGGGACAGAAATCTTTTATTTGCTGCTGCTTTTTCCTCTCCTCTCTCCCTTTCCCCTGCCAGAGATTCCCCCTGGAAAATCCCTCTGATCCCACAGCTCAGGGTGGGCTTTGATGGGCACAGCAAACACACTCCAAACATCAGGATAAGGCAGAATCCAGAAGTTTTCATCCCCATATCCTTCTCCCTTCCACCTACTGTTTTTTTTTTACTGGGAAATTCCCCAATGAGGGCAGGAATGATGAATCTGACTCCATGTTCTCAGAAGGCTAATTTATTACTTTATAATATTATATTAAAGAATACCAGATTATACTAAAGAATACAGAAAGGACACTTACTAAATGTTTAAAAGATAATAATGAAAACTTGTGACTCTACAGAATTTTTAACACAGCTTGGCCCTGATTGGCCAAAGAGTCAAAACAGCTCCCAGCAGAATCCAATGGAACAATCACCTGTGGGTAAACAATCTCCAAACACATTCCACAGGAGCAAAACACAGGAGAAGTAAATGACATAAGAATTGTTTTCCTTTTCTCTGAGGCTTCTCAGCTTCCCAGGAGAAAAATCCTGGGTGAAGGGATTTTTTTAGAGAATGTGATTGCCACACACCCACTGTGCTGGAAGAGATTCCCACCTGAATGCACAAAATCTGCTTTCTGTAATGAAACAACAGCAGGTTTGGAGTATCCCAGATGGGCAAACATCCAGGTTTTCCCTGTGGTGTGACCTCTGGGAAGGTTTGGAGCAGTAGCAGCAGCCTCATGAGTCACCACACCAAGCTGGGCATTCATGGGGAGATGATCTGAGCAGCTGGGGCTGTCCTGGGCAGAGCCAGGCCTTGGGATCCCTGTGGATTCCTTCCAGCTCAGGATATTCCACAGTTCCATAACTGTGACCTTTTAACAGAATGAAACAGGAGGGCAGGGTTTAATTGCAGGAAACGATGCCAGACTGGGGGCCAAGGAGGTGTAAGGGCCAAATTTCCCTTCCAGGTGCTCCCTGTGGCTCCAGGTGTTTGGTTGTCCAGGTACAAGGAGGAATTTGTGGCTCAGACAAAACCTTTGAAAGCCCCAGCCCCTCCCCAAGCCTCTCAGTTCATCAGCTCAGCTGGATATCAGCAACAAATCATTCAACAAATTCTTGCTGGGCCTCTGGCTTAGGGAAATTCTCATTTAAAAACATGAATTCCCAGTATAATGAGGCCACAGAGAGTGGATTGGTTGATGGTTTGGTGTTTTTTTTTTTTATTTAAAGAAAAGAATTGTGAGGGGAGAGGGGAGGGAAGAAGCGTGTGAAAGCTGGAATGCTGCTGGAAGGGGACTCTGGGAAGGGTTTGCTGGCCACAGATCCCAGCTCCAGAGTGCAGGGCTCACAGGCAGCATGGAAATCAGGATGAACTCCCTGATTTCCCATGGAAATCCCCCCATTGGGAGCTGCTGATGAGGCAGGGCCCTGCTGAAGGATTCCCAGTGGGAAAAATGCTTCTTTCATTCAGCTTTTAGTGCCAAATCCCAGAATGGCACAAGAGAGGTCTGTGCTCGTGGTAGGGAAGGATCATCTCAGTCCACAAAGCTGGAATACAATGAACAGAATGATTTTGTTAAATTAGAAAGTGAATTGTTATGGCCAGGAACAGAATCCATGGAAAGAGGGAATTTATCAGGAAAAGTGGTGTGATAATGGCATGCACCTTTCCAGGCCAGTTCTTCCAATCCAGTTATGATGGGACACGTGATTGCTGTCTAATTATGGAATTATATGTTAATCTTGATTTAATGCACTTTTTATCCAGAATAATATTAAAGAGATCCAGAGTAACATAAAAGAGACCCAGAGTAACATAAAAGAGATCCAGAATAACATAAAAGAGATCCAGAATAACATAAAAGAGATCCAGTCAGCCCTGTGAAGTGGGAGTGAAGGTGGATTTGTGGGCTGGATTTGGGAGTTTTGCCTCTGTTCCCACTCTGGCAAGCTCTGTGTGTAAAAGTTC
This sequence comes from Molothrus ater, assembly GCF_012460135.2. NCBI lineage: Eukaryota > Metazoa > Chordata > Aves > Passeriformes > Icteridae > Molothrus > Molothrus ater. The sequence continues at coordinate 1,456,286 of NC_050505.2, read as the reverse complement.
CTTACAAATGCCAGGTTTGGGGAATGGTGAGAGAGGTCATGGTGGGAGCAGGTTTGGCACCAGCCCCTCTTGCATTTTTGGGGTTGCAAGTCCCAATTCCTCTTGGAATTCCCTCCCTGTGTCCTGCTGAGTTTTCACTTTCCAAGTGGATCAAAGCCTTGGCTTTGGGATTCACACAGAGAGGCAGAGTAAGGAGAGAAGGAGATTATTTAAGATGATTTAAACCCAAAAAGCTGTGACTGCCTGGATTTGCTCCTTGGCTGTTGCAAACAGGCAGGAATCAATTCCTGGAAAAGGGATCTTTGCAAAACACCAGGAAGAATCCGAGGCATGCAAGTGTAGAAACTCCCTCATTCCTCATTCCAGCCCCTCTGGAGCCCTCGAGGGCTCTCCAATGTCCTTTACTCTGTGTCCTCCTGGTACCTGGCAGTCCCCACATCCTTGGGAAGTGCCTCCTGCCACAGGGAATGGTCTCTCTCCATGTCCCTGCTGTGTCCAGGAAGAATTGTGGTGCCAAATTCAACCCCATTTCACTTTAAGCCCCTTCAAATGTGTTTTAAAAATCTCTCTTCTGCAGGCTGCCAACCCTCCATGCATCCCAAACCCTCCCCTATTGATGCTGCATCTCTGCCTTGCTTTGATGCCAGGGCTGCTTCTTCCTCCAAGTCATTTGGTTCATTTATAGCAGCCTCAGAGCTCTCCTGCCAGCCCAGAAAAGTGACATTTCTCTTGCAAGCACAGGGAGGTTAAAGCTTTAAATCCCAGAATAATTATAAATGGTTTTGTTGAGAGCATTCCTCCTGGTAACAGATGCAATAAAACATGATTTTGCTACTGGCCTTGGCCCCGTTCTCTTTTGGAATTCCCAATTAATCAAGTTGTTAATGTGGGCTTGAATTCCAAGTGAGACACAGGCAGTGCTTTACAGCTCCTCAGGGTTTTTGGGATCAGCTGGGATGATTCATGCAGAGCTTACCTTGCAGGTTCAGTGCTTCAACACCACCAGATCTAAGCTGGCTGTGCTGGGAACCATTTGGGAACTGCTTCAGTTGGGTTCTGGTTGTTCCCAGCTGGTTCCTGGGGATCTGTGCCCCAGTTTGGGGATTTTGGAGGGTTCAGTGCTTCAACAGGTTCAGTGTTTCAGCACCACCAGATCTAAGCTGGCTGTGCTGGGAACCATTTGGGAACTGCTTCAGTTGGGTTCTGGTTGTTCCCAGCTGCTTCCTGGGGATCTGTGCCCCAGATGGGGAATTTTGGAGGGTGTAAAACACACTTGGTGGTGGTTCCTGTTTCCCAGGCGTGTTCTGCAGCCTGTCAGCCTGCAGGGTAAGCTCCTCTTAGAGCCTTTAATCCAGCTCCTGGAGCTTGCTGTCCCTATGGATTGTCCTTCCAGCACTCCACAGCAAGGAGGGAAATGTGATAACACTTCCCAGTGTGAGATAACAGCTCTGCTGCTGTCAGCCCGAGCACACCGGGCTGAGTGAGCCCTCCCAGCCCTTCCCTCAGGCTTTTTTTGGGAAGCCAGCATGAAATATTTCTGCTCCAAACCCCATTTCAGCCTGACTTTGGTCTGTGCCTCATCAAAGGCGCCGTTTTGCAGGTGCTGCCGCTCGCAGAGGGGATGTGGAAAGCCCTTTTCAAAGCCAGAGAGCTTTGCTAAGCTAAGCTTGTTTTTTGGGCTCAGCTTTTCCTGTTTTGAGCTTGAACTTCACATGACTGTAGCATAAGCAGAAAAACCAGTGGGGGGGGGAATCAGTGGGGAAGGTGAAGTTGAATTTTCCGGGTGTTTTGTGGACAAATGTCTGTGCCTGCTCCTCTCGCTGGTCTCCATCCCAGTGGAACATCTGGAGCAAACAGCTGCTTCTGCTTTGCTGCTCTACAAAAGGGTTTTTTTTTTCCTTTGGTTTGTGCTGGAAGCAAAGCTGCTCCCACCCAGCCCCGAGCTGTTTTCTGTTGGCCACGACCTCATTTGTCACTTCTCCAAGCCAGCCCTAATATAGAGAAATCCCGGTGGCTTTTCCCCACTTGGCCAGGAGAAGATCCACTGCCCATTATGGAGCTGGGTTCCACTTTGGGTGTCTTCCCAGAACCTCTTAGTGCAGTCTGAGGCTGATGAGTACCCTGGGAAAGGATTTTATGACATGGCCTGTTTGCCTCTCTTGCAGTGCGTGCTGTATTTATGGAGTTTAAAGATAAATCATCCCAAAACGTTGTTCCTCCTTCGAGGGAACCACGAGTGCAGGCACCTCACAGAATACTTCACCTTCAAGCAGGAATGTAAGTATCAGCAGTGGGAGAAGGATTTGAATCCATTTAAATAATACATTTTAAAATATATTTTTTTAAAAAAAAGGTGTTGTGAGAAGGCGTGGGCTTCAATTTTTGTGCCTCTGAGTGGCATCAGAGCTGTAAAAACCTGTTGTCTTGTTTTCCTGCTCTTCTGCTATAAAAAATACCCCAAACCCCAAATCTTTAAGTTCTGCTAAGCACCAAATGTGGCCTTTTGCTTTCAAAGCCTGAGTGTGGATGGAAGAAATGGGAACACTTCTGTCCTGATGAGCCAGGCACACACATCCTCCCCTCCCTGACTTCCAGCCCCAGCAACATGTAATCAGTGCCAAAAGCCTTCCAGCTCCAGATTGTGCAGCTGGGATCAGTGATTGGAGCTGGAATGGGGGAAGGATTTGCTCCTCCCTGTTTGCACTGGGGAGGATCATTTACCTTTCAAATGGTTTTTTCAGTGAAAAGATGGGTTTGTGCACAGCATTTGAATGTTTTTCAAGCAGTGCTGAGGAAAGGTCAGGGAATGATGGGTGTCTGTCATTCCAAGGAATAAAAGAGGTGGAGAACTCAATGCAAAGCTCCTTTAGGGAATTCTTGCTCAAGGACCCGACCTCCAGAGATAATTCTGGGCAAGGCCACAAATCCAATCTTTATCCCATCAGCTCTGGGTGCTGGTGGATGGGGGAAGGCTCAGAGGGGATGAGTCCCTGTTCTGTTAACTCAGGAATGAGCTGGAAAACACCTCCCAGCTCTGTGCTGGAAGCTGTGCCCCTCACCTGCACACAGGTGAGCTCCTGCTGAGCTGGGCCCAGTCTGAACCAGGTGCTGGGGTTGGGTTTTTTCCTTTGGAAAACAGGAGGTGCTGCTTTTCCCTTTCCCTGAGGATATTTCTGAGCAGATTTGAGCCTTGGTGTAAGAGCCAAACTGCTTTGGAAAGGCTGTGATTGATGTATGGGAACATCTTCTTCCCCTCTGCTGGGGTGAGGAATCACTGGAATTGTCATCCCTGGAAGATCCATTCCTGTGGGCAAATCCTGCCTCCCAGGACCTGTGGAAAAGCAATTCCTGCCCCCATGGCTGTGTGATGCTGCTGTGCCAAATTCAGCAGCCAGGATGAGTCTGGAGGTGCAGCAGGGCTGTGGGGAGTGATGGGGGGGCTCCAGCATCCCAAATTTATTACATGATCCCAGTTTTCATGATGTGGGAACACCTCATCTCCTTTGTGCTGATCTCAGTGCAGGTATTCTGGAAAACAAATTGAAGGGACATGAATATTGTCCAATTCCAGATTAAAAAAAACCTTTTACACACCCAACACTTATTTTCCAAATACCCAGGTGCAGCGTTTTAATCTAAATCAGTATTTTCACAAATGCACAGGTGCAGAGTTAATTCCAGGTACAGAGTTGAATCTAAATCAGTATTTTCACCAATACACAGGTGATTTTAAATCAGTATTTTCACAAATGCACAGGTGCAGAGTTTTAATCTAAATCAGCATTTTCAGGAATACACAGGTGCAGAGTTGATTTTAAATCAGTATTTTCATGAATACACAGGTGCAAAGTTTGATTCTAAATCAGTATTTTCACCAATACACAGGTGATTTTAAATCAGTATTTTCACCAATACACAAGTGCAGAATTTGATTCCAAATCAGTATTTTCACAAATGCCCAGGTGCAGAGTTAATTCCAGGTACAGAGTTGAATCTAAATCAGTATTTTCACCAATACACAGGTGATTTTAAATCAGTATTTTTGCCAATACACAAGTGCAGAGTTGATTCCAAATCAGTATTTTCAGGAATACACAGGTGCAGAGTTTAATTCTAAATCAGCATTTTCAAGAATACACAGGTGCAAAGTTTAAATCTAAATCAGTATTTTCACCAATACACAGGTGATTTTAAATCAGCATTTTCAAGAATACACAGGTGCAAAGTTTGATTCCAAATCAGCATTTTTACAAACACACAGGTGCAGAGTTGATTCTAAATCAATATTTTCACAAATACACTGCTGATTCTAAATCAGTATTTTCACAAATACACAGGTACAGAGTTCATTTTAAAGTAGCATTTTCAGGAATACACAGGTGCAAAGTTTTAATCTAAATAAATATTTTCACCAATACGCTGCTGATTTTAAAGCAGTATTTTCACTACCAGGTGCAAAGTTTGATCTGTGAGCCATTTTGATTTTGGAACTGGGTTCCTGGAGTTTATTGATCAGTTTATTGATCACTTGAGGTGATCAGAGCTTGATTGGATTCCTCCCTGCAGGTCGAATCAAGTACTCGGAGCGAGTGTACGACGCGTGCATGGACACCTTCGACTGTCTTCCTCTTGCTGCCCTCCTCAACCAGCAATTCCTGTGTGTCCACGGGGGCCTGTCTCCAGAAATCACGTGTCTAGATGACATTAGGAAAGTAAGTCAGCTCCAGGAGCTTTTCCCTTCCCTCCCAGTTCCCCATGGGGGTCACTCCTGTGTGGATTTGCGGCTGGGATGGGTGGGAATTTGTGGGAATCCATAAAATCAGAGGGTTTTGAGAAAGCTAAAAAAGACAGGCCTCAGAAACAACAGAACTGTGATTAGAGCTAAGCAGTAGCCATGAGATTGGTCAGCAGAAAAATTATGTAAAAAGTCGAAAAGTAAAAGCAAATAGAACAATGGCCTGTGTATTAATGCTTGTCTAAAATAAATCCATAAGCTACAAAAAAGTTTATCTAACAAGATATTAGGAAGTTGTAAGCTTAATAACAGAGCTCTGTGCATTGTGTTTTAAGACTTACAAGCAGGTATTGTATTCAAAATAAGCAAACATTGTTTTAACCAAAGGTACCTGTGCTTATAGTGGTTGGGTAGAACTACTGTCAGTGTGCTTTTGCTTGGTGTGAATGGTCAAAAAACTTTTAAAGTGAGTTGTAACATTGAGTTCTTTGTCTGCTGCCTAAAATGTGAGCTGATAAATCCTCCCATTGTCATAACCAAGTAATGAGACTGATGCTGGAAAATAAAACAGCTTGAGAGGTGTCCCACAGCAGCCCCATCCCACTGGTGATTTGTACTGTCTTGGTTGGGAAAGCCAGGTGTCTGCTAAGGAAGGCAGGAGTGTCCCTGAAATGGAAAATGCAAACCCCCTCTCTGAATTGCTATAAATTTTAAATTAAGGGGCTCTCAAGCAAAAATATGGGAGCAGGAATAACAGTTCTTTATTAGGGAAGAAAATAAAAGGATAAAATCAACAATGCAGTGAACTAAACCGACAGTGCCAGAGTCAGAACCCAGCCTGACACCCTGTGGGTCAGGCTGTGGGCAGCAGAACCATTGGAATTGTGGCTCAGCCCTCCTGCAGTGCCAGGGCTGGTTCTGCTGGAGCAGGGATCCTGGAGAAGGGTGGAGTCTCTTCCTCTGAAGATCCAGGGGAAGGAGAGGCAGCTGCTGCTCCTCTGGGGAATGCAGTGGGGAAGCCGTGCTGGTGTTCCAGAATCTCCAGATTATATCCAGGTAGGAATGCTTGGCTGGTGTTCCAGAATCTCCAGATTATATCCAGGTAGGAATGCTTGGCTGGTGTTCCAGAATCTCCAGATTCTATCCAGGTAGGAATGCTTGGCTGGTGTTCCAGAATCTCCAGATTATATCCAGGTAGGAATGCTTGGCTGGTGTTCCAGAATCTCCAGATTATATCCGGGTAGGAATGCTTGGCTGGTGTTCCAGAATCTCCAGATTATATCCGGGTAGGAATGCTTGGCTCCTCCCTCTGGGCTCACATCTCCCAATGGGATGCTGCAGTTCTTATCAGCCATGCAGGGACATTCAATGGCCTCTTATCAGCAGATGTCTCCCCAGAGGGAGGAGTGGCTGTGGAAGAGATCAGGAAAACTGCCCAATTAACAGAAGCCAGCTGCCATCCAGATGGTAAATAGAGCACAACTTGCTTGGCAATCCAGGACATGCACACAGCCCCCAGCTAAGAGGAATCCTGGCCCAGCTCCTGCTGATGTTGTGTCCCCTCTCCAGTTAGACAGGTTCAAGGAGCCTCCAGCCTTTGGTCCGATGTGTGACCTGCTGTGGTCGGATCCCTCCGAGGATTACGGCAACGAGAAAACCCTGGAGCATTTTGCCCACAACACTGTCCGAGGCTGCTCCTATTTCTACAGGTGAGGGGTGTTCAGGGGGCATTTCTTTCTCCTCACACTAAAATCACTGCTCAGGCCACTCTGTGGGGCTTTGCAGTCTACATGAAATTCTCCTCCCTTGGCTCTGATATACAAATTCTTGTTTGTTTTTTGCTTCTTTGAGTATTGAGCTGTCTTTGGATAAGGTTAAATATTGAGCTGTCTTTGGCTATTGAGCTGTCTTTGGATAAGTTTAAATATTGAGCTGTCTTTGGCTATTGAGCTGTCTTTGGATAAATTTGCTATGTCAGGGAAGGTATAGGATGGATTTTAAGAAAAAATTTTTCACCAAAAGAATAATAAAGCACTGGAATGCTCTTCCCAGGGAGGTGGTGGAATCACCATCTCTGAGTGTGTTTAAAAGCAGACTGGACATGGCACTTGGTGCTATAGCCTGGTTGAGGTGTGAGGGCACAGGTTGGACTCAATGATCTTAGAGATCTCTTCCAACCTCATCATTCTGTGATTCTGTGAATATTGAGCTATCTTTGAATAAGTTTAAATATTGAGCTGTCTTTGGATATTGAGCTGTCTTTGGATAAATTTGAATATTGAGCTGTCTTTGGATAAGTTACTTTGTAGAACTGGGATCTCAAGCAGCAGAGATGCTTCTTTGGACTGGCTCTATGAGTGATTTGCAGCATCTGGATCTCTAGGAAATATTTTCCTTGCTAAAAAAGAAGGATTTGTGCTGACAGTCCACTTATAGGAAGGGTTTAACAGAACCCTTTGCAATTAATTTTTATATAAAAATATATCATTGGAATAATTTTTGAATAAAACATATTTTGAGGTGCTGGACAGAAACTGGATGTTTTCTGCAAGTGGCTGCTCCCAGAAACCAAGACCACCCGAGTTCTGTGCTCTCCTTTGCTCACAGCTGAGTTCTCCTCCCTTTTGTTTTGCAGTTACCCTGCAGTGTGTGAATTTTTGCAGAACAATAGTTTGTTATCCGTAATCCGAGCTCACGAAGCCCAGGACGCTGGGTGAGTGCTGCAGCCCCGGGGCTGGGCGGGGTTTGGGCTGTGCTAAGCCGGGTTTAACTCGTGCCTTGTTTTGCAGGTATCGAATGTACAGGAAGAGCCAGACCACGGGCTTTCCCTCGTTAATCACAATCTTCTCTGCACCAAATTACTTAGATGTCTATAACAACAAGGGTAAGCCTAAGGCTCTGCTGGTCTTGGGGGAGGTCAGGAAATCCCTCTCCTACTCTGCCCTCCCAAAATCACAGGATAATTTCATTGGAAAAGAGATCCAAGCCATTGAGTCCAACCTGTGCCCAATCCCCACCTTGGCACTGAGTGCCATGTCCAGCCCTTCCTGGGGCACCTCCAGGGATGGGCACTGCAACCCTCCCTGGGCAGTGCCAAGCCCTGAGCCCCCTTTCCATGGGGAAATTCCTGCTGTGCCCACCCTGAGCTACCCTGGCCCAGCCTGAGGCCGTTCCCTCTGCTCCTGTCCCTGTTCCCTGGAGTACAGCCCGGCCCCCCCGGCTGTGCCCTCCTGGCAGGAGCTGTGCAGAGCCACAAGGGCCCCCTGAGCCTCCTTTGCTCCAGGCTGAGCCTCTGCCCAGCTCCCTCAGCCTCTCCTGGGGCTCCAGACCCTTCCCAGCTCCCTCAGCCTCTCCTGGGGCTCCAGCCCCTTCCCAGCTCTGTTCCCTTCCCTGGATTCACTCCAGCCCCTCCAGGTCTCAGTGAGGGGACCAGAACTGGACACAGCCCTCGAGGCACCTCCCCAGTGCCCAGCACAGAGTGACAATCCCTGCCCTGCTCCAGCTGCCACCACACTGCTTTTGATACAAAAACCACACTATTTTTGATACAAACCCTCTCCTCCAGTCACATTCTTGTGCCTGGAATGAAAGAGAGCTTTGTGTGCTGAGCTGAAGTGGTTGACTTAATGTGTTACTGTGGCAATTAACTCTGGAGTCATAAGGCCTGGAATAAAGCTTTCATTCCCAGCCACAGGAGAATGGAGCCCTTTTGATGGGTGCTGCCTTCCCACAGAAGCTGATAGTGCAGGAAAGTTTTCCACTTCCCTCTGCCCCTAAACCATGGGGATCATGGTGGAATTTTCTCCAGCTGTGGGGTTTTTACCCCTCACTTTGGATCTTGGCTCTGTTTGAGTTTCACTGTTCTAAGCTGAGAACCAGCCTGAGGAAACCAAAATATTATGGCTTAAACCTTCTCATTTTGGAGAGTTGGTAGCTTGATGCTACACGAGTGTAACAGGGTGTTGATAATGAAGGTTTTATAACACACTTCCAGAGGGAGCCAGGCTGGGAGAGCTGGGGCTGAAAGAGGAAGAGGCTCCAGGGAGAGCTCAGAGCCCCTGCCAGAGCCTTGAGGGGCTCCAGGAGAGCTGGACAGAGACTTGGGACAAGGGATGGAGGGACAGGACCCAGGGAATGGCTCCCACTGCCAGAGGGCAGGGATGGATGGGAGATTGGGAAGGAATTTCTTCCTCTGAGGGTAGGGAGGGGCTGGGATGGAATTCCCAGGGAAGCTGTGGCTGCCCCTGGATCCCTGGAAGTGTCCAAGGCCAGACCTTGGGGGCTTGGAGCAACCTGGGATAGTGGAAGGTGTCCCTGCCCATGGCAGGGGTGGCACTGGCTGCTCCTTAAGATCCTTCAAATCCAGGATTCTGTAGGTGGAAAGTGCCCATGGACATTTATTTATCTTTGCCTTTTCTCCCCCAGCTGCTGTACTGAAATATGAAAACAATGTCATGAACATCAGGCAGTTCAACTGTTCCCCTCACCCCTACTGGCTTCCAAACTTCATGGATGTCTTCACATGGTCCTTGCCTTTCGTAGGGGAAAAGGGTAAGAGAGATTTGGGGTTCTGTTCCAAACTCCCAGTGATTGCTCCTCATATCCTGAGTGTCACAAACCTGTCCCACACTGCTGGGAGAGTGTTGCAGCTCCAGGTAGCACAGGAGAGCAGTTCAGGCTCAAGGAGATCTTCATTACTGGGCTAAATTCATGCAAAACCAGCTGTTGATAGCTGTTTGAAAAAGCTTTTCCCAGTAAAACACTCCTTTCTTGCTCTTCCTGCATTGCTGGTGGGGCTGCTCTTGGGTGCTGTAGCCCCACCTCAGAATCTGGAGATGTTTCTCTTGGTTTGCAGCAGAGGAATTTTAAATTCCTGTTGGCTCCTGGCCCACCAAAAAGGAAGCATTCACTTCAATCCAAGGCTTATTTTGTTCTCAAGAAGGCGAGCCAGCTTAAAATATGACCAAGACTTTGCCTCAGCTTTTCACCAAAAGGATTTTCACCTCTCCTGATGAGATTAAATTCCATCCCAATCCCCTTTGTTTGGGGTGCAGCTTCACCCTCACCACTTCCAAAGGGTTTTTTGACTTTGAGGCACCAAAGGTCGAATCCCCCCCTCCCCAGATTTGGCCCTTCTCAAAGCCAGGTGGCTGTGGCGTGGGTGAGGATGGGGAGGGGGGACCTTGAGGGAGCTCAGGCTGTTCTGCAGGAATGTTGGCACCTCCTTCCCCACGTCTGGTTCCTCTGTGATGTGCTTGGCCTGCATCCACCTCCTTGGCAGAAGATGCAACGTGTGTCGTCTGCTCCGGCGCCGCTGCGGGTACCAGCAGGCTGCGCCTAAAAGTGTCTTTAGGCTCCCACATGCAGGGGACAGACGACCTTGAAATCCTTCCCTGGTCCTCCAAATCCCTCTGCATGCCCAGGCCTCTCTGACCTCGCTGTCTGTGCCTCTTGCAGTCACCGAGATGCTCGTGAACATCCTCAACATCTGCTCCGACGACGAGCTGATTTCGGATGGCGACGAGACCTTGGAAGGTAAAATATCCCTGCTGGCAGCAGAGAGCAGCAGGGGGAAAGGCTGGGCAAGGTCTTTGATGCCTGAGCAGCACTTGATTTATAGCTGGATGCCCAACCAGGGTCTCCAGTTCCTTTTTGCCCAACTTTTGCAGTTTTGGGTAGGGAATGTTTGGGGTTTTTTTCTCCTTTGCTGTTCAGTCACAGAGAAATTAAATGACATTCACTGCGACAGACACTTCTTGCCAGCTACTTTGGGAATGGTTTCCTGCTCCTTACACAGGCTGCTGGTTATTTTTTCCCCCAATTCAAAATTTTCTGCACCAAAATATCCACCCAATCTTCTCATCTGTTGCAGTGAACTCCTCTGTAAAGTGGCTTCTCGTGTCACCCCCTCCCCAGAAACGCTGGGTTTGGCCCTGGTTTCAAGCCATGCATGAAGGGGACAAATCAGTGGTTGAGCTGATGAGCAGTTTGGATTTTGGGGGGACTCAGGAGTGAGGTGGTGACCTGAGGAAGCTGAGGGGGGCAGCGAGAAGTGGGGCCTGAGCTGCCTCAGCCCCAGGTGGAGACTCTAACCCGCTTATCCCATTGCATTTCCGTTTTGTTTTTTGGTTTTTTGGTTTTTTTCTTTCCTCCCTCCCATGAAAATTAAATTTGTTTCTTCTATCTCTGTCTTCATCTACTTGTTTCTTGGTGTCTCCTCTCCCTGAAGATCACTACATTTCAAGCTATCCGAAAGGTACCCAGCTAGAATTTGCTACGAGCTTAATTATCACTGCCTGTGCCACCAGATCCTTGAAGTGGATTTCCAGAGCTGACTAGTGGGGCAGTCTCTTCATCCCCTTTCAGTTTTAACATAAGCTCCATGTGTTTTTTAACCCTTCTGCGTTCCTCCAGGAACTCTGAGAAACGGGGGTCACGTTTCTACCTGATTCTGAATGCAGCCACGTAGTGCATGGCTGAGCCATGGTGCATGTTAGCCCTGGGTTTGGCTTCCCTGTCCTGATGTGTACTGGGCCATGTGAGGAATCTCAGCTGAGAGGAGATGGATTTGTTCCCTCTTTCCACCTGAATTTTCCCTTTGGTTTCAGCTCCCTCCGTGCTTTTTTTTTTGTTTGTTTCTCTCTCCCGTTGGGTCCATAGAGCGGAAGGGGAGCTCCCCCCTGTCCCGTTGTGTCTGTGTGGGGTCAGAGCAGAGCTGCCAGGCTCGGGCCAGCCCTTCCCTGTGCTCCTTGGATGCCAAAGCTGATGCCTGTGTGCCGCCGCGGGCGAGCCCAGCGGTGCCCATCAGCCGTCAGCCCCCTCCGTGCTCTGCCTTGCAAACCGTGTCCTCATGGCTGAGTCATTTGTGTCACATCCTGTGCAGTGTGGGCCCAGCTGGTGACCTGCCAGCCAGACCTCCCCGAGTCCGTGTCCTGTGGTGGTTCTACTCTCTTTAGCCCTCTCGAGTTCCGTGTGCCATCTCGTTGGTGTTGCCCTCCTCACCGCCATCCTGATGCCATCCTGATGCCATCCTGATGCCATCCTTCCAGCACCGTTCTCTCTCCGGTGTAGCTGTGACTCTGTACAAACCATGATTTCTTTTCCTGGAGTCAGGCAGGTGCTTCATGCTGACCTTCCCTGGAGAGCAGGAAGCCCCCAACGTGCTGCTCTCTGCTCTTTTCTCTCCCTAAGGTGGGACAACGGTGCGCAAGGAGATCATCAGGAATAAGATCAGAGCCATTGGGAAGATGGCACGGGTCTTCTCAGTCCTTCGGTGAGGATGGGCTGGGCACTGGGCTTAATTCAGGGATTGCATTTAATTTGGGGACTGGGTTTAGTTTGGAGACTGGGCTTAAATTGGAGGCTGGGCTTAGTCTGGGGTCTAGGCTTAAGTTGGGGACTGAGTTTCATTTGGGTTCTGGGCTTAGTTTGTGGACTGGGCTTAATTTGGGGACTGGGCTTAAACTGCGACTGGGTTTAAACTGGGGACTGGGCTTAGTTTGAGGACTGGGCCTTAATTTGGGGACCAGACTTAATTTGGGGACTGGGCTTCATTTGGGGACTGGACTTAAATTGGGGACTGGCCTTAATTTGGGGACTGGGCTTGATTCAGGGGACCGGGTTTAATTCAGGGACTGGGCTTCATCTGGGGACTGGGGCTTCATTTGGGGACTGGGCTCCATCTGGGGACTGGGGCTTCATTTGGGGACTGGGCTCCATCTGGGGACTGAGTTTAATTTGGGGACTGGGTGATGGGGAACACTGGTTAGGAAAAAAAGAAGGGAAAAACTTCCCAAAACAGGTGGTTTTTCCTGACTCTTTCAGGACACATTTTCCTGAAAGAAAGTTGTAGCCAAGTAGGGGTTGGTCTTTTCTCCCAAATAACAAGTGACAGAGGGGAGGAAACAACCTCAGGCTGCAGCAGGGGAGATTCAGGTTAGATATGAGGGGAAATTTCTGCATGGAAAGGGTTGCCAGGTACTGGAATGGGCTGTCCAGGGCTGTGGTGGAGTCCCCATCCCTGAGAGGTTTAACAGAAGCGTGGATGTGGCACTTGGGGACGTGGGTATAGTGATGGTGCTGGGTGACCTTAGAAGTCTTTTCCAGCCTTAATGATCCCATGGCTCCATGATTCTCACGATCCATGACTCCCACAGTGTGTAACTCAGTGTGTAACTGCTGGTGTTCCCTGCAGGGAGGAGAGTGAGAGCGTGCTGACCCTCAAAGGCCTGACCCCCACAGGTACCCTGCCCCTGGGAGTGCTCTCGGGGGGGAGGCAGACCCTGCAGACCGGTGAGTATCCCTGAGCCCTGCATCCCCCTGCCCCAAACCCCCTGGAGCAGCTCCCACGGGCGGCCTGGAGGGTGCCAGGGGACCCCAGCCAGGGTTCAGGCCCGTGGGGAGGAAGGATTGCCAAGCAGGAGTAAGCAGAGGTGTAGGTGGGGGTGTGGAGAGATGCCAAGCTGTCCCCGTGTACCCTCGAGGAAGAAAACCCACAGCACCCTGCCTAAAGCATGTTTAGTGCTTAATTGTTTGTTTCTGCAACAAGTTTTTCTCCTTTATTTCCCTTCTAACGCTGCATGGTGCACATCCTCTGCCTCACCTCGCTGTGCTGCTGCTGTGTGACAGCCTCTGTGTGAATGTGACAGTGACACTGCCTCTGTGTGAATGTGACAGTGACACAGCTGCTTGTTTGTTCTTCGTTCAACCAGACCCCTCCCAGTCTGCCCCTGTCAAGTCATGAATCCCAAACAGGAGGAAGGTCCAGCCACAGGAACGAGGTTCCTCCAGGGCTGGATGGTTCAGAAAAGTCTCCTCTCGGGTTTTGAGGTAGTTGTGGAGGTTTCTTCCCAAATTTGCTGCCTCCCTCAGCAGCTCAGGGAGCAGCACAGAGCAAAGGATCTGATCCTTCCCCTCCCAGGGCAAGGAGGTTGGCTGGTGCTCAGGGCATGAGCTAGCCCAGGGGGAATCCTGTAATCCAGTGTGTTAATCCTCCCCTGCCATGGCCTTTGAAGCCTGGCACCTCCCCAGCTTCCCCCTTCCATGGGCACCGGGGATTTCCTGCAGCTCTCCCCGGGCTGAGGCTGGGGTTTGCCTGGATTAAAGAGTTCACGAGTCAGGAACATGGAAATATCACTGCCTGCTCCCAGGGAGGATGCAGCAGCACTCCCAAGCTCATGGATTTCTCTGCCCACAGAGGAGGATGGATATTTTTTCCCTTTTTTTATAGAAACCATCACAGCCCCGTTGCCCCAGTTCTGGGAACAGAGCCTGAGTGGGAAGGTGGCTGCTGCAGCAGCTCTGTCCCTGTATCCCGACAGCACAGGGTCATGCTGTGACATTCTCCAGCACCTTCCCCTCTCAGGGGTTCTCTCAGGGGTACCAGGGATCTCCCCTCCCCCAGAATAAGCCTCTCCCCAGGACAGAACAAACAAGCTGGGCCTTTGCTGCTGCCTCACCCGCCCCGCCCGCCGCCTGCAGGCTGCCCCCGCTGCCCTCGGCATCTCCCGGCTTCTCCTGCCCTCCTCACCCCCCTTTCCCTGTCCTTCCTCCTCCTCCCTCCTTTCTTTCCCTGTCCTGACCCCTTTCCTTCCCACTTTTCCCTGTCCTTCCTCCTTCTCCCTCCTTTCTTTCCCTGTCCTTCCCCTTTCCTTCCCCCTTTTCCCTGTCTTTCCTCCTTCTCCCACTCTCCTTTCCCTATCCTTCCCCTTCTCCCTCCCTCTTTTCCCTGTCCAGACCCCTTTCCCTCCCTCTTTTCCCTGTCCTTCCCCTTCTCCCTCCCTCCTTTCCCTGTCCTGACCCCTTTCCCTCCCCCTTTTCCCTGTCCTGACCCCTTTCCCTCCCTCTTTTCCCTGTCCTGACCCCTTTCCCTCCCCCTTTTCCCCATCCTCCCACCCTTTCCCGTTTTGCACATCCCTTCACACTCTCAGTGAATTTATGGGAGCCCCGTCTGCTGGGTGAGGAGGAGGAGGGGGGGTTGCCCCCCTTTGGGGGTGCCTGTGCACCTCAAAAAGGGGAAGCAGGGCTGCAGTGAGGGGGGCCCTGCCCTCCTGAGCCTCTCCCCAGCCTTTCACAGCAGGGCTTAGCAAAATCAACTGAGCAAAGTCACGGAATCTGGGGCAGAGCTGTGCAGCCACAGCTCCATCCTTCCTCCATGGCCTCCCAAGGACCACGTGGCCTCTGCATTGTGTCCAAAGTGAAAAAAGCTGCAGTTTTGAGGCTAAAATCCAGAGAATCTGCTCAAGGGAAGGGCGTCCTTCCAGATGTTGAGGCAGGGCCTACTAAACCTTGGATGTTGCTGCAGCAGATTTAGGAAGGGGGACATTGCTCAGCCCTGTGGTGCCTTGTTGCTTGGTAACACTTTCAGGAGGTGGAGCTGAAGCCAAACTGGATTTGGAGCCTGATTTTCTGTTACAACTCAAGGCACCGGGAGCGGAGCAGCTCAGTACCTGCTGCTTGTCCTTCCCTGGAAAACAGGCTGCCCCTCTCCTTCCCACTGCTCCAAAACATCCCCTGGGAGCCCTTCTGTGTGGTGGAGGGTGAATTCCACATAACTGATCATCCAGAGGTGGCCTGGAGCCACCCAGCTGGGAGCAGAGCTTAGTCCGAGCTTGTCCCTGTCCCGTGCACACAGCAGGAAGCCCCCACTCTCTGCTCCTCTGTTCTTCCATCAGATCAATCCAGAGGAAAGGAGACTCCCCCTGAGCCCTGGGGGGTCCCCTTCCCCCCTTCCTCTCCACCTCCTGTCACCTTTTTCTCCCCTCTCGCCACTCGTTTGGCAGCACCGGGGCTGGGGGGCCGCGGGCTCTGCGTCGCAGCCATGATGTCGGATCACTCACTGTCACTCTGTTTTTGTTCCTTTTTTTTTTTTCCCGTTTTTTGTTTTGTTTTGGTTTTTTTGTTTTTTATTTTTATTTTTTTCCCTGTCTTCATTTCTGCATGCCACTGTTCTTCTGTATTGCAGCCACAGTAGAAGCGGTAGAGGCACGGGAAGGTATGGCTAGAACCCGGCGAGAGACTCAAATCATCTCCGTGTGTGCGTGCGCTCCTTTTAAAGAGCTTTACCAGCCCTTAACGGAAGCTTTTTACTCTTGCATCACCAGAAGTGGGGGAGGACAAGGCCCTGCTGGGAAGGAAAAAACACCCAGGGGTTTGGTTCAAGGCTGTTTCAGCTTGAACAGTTTATTCCTTTCAGTGGAACACCTTTATTTGGAGTTGCCAAAGCGGTTCCTGCTGCCGCTGCTCGAGACCTTGGGCTTGAGGTCCTGCAATCTGCCAGCACCATCAAAACCCTTAGAAAACAGGATTTTGTGGTGCTGGTGTAATCCCTGCCTTCCCCACAGGTAGGCCAAGGTGGAGAGGCAATTCTCTGCCTGTAGGGTGTAGGAATGACAGATCCACGAGGATTTTTCCTCGATGCCGAGCGGGGCCACGCAGCTCTACAGAGGCTTTGCTTACCAAGGGAAGTTGTTTGTGAGCCAGCCAATCTTGTAAAAGATTTGGCACAGGCTCCTTTTCCTTAAATTCTCCGTAGCACAAAGGAGTTTCACATTTGGTCCGTGTCATCAGGGCGAGGGTGACGTGCTCGTCCCCGCGGTGATGGAACAGGGACATGAAATTCCTCCATGGGATTCATCCCTCCCAAATCTGCCCATGTGTCTCCTGGTCATGCAAGAATTTTGCCTTTGTGATCCAAGGACTAGCTGTTCCCTCTCCTGGTGTTGCAGTGTGTGGTTTGTGTCGGAGTTCAGAGCCTTGTGGTGGTGTCTTTGTTCTGTTGTTCTGGGTTTTGCCTTTTTTTTTAAATTTTTATTTTCTTTTTAATTGTTATTTTTTAGTGTCGTGTTTTTCAGCTTTGAAATTTTCCTGAGATTTCACTCTCTGGGGACAGCAAGCACTTGTCTGGTTTATCAAGTTTCTCAAAATAGGGGGAGGTTTGGGATATTGGAAGGAAATTCGTTCCTGTAAGGGTGGTGGGATGGAATTTCCAGAAAAGCTGTGGCTGCCCCATCCCTGGCAGTGTCCAAGGTTGAACCTGGGATAATTTAACTGGATGATTTTAATCTCCCAACCCAAACCATTCCATGCTTCCATGAAAAGCTCTTAGGGAACAGAGCAAATCCTAAACCTCCCTAAAAAAAATAACATCCTCCTAGGGAGCAGAGCAAATCCTAAACCTCCCTAAAAAAAAAATAACATCCTCTTAGGGAGAAAAGCAAATCCTAAACCTCCTAGGGAGCAGAGCAAATCCTAAACCCTCTTAGAGAGCAGAGCAAATCTTAAACCTGTCTTAAAGAAAAAGAACCTCTTAGGGAACAGAGAAAATCCTAAACCTCCCTAAAAAAGTGAAGTGCCTCCTCTTAGAGAGAAGAGCAAATCTTAAACCTGTCTTAAAGAAAAAAAGAACCTCTTAGGGAGCAGAGCAAATCCTAAACCTCCCTAAAAAAGAGAACCTCCTCTTGGGGAGCGGAGCAAATCCTAAACCTCCCCAAAAAGAACCTCCTCCTAGGGAGAAAAGCAAATCCTAAACCTCCTAGGGAGCAGAGAAAATCCTAAACCTCCCTAAAAAAGTGAAATGCCTCTTCTTAGGGAGCAGAGCAAATCTTAAACCTGTCTTAAAGAAAATGAACCTCTTAGGGAGCAGAGAAAATCCTAAACCTCCCTAAATAGTGAAATGCCTCCTCTTAGGGAGCAGAGCAAATCTTAAACCTGTCTTAAAGAAAGAGAACCTCTTAAGGAACAGAGAAAATCCTAAACCTCCCTAAAAAAGTGAAGTACCTCCTCTTAGCAGAGCAAATCTTAAACCTATCTTAAAGAAAATGAACCTCTTAGGGAACAGAGAAAATCCTAAACCTCCCTAAATAGTGAAATGCCTCCTCTTAGAGAGCAGAGCAAATCTTAAACCTATCTTAGAGAACCTCTTAGGGGACAGAGAAAATCCTAAACCTCCCTAAATAGTGAAGTGCCTCCTCTTAGGGAGCAGAGCAACTCCTGCACTTTGCTGCCAGCTGCTCCCAGACATGCGCTGGCACCTCCAGAACCTCCCCAAACAATTCCCAAACCCAGCCCGGTGCTTCCTGTCCCCTCCACTTGTCCCCGTTGGTGTCTGGCGTGTGCTGGAGGGTTCCTCTGGGGCTGTGCCCGTGCTGGAGCTGACACCTGCCCCCTGTGCTCCCTTCCCTCCGCAGCCATCCGCGGCTTCTCCCCGCAGCACAAGATCCGCAGCTTCGAGGAGGCGCGGGGGCTGGACCGCATCAACGAGCGGATGCCGCCGCGCAAGGATTCCCTGCACTCGGACGGCCCCGTGAACTTGGTAACCTCGAACTCTGCGGACAAGAACGGCACGGGCAAGAAACCCCAGTAACGCCAGAGGATCCAAAACTTCATGAATTTTATTTATTTATTATCGGGGTGGGGTGGGGGCAGGGGGAGAAACCGACTTCACCTGGAGGCACGTCCATAAATCCAGTCTGCATCCGTTCTGTAAGAAAGCGACCATTTTGTAATTTTTTTTTTTTATTTATGTTCAATATATATAAAAATGTCCTCTTTTTTTTTTTTTTTTTTTTTTTTGAGTTAGAAACCAATCCAACTGCTAGAGCATCCCGGGAGTGTTGTGCTGTCCAGCTGCCCTCCCCGAGAGGCCAAACCTCTGCTGGGGGTGTTGGATTAAAAAAACAAATATCAGTCAAACCAGGCAACTTGGGTCGTTGGCTTTGGCACAATTTGGAGTTAGCCTGAGCTTTCCAAAGCAGGTCCTTCCCTTCAGGATACGGTTGGGTTGGTTTTCCTTTACACACCTGTTTTCTTCCCAGATTTTTCCTGTTGTTTTCTTCCACCTCTTGCCTACCTGCAGCTGCTGCTTTAGGCAATTCCCTGGAAGGCAGATTGCTGGGATCCATCCCTCTTTTCCAAGGTGGCAGCCAGGGGTAGCTCCAGGGTTGTTAACACCAATCACAGCACCTTTTCCTTCAGGATTTCAGCTTTATCCCAGGGGATAAAGGAAAATAAGGAGAAGGTGGGGGGGAAGTGCTGCCCCTTGTTGTGGCTCTTCCTCTTGGAGCAGCCAGTTTGTGCAGCAGAATTCCCTTGGGAATCTCTGATTCAGAGCAGAGGAATTATCACTGCTGTCTGATGGTCCTTGGGAAAGCTGCAGGGCCTGAGTTTTAAAGGAAAAGGGGTGATTTACACCCTGGATGCTGCAGCTCCCCCATTCCCCCACCAGCACAGGCTGCCCAGCCCATGGCACATTCCCTGCTCCCAGCTCTGCAGTCAGCCCTTGCTGGGCACTTTGGGGCGTAGGGGACAGGGTGGTCCCCCCCAGTGTCACCTCCCTGTCCCCCCAGGGTGTGTGGCTTTGGGCATCACCCCCCCTTGGCTGTCCAGAGGAGCCGTGGGCAGCTCAGCCTTTCCCAGCAGCTGGAGCAGGGGGTTGCTGATAAAAGTTTGGGATAAGATGGGTGGGGCACTGCTGCTTTTGGGAGATGTGGCTGGGTGCTGGTGGCAGGGCAGCCCCTGGATTGGGAAGCAGGGAGGGTTTGGAAGGCAGAACCGAGTGGATGTGGCAGGAATTTTGGCTGGGTGTTCTGGACAGGGATCCTGGGGGTTCCCAGGGGACACCCCTGGCTGTGGTCAGGGATTTTAGAGTGGGAGCTGAGCATTCTGTCACGGAGCATTCTTCACTTAGACTGGCAGCACTGGGGAAGAGTTTTGTGGGATTCCCTTTGGTCACTTCCCTGTGAGCTGTGCAGGCTTTAATGGGATTCCTGTTGGTCAGTTCCCTGTGAGCTGTGAAGGGTTTTATGGGATTCCTGTTGGTCAGTTCCCTCTGAGCTGGGAAGGGTTTAATGGGATTCCCTTTGGTCACTTCCCTGTCAGCTGTGCAGGATTTTTTGGGATTCCCTTTGGTCACTTCCCACATGAGCTGTGGAAGGTTTTGTAGGGTTCCCATTAGTGACTTCCCTGTGAGCTGGGAAGGGTTTTATGGGATTCCTGTTGGTCACTTCCCTGTGAGCTGTGCAGGATTTTTTGGGATTCCCATTGGTCACTTCCTTGTGAGCTGTGAAGGTTTTTTGGGATTCCTGTTGGTCACTTCCCATGTGTTTTATGGGATTCCCGTTGGTCCCTTCCCTTCCCAGCCGTGGCCATTGCCTGGAGCTGAGGCAGCAGCTCCTGGAGCACTCCCCCCTCCAGCTTTCCCTTCTCCCGTGCTCTCTGCAGCAGGGCTGAGCCTCTCCCAGGGGATCTTTGCCAAGGCTTTCCCTGGATCTTGCCGTCTTCCCTCGGCCAGAGGAAAACAGCAACTTCCCAGGAAGCTTTCAAATTGTCCTAGGATCAGACGTCACCTAATCCCCCGGGGCTGTTTAGGATTCTGTGGGCAGACCGCTGGGTTTCCACACTTTTCAGTCACATGCCTCCACTTTCCCCTCTTTTTTTTTTCTTTTTTTTTTTTTCTTTTTTGGTTGGTTTTTTTTTTTTGGTTTTTTTTTTTCCCTTTGATCCCTTTTTTATTTCCACGCCCACCTCTTTGCGAGATGTTTGGAGCGAGCTTCTCTTCCCCCCAGTCCGAGGAGTGGGGCCAAATTGCCTTTTGTCTGTGAGTATTTCTTTGTCCTTTCAGGGCCTCCTGTGAGCGGTGAGCCCGTGTGTGGTACCCATGGGGCTGCCCGTGCATGTTCGGGCGTGTTGTGCTGACCCAGGCTGGGATCTCACCCAAGCCGCCAGGTTTTAGTCGGGATCTTTGGGATGGGAATTGCGGGACCCCGAGCTCCTGTTCCCAGCGTGGGCCTTGCCCATCACACAGGGGGATTTGCTTTGCTGGCAGTTTGTCCCCCCCACCCTCTTCTCCTGCTCTGGCATCACCAATTCCCCCTCCTCAAAATCCTTTTGGACTTTGTGCTTCATGGTTTG
Organism: Molothrus ater; assembly: GCF_012460135.2. Classification (NCBI taxonomy): domain Eukaryota; kingdom Metazoa; phylum Chordata; class Aves; order Passeriformes; family Icteridae; genus Molothrus; species Molothrus ater. The sequence goes on along the minus strand of NC_050505.2, from coordinate 1,435,642 downwards.
GGGGCTCAGATCCAACCCCCTGATGCTTGGGGCTGGTGGAACTGCAGCTTCCCAGTGTCCCAGCCCTGGAAAAGGGCTGGATGTTCATTGTCCTGGCCCTGGAGGAGGTGGCCAAGGGGTGGGATTTTTGTCCCCCCTTATCCCTAGGGCTGGTGGAGCTGCACTGTGCCAGCCCTGGAGGCAGTGCCAGGTGTCTCCAGGGTGACACTTGGGTGTTGGTTGCCCCTGTGGCACCCCCACGTGTGGCTGTCACGCTGCCAGGTCCCCTCTTCCCTTTGAAGCAGTTCCCGAGGGGGTGAGGAGCAGCGATGGGGCTCTGGGTGCTAATTACCCCCTTCATTAACGCCCCCTCTCCGTGCCGGGCTTCCCCTGCCACCGCCCCCAGCCGCGATCCCCCCTCCCCTCTTTTGGGGACAACTTCGGAGCAGAATTCCCTGCCCCGATCCCCACCACGGCAAACCAAAAAAACCAATCCAGAAACGCCCCCAAATTCCCCCTTTTCCTCCTTTTCCCCCCCAGATCCAGCGCCTCGGAGCTGGGCTTGTCTCTGACCCCTCCTCTCCGAGCTCCCGCCCGTCCCTTCCCCTCCCCGGCTGCCACCTGGAGCTTGGACATCCGGGATTGAGGGGAGCCCACGGGCCCCGGGGGAGCCCCCCCGACCCGAGGGAGCCCCCAAATCCAGGGAAAGCCCCCACCTCCCCGCAGCCTGGGTTTTTTTGCATGTTCTAGCAAGGTGCATGTCCAAGGAGGGGAGTCGGCAATGGGGCGGGTGGTGGGTTGAGTTCAGGCTTAATTTTCTTTTTTGGGATTGGGAGAACCCCTCTGGCTGCCTCTGGCACAGATCCCACCTGGCCAGGGGAGCTGGCAGGGATGCAGATCCCACCAAACCTCAGCCAGGGAGGACCTGAAGCCCTCCAGGGGTGCAGTGATGGTGATTTTAGGGTTCTCGATGCTGAAGGATCATACGCCCGTTGCCTGGAGACTGCCTCCTTTTTAATTTTTATTTTTATTTCTTGCTTTTTTTTTTCTTTTTCTTTTTCTTTTTTTTTTTTAGTTCTGTTGAAAGGAGAAAAAAATGGTGAAAATGTTATTTATTGGCAGAAATTATTTAATATAATTTCTTTTTTTTTTTTCTTTTTGTGAAACAAGGAATGAATTTGTTAGAACTGTCTCGATGTAAATCGGAGTCATCTTTAAGGAGGAAAAAAAAAAGAAAAAAAAAGTTAAAAATTGACACAGTCACTGCGCTCCACTGTGATTTTTTGGGTGGCTGAGGGGGGTTCATTGCTGCCAGAAGGGAGGATTTGGGGGGTTCTAGAGGCTCTCCAGGGCATCTCCCAGCCCCCAGCAGCGGCTCCCGGCTGCATTTGGAGATTTGGAGCTCTCAGCTCCTGCTCCTCGTCCTGCCCTGGGTAAATAACGCGGTGCCAGCAGGGACAGGACGGGATGTGCCAGCTCTTGTTCCACCCCAGCTCCTTCCTCGTCCCTTCTGAGGTGTTCCCTCCACAGAGAGGACTCAGGGAGCAGCCCTGGGGTCGGGATCCATCTGGGTGGATCCGAACGGTGACAGTTCCACGGCTCCTGCTCAGGGATCCCCTCCTGCATCATCCCTGGGGAGCTGCTGTGGCTCCTGCTCTGCCTTCCACGCCTGGGATCCGTCCCCTCTTCCCAAGGGGCAGCCGAATATTCAGGATAAACTCCGGAGCACTCCAGGGCGTTATCCCATTTAACCATCCCAATTCCTCCGGGAATTCAGCGCCACCTCGAGCTCAGCTCCCCACGTGCTCCCCATTTCCCACCTGCTCCTCCCCGCTCCCGGATGCATCCAGGGCACGCCCGGGCCGGGACGCTCCGGCTCTCCCACCCTTTTCCTGGGTGTTCCCACCCAAACTGAGGAGCCCCCAAGCCCCGGCACCGCTGGCAGACCCCGCGCTGGGCACCGGGGGCGGCTCCGGGCACATCCCTGCCCAGGGGAGCATCCCTGGGAGCATCCCCGGGCCCGGCCGCGCGTTCCCGGCTGGCATCGCCGCTGAGCAAACAGGAAACACTCGCCCTTTGTTAATCCCGGCCCGGGCTGCGCGTTAAATATTTATCTGTGAGCGGAGGCTGGTGCTGGGAGCCGCGGGGAGGGAGGGACCGAGGCAGGGCCGGCGCTGGAGGCTCCTGGCCGGGCACGGGGACGCTGCGTGCGGAGCGGGAGGTGAGCGGGGCTTTGGGCAGGGGGTGTCGGCACCCCGAGGGGGGCTTGGGCAAGGGGGCTGCTCCTCGCATCGCCCGCGGCTGCTGTGACCTCGAGAGGTGTCACTGGGTGGGCTGGAGGGGAGCCGGAGGGCATGGGCACCCCTTGGCAGCAGGGATGGGCTCGGGGGTGTCCCCTCGCTGGGTTTAACCCTCCCCGGCCCCGCTGCCATCCCTGGCCCGGTCACCCCGGGATCCTCCAGCAGGATCAGCTCCTGTGTCCTCGCCACGGTGTCCCCAGCTGGCACCAAGGAGCTGCCTCATTCCCACGGCATTGGGGCGGGGGGAAGGACACCCTGTCCCCTCTGTCCCCTCTGTCCCCTCTGTCCCCTCTGTCCCCTCTGTCCCCTCTGTCCCCTCTGTCCCCTGTCCCCGGTGTCCCTCGGGCGCAGGATCGCAGCCACCGGGGCTCCTGCCATCGTCTCCAGCAGCAGGGGGCGGTGGCTTGGTGGGGACCGAGGGGTGGCAGCGAAGCCACCGTCCCCCGGGAGCTCACGTGGGAACTCACGGGATGAGGAAGGGCTGGGGCAGCCCCGTTTTGGGGGTGTCAGCAGTTTAGGGGAGCAGGAAGCGGCCGGTGGGTGAGTGGTGGGTGCGGGCGCTGCCCGAGGGGGCGAGGGGGGACACGGGGCACCCGCAAAGCGAGGCATGGGGGTGATCTGGGGGGGACCCTGCCCGGATTCCTCAGGGATGGGCGGACGGAGGGGATGGAGGGGTGCAGTGGGGATGGGGGCTCTGCTCTGACTGTGCCCCACACCAGGGCTTGGGTGGGCACAGGAGCACAGATCCCACTCCCCACTTCAGCCCTCACCTCTCAGCATTTCCCTCTTCACCCCCTTCCAAAAATCCCCCTAAATCCCCTTCTCCATCGGATGGGGAACTGATGACGCCGGAGGGGGTGAGGTGGGACACAGGCAGAGCACTGGGGGCTTACATGGGGGTCCCCAGTGCCCAAATCCCTGGGGATGGAGAGATTGAAGGGATGGAGGTGATGGAGGAATGCAGGAGATGGAGGGATGGAGGGGATGGAGGGGATGGAAGGGATGGAGGGGATGGAGGGGATGGAAGGGATGGAGGGGATGGAAGGGATGGAGGGGATGGAGGGGATGGAGGACATGGAGGGTCACCCGTGGGAAAGTGGGCAGCAGTGGGGATGGGGGCTCTGCTCTCCCCGTGCCCCATCCCGGCGCTCGGAGGGGCACAGGAGCACAGACCCCACTCCTCCCCTCAGTCCCCACCTCCACCCGGAATTCCCTCCCCATCCTTTCCCGAACCCCCCCCCCCCGAGTCCCCGTCTCCATCGCGCCGGGGGCCGGCGGCGCCGGGCTCGCCCCGTTTCGTAAGCGGGGCCCGGGTGTGCGGGAACGCGTGCGCGGGGCGTGGGATGAGTTCAACCCCTTGGCTCCGTTCCCTGGATCCCATCCCTGGAAATGTCACTGGAAACTCTGAATGGGCCGGCCCCGCTCCAGAGCGGGGAGCGCTGGGGGGGCAGCGCACCCCGGGGGTGGGGGGGGGCCGGGGCACACGGGGACCCAGCGCCGGCCAGGACGGAGCCTCCCGGGGCTCCGGGGGATGCTCTTGGGGGGCTCTCCCCGCCAGCCCCCCCCATGCGCTGAGGGCCCCCCCGCTCCCTCTCCCGGCAAAGTTCGTGCCGTGGATTTTTCTTCCGCGCCGCTCGCGGCTCCGTCCCGCTCGCCCCGGGGCTCCCCAAAACCCCGGCGCTTCCCGGGGGGGCCCCGCTGGCACCGCCCAGGAGGTAAGAGCTGGCTGGGGGGCCCCGAGGGGACCCCCGGGGACAGGTTTTGGGGGACACTCCAAAGGAGGAGAAGGATGGGGCCGAGCCCCGTGTGGGGCTGCGCTGGGGATGGCGTGGAGGTTTTTGGGGTGCCCTAGGGGAATGGGAGCCTGCACCCCACTTTCTGTGTCCCGGGGCAAATCCTTCCCTGGTCTCAGTTTCCCCACGGGGGTGATTGACGTTAATTACAACCTTGGAGCTGCCGAGCCTGCAGCGCTGTGGGAAACAGGGGGTCCCGATTTGGGGGTCCCACACACACAGAGGGCACCGTGTCGGGCTGGGACCCCCGGCAGCCGCCCAGGACGCCCCGTTTGAGGCGGGATCTGGCACCTGCGAGCGCCTTTGCCGGGCTGGGCACGGAGACGTGAGAGGGACGAGCCAGGGCACGGGTGTCCCCCCAAGGCCCCGGGGCCATCCCGGTGTCGGGAGAGGCTCCGGGGGTCCCGGCCCCCCCAGCCGCCCCCCGGCCGGTTCTCGGTGAGTCACAGCTCGGCTCCCCGTGCCTCCGTCCCCTCTCCCTCCCTGTTTGCGCTGCAGGGCGGGGAAATATTTCTGCCCTGTCGTGTTCCCGGCCCTGGCAGCGCTCCCGGGCGGGCGACGCTGCTGCCGCCACGTGCCCGGGCGGGAGGGCAGCGCGCCGGGATGCCGGGCATGGGAAGGCGGCGCTGCCATCGCCCCGAGCCGCCCCGGGCGTGTTCTCACGGCGGGCTGGATCCATCCCTGCCGAGCCGGGGCAGGGCGAGGGGCGGGTGGTCTGGATCAGCATGGGTAAGGAGCTGGGCACCCGTGCCAGGGCTGGTTCTGAACAGGAACAGCCCCTTCCCCTGAGCTGGGGACGCTGCCACCGCGGTTGTCACCGCACACGGTGCCCCCTGTGCCTCTGAATAACAGGGGACGCTCCCAGCGGTGGGGCTGGGGCTCCTCCGAGCCTCCGTCGCTCTGGCAAAGCTGGGAATGCCCAGAAAGCGGGGACACCATGAGCACAGCTGCTTTTCCCACAGGGCACGGGCAGCTCCGGAGCATCATCCCGCCCCCCCGGCCATGGCGGGCCGGCTCCTGCCCCCCGACACCAGCGCGGCCCTGGCTGTGGAGGACGTTCCCCACCTCCTCCCAGCTCTGCAGGTGTCCCCGCAGCACACGGTGACACGGGTGAGTGGGGCTGGCACATGCTGGGGGATTCGGGGGGGGGGCTGCACCCTTTGTGCCAGCCCCTCCCTGTGCCACAGGTGCCCGTCATCCGCCACCGCGGCTCCAACACCCTCAACTTCCACTTCCATGAGCCGGAGAGCCGCGGCACCTCCCAGAACAGCCAGGGAGCTCCCAAGAGCTCAGGTACAGAGAGCCCTGAGCATCCTGGGGACACCCCCCGGGCCGTGCCCACCTGAGCCATGCCCACCTTGTCTGCAGTGAATGAGTGGTACCAGACCTGGCCAGCCAAGGAGACCAAAGCCCCCAGCCCCCAGGTGCCCGCCCAGCCCAGCCCCAGCCCCAGGGCCGCCCCCGCCTGCCCGCGGCCCCCGGGCTGGTCGGCGACCTGGACCAAGGACAGCAAGCGGCGGGAGAGGCGCTGGGTGAAGTACGATGGCATCGGGCCCGTGGACGAGACGGGGATGCCCCTGGCCTCACGCTCGGTGAGTGGGGGCGCAGGGCAGGGGTGTCACCCCGCTGTCACCCCCTCACCACCCCAACGTGTCCCCCCAGAGCGTGGACAGCCCCCGGGACTGGTACCGCAGCATGTTCCGGCAGATCCACCGCAAGCTGCCAGGTGAGCCCGGGCGTGCGGGTGCGGCACGGAGCGGGCAGGGCTCGGCACCCGCTCACCTCCCTCATCCTCAGAGCCCGACTGGGACAGCCATTCCTGCCCCACCACGGCGCCTCCATCGCCCCCCAAGCCGCGGAGGAGGGGCTCGGCCCCGGCTGAGCCCCCCGGAATGCCCAACGGGATGGACTGGTGAGCCTGGCACAGGGACGGGGGTGCCCCGGGGTGGGGGCTGCGCTGGCTGAACCCCCCCCGTCCTCCACAGGAGCCGCTGGGGCGCCACCGGTGCCACCGCCGAGCCCGGCAGCATTTTTGACTACGAACCAGGGGAGTTCTCTCCGCGGGAGCAGGTAGGCAGGCCTGGCACTCGGGGAGGGGTGGGCCCGAGGTGGGCACACCCCTGACCGCCCCCTGCCCTTTCAGAGCCCGGCAGCAGCGCGGCCGAAGCGGGCTCAGTCCATCGAGGTGAGGCGCTGGGGGTGGCAGCGGGGTCCCGGTGCCCGCGGGCAGTGCCAGCCTGGCCGCCACAGCCCCGAACTGCCCCTGCAGGTGCTGCTGGAGCAGGAGCTGGAGCAGCTCAGCGAGGAGCTGGACAAGGACATGAGGGACATGGAGACGCGGCGGACCCCCCGCCAGGTACCCCCGGCCCCTCCTGCTGCCCCTCGGTCCCCCCAGGGCACCCAGCTGTGGGCACACCCAGCTGTGGGCACACCCAGCTGTGGGCTCAGCCTTTGTGCAGGGCTTGGACATGCACGTGGTGGGATGCACATCTGGATTAATGCTCGGATGGGTGCATGCACGGCTGGATGTGTGCACAACTGGATGTGTGAATAACTGGATGTGTGCACAACTGGATGTGTGCACAGCTGGATGTGTGAACAACTGGATGTGTGCACAGCTGGATGTGTGCACAACTGGATGGATGAATGGATCTGTGCAGGGCTGGAGCCCTGCACATCTGGATGCCTGCACGGCCGGGGTGAATGCACAGCGAGCTGCATGCACATCTGGATGTGTGCACAACCCGGTGCCTGCCTGGCTGGCTCCACGCACATCTGGACCCACGCACGGCTGCTCCGCAGCCTGGAGCCGTGGCTGTGGGGCTTTAGGACCCAGCCCGCCCGTCCGTCTGTCCGGCCGGCGGTTTATTGGCGCAGCCGAGCTGGACTCCTTCGCTTCCCGCCGAGACTCGGCCTCCTGGATGATTAATTTTTCTCTCCCACCCCCTCCCGCTCCTCCCGGCAGAGCCCGGCGGCTGCTCCCACCGCTCGCTCCCCTGCTCCGGCCTCCCCGGCTGCTCGGTGAGTTCCGCGGCCGCTCCCGCCCCCCGCACCCCCAAATCCCCCTGCCCGGACCCCGCTCGAGGCGAGGGACGGGACCCCGCTCCGGGGGTGGCGGGGGGAGCTGTCCCTGCAGCGCCCCGCGGGGGGGCGAGCCCCCGGCATCCCCTCGGGACCCCCCAGAGCCCCCCCGGTCCCCCAGAGCCCGGCACGGGTGGGAGCGGCGCCGGGCCGGCTGCCCGCAGGGTGGGACGGGGCCGGAGCGGGGCTGAGCCTTTCCCCCGTCCCCGGAGCGGGGACGCCGTGTCCCGGCCTTTGGCTCCGTCCCAGGGGAGGTGACGGCGCTCGGATTGCCACCGCTGTGTCCCACGGGCACAGGGAGGGGACAGCTGTGCCGGAGCACCCCGGGATGGGGTGGGCACTCCGGGATGGGGTGGGCACCCCGGGATGGGGTGGGCACGCCGGGGTGTCCCCACAGACCCCTCTGTGCCCCGGCAGCAGCAGGAAAACAAACAAACAAACAAACAAACAAACCAACCAACGAGCACCTCCTCTTGTAGGAGCCACCGTAACCCCCAGGGGCGCACAGAGCGGGGGCTCCCCCCCTCCCCAACCCCTCCTCCGGCTTGGGGGGCGCATTTGGGCTCTTTAAGTGCCCCCCGGAGCGGGGTTATTCATTAGCCCTCCCCGGCGCTTCCTGCTCGGCGGCAGCGGGGCCGCGCTGCCGGAAAACTTCGGACCTGTCCCGCTTGGCTGCCTCCGGGAGGAGCCCCGGGAGGGCTGGAGAGAGCAGAGCCGGGGCTCCTGGTTCTGGGGGACCCCAGCGCCCTCACATTGGGGTACCCGCTGGTTTTGGGCCCCGGGATCCCGGGGTCCCGGTTCTGGGGGACCCCAATAGCCTGGTTGATGGAATTCAGGAATCCTGGTCCTGGAGGACCCTGAATTCCCGGTCTGTGGAACCCAGGGGTCTTGGTCCATGGGATGCAGGAGTATCCTGAGGGCTCCTGGTCCGTGCAATGCACAGGACCCCGATGTCCTGCTCTGTGGGACACGGGGGGCAGCAGGGTCAGAGCAGGGGGGGTTCATGGCCCTGCCCTGAGCCACTGTCCCCCCTCAGGAGCCCCCTGTCACCCCAGCGGCTGTGGAGCCCCCCTGCCAGCCACCACTCACCTGCCACCCCCAGCATGGAGCGGGCTGGGCTGGGGCTGGCCAGTGACCGGAGCCCTGGCAGAGGTGAGTCCCCCTTGAGCCCCCTGAGCCCCCCAGGCCCTGCCGTGGGGCACCCCAAGCACCCTGGCTGGTGACACCCCGCTCTTCACAGACACCCTCAGGCCAGGGACCCTCCCCAGCTTGTCGGACCTGGGGGAGCCCGTGGAGGCCGTCAAGAGGGAGGAGAAGAAGGTGAGGCTGGGATGGTCCCGTGCCATGTGGGATTGGGGGTGGCTGCACTGGGGGTGTCTCCCTGTAACCCCTCCTCTCCCTCCCCAGATGAAAGCTGCTCGCCTCAAGTTCAACTTCCAAGCTGAGTCTCCCAAGTAAGCGCCGGGGTCACCCCTGGGGTCCCACGATGACAGATGGGGACTCGGGGAGCCCTGACACGTGGGGTGGCCCTGCCAGCCGAGCCGGGGACGGGTCTGTGCCCGCGGGCAGGTGTGACAGTGTCCCTTGCAGGGAGCTGACGCTGCAGAAGGGGGACATCGTCTACATCCATAAGGAGGTGGACAGGAACTGGCTGGAGGGGGAGCACCACGGCCGCGTGGGCATCTTCCCCTCCAACTACGTGGAGGTGAGCCCGGGCCACGAGGGGGCGGCGGGGCCGGGGGGCGCTGGCGCTGCCCCTCACCCGCGTGTCCCACCCAGATCCTGCCCCCCACGGAGGTGCCCAAGCCCATCAAGGCTCCCACGCTCCAGGTGCTGGAATACGGCGAGGCACTGGCGCTCTACAACTTCCGAGGGGATCTGCACGTGGAGCTCTCCTTTCGCAAGGTACCGCGGCTCCGTGCTGTGCTATCCCGGGCCATCCCGGGCCGTTCCGTGCTGTGCTATCCCGGGCCATCCCGGGCTGTTCCGTGCTGTGCTATCCCGGGCCATCCCGGGCCGTTCCGTGCTGTGCTATCCCGGGCCATCCCGGGCTGTTCCGTGCTGTGCTATCCCGGGCCATCCCGGGCCGTTCCGTGCTGTGCTATCCCGGGCCATCCCGAGCCGTTCCGTGCTGTGCCATCCTGGGCCATCCCGGGCCATCCCGGGCCGTTCCGTGCTGACCCGCCCTCTGCTCCCGCGGCAGGGCGAGCGGATCTGCCTGGTGCGGAGGGTGAACGAGAACTGGTACGAGGGGCGGATCTCGGGCACCAGCCGCCAGGGCATCTTCCCCGCCACCTACGTGCAGGTGCTGAAGGAGCCGCGGGTCAAAACCACCGCCGAGGACATCCCCTCGTCTCCCGGCGCCGCCAGCCCCCGGCCCGCGGCCGGATCCCCGTCCCTGCAGCGCTCGCCCGGCCCCCGCATCCCCCAGGCTCCCGCGGGATCCCCCCGGGAAGCCAAGCGGGGTCCCGGGGTGTCGGGCGGGCGCCCGTCCTCCCCGCGCCACCTCGGTGCCACCTTCCCCCCCTCCCCAAAGCTGCCCCACGCTGGCACCCCCAGCCCCTTGGTGGCCTCTGCCAGCCCCCCACACCCTGCCTGGAGCCCCGAGCAGGTGAGTGCCCCCCGCCCTGGCACCGTGCCCCGGCACCGCTGGGTCTGCGGGTGCCACCCTGAACCCCCCGTTTGCCCCCACAGCGCCCGACCCCGGCGGCACAAAGCAGCGCCCGGCCCGAGCCCGCCCCGTCCTACAACGGCTCCGAGATCCGGTGGACTCCGTAAGCAGGGCCGGGAGCGTCCCCGGGCGCGGTGTCCCCACGAGGGACCCCCCCGTGGGTGGGGTGGGCTCTGCCCACGCTTTGTCTCGCAGGTACCGGGCGCTCTACCAGTACCGGCCCCAAAACGCCGACGAGCTGGAGCTGCTGGAAGGGGACAGGGTGGATGTCATGCAGCAGTGCGACGACGGCTGGTTTGTGGGTGCGTGGCCGCCGCTTTGGGGACAGGGATGGGGACAAGGTGCCGCCCTCACCCCTCGCCACCTCTCCGCGTCTTTATACCCGCAGGAGTGTCCAGGAGGACGCAGAAATTCGGCACTTTCCCCGGGAATTACGTGGCGCCGGTGTGACCCGCGGCCGTGGGGACCCCGGGGGCTTCCCCCTGTCCCGCCGTGTCCCCGCCGTGTCCCCGCCGTGTCCCCCCACGGGGATGAAGCGCCTCCAGCTCCCTCCCGCCCCTATGGGGCTGCTTCTAACAGGGACGAATCCCCCCAGCGCGGGGCGTCTCCCCCGCCCCAGTGCCTTAACCCGCCCCCTCCTCGCCGCTGCCCGGTGCCACCGCCCCGGGGGTCGCCCCGGGGCTCTGCCCGGTGCCGGGCCTGACCATGACGGCCGTGCCCCGCGATGCGGGTCCGTGTCCGGGAGTCGCCTTCGCTTCTTTTCCGTCATTAAAGCTCAGCTCAGCCCGACTCTGAGAGTTCCGGGATTGGGGAGGAGCCGCTCCCGGGACCCGTCCCACCGGAGCCGTGGGCGGGGAGCGGCGGGGCCGCTGCGTGGGGCCGCGGGGATCCCCCCACGCCCACGGGCGGTCCCGGGGCGGGCCCAGCCGCCGCCGTGCGCCCCGTCGGGGGGGGCCGTGCCCGCAGCCCGGCCCGGCCCGGCCCAGCTCCTCCCGAGGAGGCGGCGCCGTCCCGGGGCCGCGCTCGGCTCCGCAGCCCCGCGGGGCCGCCCGGCTCGGCCGCCCCGGTGAGTACGCGGGGGCACGGGGGGTGTCCGTCCGTCCGTCCGTCCGTCCGTCCGTCCCTCGGGGGTCCCGGTGCCCGGGGGTGGAGAGGGATGTGCGGGCAGGTCCCGCCACTGTGTCCCCGAGTTCCCACTGTGTCCCCGAGCCCCCGGATCCTCGCGAGTGCCAAGTCCCCGTGTCCCCAGGTCCCCGCGCCTCCTGGCATCGCCCGTCCCCGCCGCTCGCCCCGCGGGTGCCAGGCGGCGCCGCCAGACACCGCGGGCACAAAGACATCGCTGTGCGGCGGGGACAGAGCCCGAGGGAGCGGGGACACAGGTGGGGAGCGGGGGGCCGAGGAGGGGAGCAGGGGGTGGAGAGGGGGAACACGGACAGAGCTGGGGACAGGGATGGAGAAGGGGTGCAGGACACGAAGGGGAGGTGCAGGGACTGGAGAAGGGGTGCAGGGATGGAGAAGAGGAGCATAAGGGAGAGGTGTGGTGCAGTGTCTAAAGAAGGGGTGCAGGGTCCACAGAAGAGGTTCGGGGCTGTCGGGGGTCTGGGGTGGGTGCCCAGCTGCGTGTGGGGGTCCCCGGGCTGCCCAGGGACGCTGAGCGGGGCTGAGCATGGGGAGGGGGTTTGGGGTTTGGGGTTTCCTCCCGGCGCTGGAAGCCCAGCCCAGGAAATTCTTCCGGGCAGCCTCTCAAGCCCCTCTTTGTGCTCTTGGGATTTTTAACATTCCCGGCAGCTGCGGCCGGGGTGCCCGGTGCCGGCCGGGGTGCCCGGTTCCAGATGGGCTGCCCAGCTCCCCCAGGCTGTGCCGGGATGGGTGGGATGGGGTCTGGTGTGGATTTAGGGGGTGCAGCTGCCCATTCCCACCCATCCCATTGGAGCCCAGGGCTGCGCCGCTCACCGGGGTGCCACGGGGACCCTGTGCCACCCCCGGGGATCCTCAGCGTCCTTCACAGCTGTGGATTTGCTGCGGGATGAAGGACTGGGGCTGCTGGTCCTCGCTGGGTGTCGGGCGCTGCTGTGGTGCAGCAGAACCCGTCCCTCGCTGCCACATCCTCCCCTCCAAACCCCACTGGCTCGGCTCTGCCAGGCCACAGCGCCGGCCTTGCTGCCAAGGCTTCACCAATTTCCTGCCTTGCTCCAGCTCCTGGGAACGACCTTGGCTGTCTCAGCTGCACCGCCGGGTGCCTGGGACCCCCGGGGAGGAAGCCGCCAGCCCTGGGGGACAAGAGGAAGAGGCGGTGGCTGCTGACACCCTGCGAGGACCTGGGTCCCCTCCCCGGAAGGAAAACGCTGTGGGCGCTGGGGACCCTCGGGGTGCAGCGGGGACAGGGAGGCCCTCGTTGTGCGGTCTGTGGGTAGGAGGAGGGGGGGTCCCCTCTGCCTCATCCCCTCAGCACCCGGGATCGCTGACACCTCGCTCCTGCCCGCCCAGAGCCGCCGCTGCCATGCCGGTGACAGTGACAGTGACACTGCCCGGCCCGGCCCCGTGGGGCTTCCGCATCTCCGGGGGCAGAGATTTCAGGAAGCCCATCACCGTCTCCAAGGTAGGAGCCCCACCCGTGTCCCCCGGGCCGGGGAGAGGCGCCGGGGCTCGGGGCTGCCCCGGGGAGCGGATCCTGTTTGCCGTCCTTGGGGGCTCCCGCGGCCGCTGGGCTGGGCTGGGCTGGGCTGGGCCGGGCCAAATTCCCTGGTGCTGTTCCCAAGGCCGTGGTCCCCTCCTGGCAGAGGGGCCGGTGCTGCTCTGGCAGGGCCCTGGCGATTCCACAGGGTGGGAACATCCCATGGCAGCAGGGCGGGGTTCGGGGGATGCTGCACTGCACGGGGGGGTCACCAGCACTGTCCCATGTCCCCTTCTCCGCGGAGGTGACGGAGCACGGGAAGGCGGCCGCGGGTGACCTCCGGCCGGGGGATGTCATTGTCACCATCAATGGGGAGAGCACGGCTGAGATGCTCAACGTGGAGGCGCAGAACAAGATCAAGCAGAGCCCGGGGCAGCTCCGGCTGGAGGTGGAGAGGTGGGTGCCGGGGCAGCCCTGGGTGCCAGCGGTGTCTGGGGGTCCCCAAGCACGTGTGTGTCACTTGTTCCCCCCCCTCGGTGACTCTTGGGGCGGTGCCATCCCCACGGGAGCCTGTCCCGGCTCTCTAATTAAGGAGTCGGGTGCTAACGAGGCCTGGCAGCGCTGGCAGCCGTTACCTGGCCAACTGCTCCCAGTTGGGTCCCAGCTGCTGCCTCTGCGGCTCCGGGGCTGCAGGGAAGGGTCACCGTGCTGTGCACAGCAGCTGGGGGCTCCTGGGGCAGATCCCAAACGCTGCTGCTCTCCCTTGGCCCTCAGGTCCCCGGTGCCATATCCCAGCCACACCAACGGGGACGCCTCGCTGGAGGGGTTGGCCACGCGTTTCCAGGTGAGCCCCGGGCAGCCCCCGCACACTCCAGCCCCACAGCCAGGGCTGGTGGCAGCTGCTGGTGTCACCCTCCCCTCCCCAGGACACGCTGCAGATGCCGAGTGAGAGCCAAAGTGCCCTGAGGACCCTCGACCCCAGCCTGGCATCCCTCAGTGCCAGGTAAGGCTGCACCGGGCTGTGTGTGGGGCTGGGGGTGAGGAGGGGGCTGGGGAGGGCCAGGGACCCCCCTGATGGCTCCGTTCTCTCCCCCAGCTCACAGCCCTTGGAGCAGGAGCTCACCTGTCCCGGCCTCCTCCAGGTGAGTGGAGGCTGCAGGGGCCAGGCAGAGATGCTGGGGGAGCATCTGTGCTCCAAAACCTTTTGAACCCGAAACCCATCCCCCTCTGAACCCCCAAACCTCCCTGCTTTGAACCACCAAACCTTGCCCCTTTGCAATGCTGAACCTTCCCCCCTTGAACCCCCAGATCACCTCATTTTGAGCCCCCGAACCACCCTCCTCTGAGCCCCAAAACAGCCCCACTCTGAGCCCCCAAACCACTCCCTCCGCCACCCCACGGCCCCGTCCCTGCCCAGCCCCGCTGTCCCCGCTGTCCCCGCTGTCCCCGTCTGCGGTGGCTGTCGCGGGTGTCCCCTCCCCGCCGCGCTGGCAGCGCCCCCGGCCCCGCGGGCACCGCCGCACCTGCCCAGGGATGTTTTGCTCCTCTTGGCAGCGGCGCCAGCCCGGGGAGGCCAAACCAGTTTGGGAAGGCGCAGCCCCGCTGCCGCCAGCCCGGGGCACTGGGGTGTTGGCCGGGCAGGGACCCGCGGCCCGGAGCGCCCCGGCCGCCGTGGGACACCCCGGGAGTGGGATCGGGATGCGCCGGGAGTGGGAGCGAGACGCCCGGGGGATGTCTGGATGCCTCCTCCAGCCCCGAGCTCAGTGCCAGGATGCCCGCGGCCGCCCCATCCTCCCTGCGGGCAGCCGCTGGCTCCGGGCTTGGCGTCTCCCTCCTTTCCTCCCTCCCCGCTTTCTCTTTTTCTTGTTTTTCAAGCCCAAATTGGGAAGCGCCGCGGCCTCGAGCGCGGCCCTTCCCAGCTGCCTTTGGCCGCAGCCCCGGCCGCCCCTTGGCTCCTCCGGCCGCCCGCTCCCTCCTTCCTCCCCAGCTCCCGGTTTGCTTTGCTGCCGGCTCCGAAGGGTCCCTCCCTGTCCCACAGGGTCCATCCCTGCTCCAGAGGGTCCTCAGGGTTGGGGCCATGAGGGTGCCGTGCCCGAGCCCCCACCCAAGGCGCTGTGCTCCAGGGGTGGTGAGGGGATGGCTGCCCTTGGTTCCATCCCACTCTTCCTCGCATGCTGGCTCTGGAGGCCGCCAGGGATGAGGCCAAGGCCCGGCTCCTCCCGTGCCTAATTTTAGCTCATCCTTCGTGACCCCACAAAGCCTCGGCGCTGCCCCTTCTCCCTCCCCACGGGTGCAGCCAGGGGGTCCCCGTGCCCGGTGCCCACCCCGGGGTCCCGCGGGGATTCGTTCCCATCTGCGTGGCAGCTGTTCCCGGGAACATCGGGAACAAACATCGGGAACGAACATCGGGAACGAACATCGGGAACATCGGCTTCCACTTAGCCGGGGAGGGCTCCGCTTCCCGGCCCCGCTAAGCAGGAGCAGATGAGGGGAGGGGACGGGCGCAGGCGCTGGGTTATGGGGTGGGGGCGCTGCCCTGGCTCCTCTGGGGGGTCCCATCGGCCCCATCCTGGGTGGGAAGGAGAAGCAGCAGCCCCACGGAGCATCCCTGTGGAGATCTGGGCTTGGGGAAAGCCCCTGGGGCTGTCGGGGTGTCCTTGGGGTGCCTGGGGGTACAGGGAGGCTCTGTGCCCCCCAGGACATCCCTCCCTCCTCTCCCTGCCAGGAGCGACGCCTGAGCCGCCAGAGCAGCTCCCAGGGGCCCGTCCTGCCTCCCCCACCCCGGCCACCCTCACCGGAGCTCGGAGCCCCCCAAACCCCCTGGGCAGCCCCCGGGGGGAGGCGCCTCTCGTCCCCCTGCGCCAGCACCTGCCTCAGGTACGGAGCGGGCCGGGGGCTCTTTGGGGGGACCCCGCGGCAGGGCAGCCCCCAGCCCCGTGTCCCCACGCGGGTTTGTCACCCGTGGGTGCCCGTGGAAAGGGTTAACTCACCTGCAGGCAGGTGGGGCCGTGGGAGGGCCGGGCAGGCTGGGGCAGCTCCCGGGGTGGAGGGAGCAGGTGGCGGACGGGCTGTGGGGTGCAGCCGGGGTGGATCCCGGAATCCGAGCGCTGGGAACCCCCCCAAAATCTCCCCTCGGGCCGCGCCCCCCCAGTCAGGGCTCGGAGCCGGCCATGAGGCGCTTGGAGGAGGACTCGGAGGTTTACAAGATGCTGCAGGAGAACCGGGAGCTGCGGGCGGCCCCGCGGCAATCCAGCACCTTCCGCCTGCTCCAGGAGGCGCTGGAGGATGAGGAAGGAGGTGAGGGGGGCACGGAGGGCGGGGGCAGGCCTGGCACGGGGGTGGCAGGACTCTGATGGCCTCGTGTCCCCTCAGGAGGTCCCGCAGGGCCCTTCCCCAGCCGCCTCTCGGCCGGGGCCCGCAGGCCCGTGGCCGGGGTGCAGAAGCTGCACGTCTGTGAGAAGTGCGGGAGCAGCATCGCGTGAGTGGGGCTGGGGGCTCGGGGGGTCCCGGGGCTGGGTCTGTCCCTGCTATCCCTCCTGGCGAAGGCAGAAAGGGGCTGCTCTCAGGCGCGGGGCAGGATCCGTGCCTGACATTGCTCCCGGCAGGGATAAAATAATCCGGGGTGTGGCTGGGGCAGGATCCTCCCTTGCTGTCACCGCCGGAGGGGTTAAAATGGGGCGGATTGTGGGGTGGGAATGGGGCTGGGGGCCCAGGGCAGGATCCATCCCGACCATTGTTCCTTTAGTGCGAAAATGGGGCTGTCCTGGGCTGTGAGTGGTCCCAGGGCAGGATCCATCCTCACCATTGCTCCTTTAGGGTGAAAATGGGGGTGGTCCCGGGGTGTGAGTGGGGCCAGGGCAGGATCCATCCTCACCATTGCTCCTTCAGGGTAAAAATGGGGGTGGTCCCGGGGTGTGAGTGGGGCCAGGGTGGTCCCAGGGCAGGATCCATCCCGATCATTGTTCCTTTAGGGTGAAAATGGGGCTGTCCTGGGCTGTGAGTGGGGCCAGGGCAGGATCCGTCCCTGCCATCGCTCCAGGGCCAGGATGGGGCTGACCCCGGCTGGGAGGGGACCCCGGGGACGCACGGGGTGGCTCTGCTGACCGCCTGTCCCCACCCCCGCAGGACACAGGCCGTGCGGATCCAGGACGGCCGCTACCGGCACCCGTCCTGCTACACCTGCGCCGACTGCGGCCTCAGCCTGAAGATGCGCGGCCACTTCTGGGTGGGGGACGAGCTGTTCTGCGAGAAACACGCCCGCCTGCGCTACCAGGGCCCCCCGGGGGCGCCCGTGCCCCGGCCCGTGTCCCCCCCCGTGTCCCCCCGCTCCTGAGCCCCGGCGGGGTCACCCCGGGGCTGTCCCACCCCACCGGGCTGGGGATGGATGGGATCTGGGGGGGATGCGCTGCCGCCGCCCATCTTCACCCCTTTGTGGCTGTGTGCGATGAGCTGGGGGAGGTCTCAGCCTGGGGGACACCCGGGGGACATCGGGGCGGGGTCGCTTGAGCACTTGGGTACCGAGAGGGGCTGGCACCGCTTGTGCACTGACTGCAAAGGGCTTCTCCGAGGAATTAAACCAGATTCTTTTCAAATATAATATATATTTACTCCACTGCCGTGTCTGCTCTGTGCCAGGACCCCAGGGCAGGGGGAAGGAGGGTTCGACCCCAAACCCGGGGTGCAGACAGGGACCCCCCAGACCCCTCAGCGCTGCCGCCTGCGCCCGGGGCGGGGGTGCGGGTGCTCCGGTGCCGCTCCTTGTCCTGCTCCCAGAAGGTCAGGGCTGCCCTCGGGGCTGGCTGGCCCGTCCCTGGGAGGTGGCCGGGTTTATTGGGGGCTATTGGTCGAGGCCTTTGTCCTGCTCCAGGTGCTCTTATCGCCGCTCCCCGCCCTCCGTGCCCGCCTGCACGGAGATGGCTTTGCTGTTATCTGGGCTTTGCTGTTATCTGAGATTCGGTGTTATCTGGGATTCGCTGTTATCAGCGGCCTGGGAGAGACCTGTCCCTTCCCCTGTCCCTCTGCAGCAGGGACAGCCAGGACCTCCCATCCCCTCCTGCCTGGGGTCTCACGGGGTCTGTTTGGGCTGTGCCACGGCCCCCCGTGCACCTGGGCTCGGTCATGGGGCTCTCACCATCGAATTCCCAATTAATCATCCCATCATCGAATTCCCAATTAATCATCCCATCATCGGATTCCCAATTAATCATCCCAGAGCAGCTGGGGCTGCCCCTGGACCCCTGGCAGTGCCCAAGGCCAGGATGGAAGGGGCTGGGAGCAGCCTGGCACAGTGGAAGGTGTCCCTGCCATGGCAGGGGTGACACTGGATGGGCTTTAAGGTCCCCAGGCAGCCATTCCATGGCTCTGTGACACCCAGGGAGGGCGGAGGATTATGATGATGATGATGGTCCTGCCTTTCTCCCGCTCTCTCCACACAGGAAAAAGAGGAATAAACGCTCTGAGACCTCCTGGGATAACCCAGTTGAGGCTGGGGGCGAAGGGGCTGCCCGGGCAGGGGGCGGCCCCGCACCCCCGCCCCGCCCCGGGGCTGTGCCGCCCCCCGGCCCTGCCCCATAAAGCGGCGGAGGAGCAGCCCCGCTGCTCCCTGCTCTGTTTGTTCCCGGTGCTCCCGGCCCGTTCCCCGTTCCCCGTTCCTCCCCCTCGCTCCCGGTACATCCCGAGGATGCTGCGCCGCCGCGGAGCCTTCAGGGTGCAGCCGCTCCGTGCTGACCCCGGTGAGTCGGTGGAGCCCCCCCCGCGTCTGGCTGGGCTGGGGCTCCCTCGGGATCTCCAGCCCGCGAGGATTGTGCTGGAGGGGATCCGCAGGGATCTCTGCTTTGAGGTGTCTGTGCTGGAGAGGGGAACTGAGGTCCTTGGAACCCCGGTTTGTGTTGTCTGTGCTGGAGAAGGGACCTGGGGGTTCCCCGGACCCCCCAGTTTGTGCTAAAGGAGGTCTCTGGAGCCCTGGTTTTCATCCCACTCCCTGCTGGGAGGGGTCCAGGCTACCGGCTGTGCTGGGAATTCCGGTTTTCCCGAATTCCCATGTTTGGGCTGATGGGCCGCTGCCCGTCCCCAAATGCGGCCTGGGGGTCCCCAAACCCCAGGTCCCACCTCCGTGTGTGCCACAGCTGTGCCGGGACCTCTCCTGCGAGGTACCAGGGCTGAGCTGGAGCTGCCAACGTGGGCAGGAGCTGATGGGGACCCCCACGCCCCTTCTCGCCCTGCCAGTGCCCCCCACCCCCGTGGTGCTGCGCCTCGGCACGTGGGGTCCTGGAGCCCGTGGAATTGCGGCGTGTGGGAAGTGGGATCCTGTCAGTGGCCAGGGAGCTGCGGTGGAGGGGCTGCCCCCCGGAATTCCTGGGATTCAATGCTGCTGGGGCGGACGGGCTGCTCCCGGCATTGCTGCCATTCAATCCCGCTGAACGGCCGGGTTGTCCCGGGCTGGCCGCGGCTTCCCGGCCCTCCTCGGCCTCTCCAGCCCCCGAGGGATGCACGGTGAGTGCTGTGGCTGCAGGAGGGGCAGGAATTTGGGAGCACCGGGACCCCCGAGCGGTGAATTCAGCCCACGCTGGAGCCCCGAGTGAGTTTTCTGGAATCCGGTGGGATGCAGGCGGCACCTGGCTGCCTGCCGGCGCCCAAAGCCTCTCGCCTTCCCAGCTGGGGTGGGAAGGGACTCCTTAACCACCGGCCCAGCCAGTATCGCCCATCCCAAACCCTGCGAGGAACCAGTTGGGAACCGGTCCTGTAATGAGGCGCTCTGGATGCAGGGCCCGGCTGGGGTGGCTTTAAAAGGCAGCGCCGGGACGCGCGCCCGGCTCTGGCTCTGGCTCTCGGCGATGTGGGGTGGCTCCCGCGCCGTCTGGAAGAGGAGGCTCAGCTGCTGTGAGTGCGTCCGAGGGGGTGGCAAGGCCCCGAGCGGGGCTTTGGGGGGTGGGCAGCCTGCAGGAGGTGCCAGAGCTCCGCTGTCACCCAACCGAGCCCGCGGCCTGGCTGGGAAGGGAGCGAGTGCTGGGCAAGGAGTGCCGAGATGGCCATGGATGCAGCACGGTCCCACCTGGAGCTGCGGGGTGCTAGGGGCACATCCCGGCTGGCCATGCCACCCATCCCATGGGGACAAGTTGGTGGCCCTGGAGCCGTCCCAGGTCTGGGATCCCACGGCTGTGCTCTGTTCTGGGCTGCCGGCACCGAGCTGGAGCGGGACACAGGAAGAACCCGGCTCAAAAGCCCTGCCCAGGTCAGGGTGGGGGTCGTGGGTGCCCCCCCAGCAGCTCAGCTTGGGAGGAGGGGGAGGATGGTGGAGGCCAGGGCCGTGGTTTTGGGGAGTAGAGACAACACACTGGGGTTGTGGGAGTGTGTGGACTGCTGGGCAAGGGGGAGAGCAGCCTTGGGCACGGCCGGAGCTGCTCTGGCACCCAATTTTCTGCCCAGGGACCCCCCCAGCTGAGCCCACCCATCCTCCCTTCCCCCTCAGATGGTCCCTGGGACTCGGCCGAGAGCTGCATCGTGCGCACCTCCGCCAGCGTCTACCGCCGGCTGCAGGAGAGCCCGCGGCAGCCCCGGCGGGGAATGAGCAGCCGGGGACCCCCCAGCAGCCCCCCGGCCGTCGGGAGGCTCCTCAAGTCCGAGTCCGAGGATTCCGGCGTGGAGATGGCCAGCAACGAGCACTCGCCCTGCGCCCCGCTGGGCTCCGAGAGCCGCTTCTCCCTGGACGCTTTTTCGGGGGAGCAGCGCCCCGGAGAGGAGCAGCGCCCCGGAGAGGAGCAGCGCCCCGGAGAGGAGCAGCCCCCTCGGAGCCGCTCTGCCAGCCGGAGGCTGCTGCAGGCAGCGCAGCGGAGCAGGAGGCAGCGCTGCCCGCGACAGCTCAGCCGGCGCAGCGCCAGCGCCGCCGACCTGGCCGAGCCCCCCCGGGACCCCGAGGAGACCGAGGGGGCTGCGGAGGGGCCTCCTCGGGACCCCCGGGCCGTGCCCGAGGTGTCGGGGCAGGGGCTGCGCTACCTGGAGCACGTGTGCCAGATGCTGGAGCGCCTGGCGCGGCTGCAGCAGGACAACCGCGCCCTCCGGCAGCAGGCGGCCGGAGCCCGCACGGCCACCCTGGTGAGGGCCCGGAGGAGGGGGATGCGCGGGGAGGGGCTGTGGGGGTCCCAGCTCACGCCCTGCCTGTCCTCTGCTCGCCCCCAGCCCAGCCGGCAGCACCCGAGGCAGGATTTGGGCACCTGGAGGGGTGAGGGGTTCCGGCAGCGCTCCTGCTCCGACAGCCAGGCGCCAGGTGAGAGAGGTGGGCTCGGGAGAGACGGGACCTGGGGCCAGGTGAGAGGGGTGGGCTCGGGAATGGCGGGACCTGGGGCCAGGTGAGAGGGGTGGGCTCGGGAATGGCGGGACCTGGGGCCAGGTGAGCATTGGGGGATGCGGGAATGGCAGCACCGGTGCCAGATGAATGGAGTGACATGGCGGGACCTGGCACCAGGTGAGGGGGGCAGCAGGTGGGATGGCAGCACGATGCCCCCCCGGCCCTCAAGCCTGACCGGCTTTGTTCCCCCTCGCAGCAGCCGAGCCCGGGCCGTGCCGGCGGTTGTGGGGACACTCGGTCAGCTCCCCCAGCCTGCTGGAGCCCGCCGAGGGCGGCGGGGCTGTCCCGGCACCGGACAAGGTACGGCCGGGGGGTGCCTTGGGGGGTGGTTGGGGGTGCCTTGGGGGAGTCCCTGGGATGTCCCCTCTGATCCCCCCCTGTCCCGCAGGAAGGGCGCTCGCACTGGGGCCGGGTGAAGGTGCCTTGGGGGGGTCGGGGGGTCCCTGGGGTGCCCCTGCTGATCCCCCCCTGTCCCGCAGGCCGGGTGAAGGTGTCTTGAGGGGGTCGGGGGTGCCTTGGGGGGCTCCTTGGGGTTCCCCTGCTGATTCCCCCCTGTCCCGCAGGAAGGGCGCTCGCACTGGGACCGGGTGAAGGTGCCTTGGGGGGATTCCTGGGGTGTCGGGGGGGGTCCCTGGGGTTCCCCTGCTGATCCCCCCCTGTCCCGCAGGACGGGCGCTCGCACTGGGGCCGGGTGAAGGTGCTGCTCACCCGCCTCACCCGCCGTTCCCTGCGCGGCGGCCGCTGCAGGTAGGACGGGGGGGGTCCCGCTCCCACCGCCACACCTGGATGGAGGAACTGCGTCACACCTCACCCCATGACGTCACGCCAGCCCGGGGCCGGTCCCCGGCCTGGCGCACCCCTTCACTTTTTTTTTTCCCCCCCCAATAAAGTCTTTTCACCCATAAAGAGGCGGCTCTGAGCGAGGTGCTTGCTGTCGCGCCGTGACGTCACGCCCCTAAACCCGGCGTGACGTCACGCGAGGGCGCGTCACTGCCGCATCACTTCCGACGGCTTTTCCGCCCCTTTTGTCCCGCCGGGCCCGGACCCACGGACGGCCCGAGCGGCTGCCGAGCCCCCTCCCCTGGGTATCCCCGGGCCCCCTCCCCTGGGTATCCCCGGGCTCCCCCATCCCCGGGTATCCCCGCCCCCCATCCCTGGGTATCCCCGGGCTCCCCCATCCCTGGGTATCCCCTGGCTCCCCCTCCCCTAGGTATCCCCGGGCTCCCCCTCCCCTGGGTATCCCCGGGCTCCCCCTCCCCTGGGTATCCCCGGGCCCCCCCATCCCTGGGTATCCCCGGGCCCCCCCATCCCTGGGTATCCCCGGGCCCCCCCATCCCTGGGTATCCCCGGGCCCCCCCATCCCTGGGTATCCCCGGGCCCCCCCATCCCTGGGCATCCCCGGGCTCCCCATCCCTGGGCATCCCCGCCCCCCCCTCCCTTGGGTATCCCCGAGCCCCCCCCATCCCTGGGTATCCCCGGGCTCCCCCTCCCCTGGGTATCCCCGGGCTCCCCCTCCCCTGGGTATCCCCGGGCCCCCCCTCCCCTGGGTATCCCCGGGCCCCTCCCCGCTCAGCCCCGGAGGGTCCCGCTGCCTGGGGGGGTGGGGATGAAGCTCGTCCGACCCCCGGAGCCCCCCGGCCCTCCGGCTGCCCGCGGGGGTTGGTGGGGAGGGGGCGCCGGGGGTCCCCGCTCGGGGTGGATGATGGGAAGATGCCCCCGGGAGCATCGCGGCTTTCTCGCGGGGCGCTCCCCAGTTTGGGGGGTAGAGGAGGAGGAGGGTGAGGATGAGGAGGGAGTTCGATGCTGTTCTGGCGCTGCTGGAGCCCCTCCCGGCGCCGCCAGCTCTGCGCGGGACGGTGAGGAAGACGCTGCCTGTGCCGCAGGTGAGGAAGATGCTGCTCCGAGCCGCGGCCAGGGGTCTCCCATCAGGTATCCCGCTCTTCCTCCCTTCCCCCCTTTCCTGCCGATCTCCTGCCGTCACTTGGGGTTTGTTCCTTCCCAGCGGGGGCTGCCGCAGCTCCTCCCGGCACCGCTCCCGCCCGGCCGCCCTGGGCTCATCCTGGAGCCGCAGCTCCCGCATCCCAGCGCTCCTTCCCCGAACCGTGAGTGCTCGTCCCCGCCGTGCCCGGGCTCGTGGCAGGGCCTGGGGGGACAGGGGGTCCCCGGCAGTGCCCCCCGGCTGGGTCACAGCCTGACCGGGGCTGCTGAAGGGTTTCTGGAGCACAGCTGGGGGTGGGGGGTGTTTGATCCTTGTCCCTCCCCTTCCAGCATCAAACCCCTTCCCACGGCCCCCCCTCTGCTCTCCTGAGCCCCCCGGGGTGAGGAGCAATGGGGACGGGCTCGGGGTGGGGGTCTGGGCACCCCCTGCCCTGCTGCCCCTCTGCCACCTCCATCCTCCCCCTCACTGGGACCCCGTGATGCCAAGGAAATGGCTGAGGATGGTGTGGGGGATGCTGATTCTCCTTACAGGGCCCAGGTGAGGAGGAGGAAGGAGGTCTGAGCCTCTCTGTGCCACCCCAGAATCATCTGGAACGAGGGGAAGCTCCTGAGCAGCTGACAAGGAACATCCAGATGTGGATCCAGATGTGTGCTGGTGTTGGCAGGCCCGGAAAGGGTTAATTCATCCTATGTGAGGAAAATCCTTGGGATTGGTGGTGGGCTGGCACCTGCTGAACCTGTCCCGAGGGGATTTGGGGAGGAAAGGGGACAACCCCTGGGCTAACCCAGGAATTCCTGAGGAAAAAGGAGGAAGATTTGCTCAGCAGCAGGGAATGCTCCCCATGCTGGGATGGCCCCTCACGGATCCTCCTGGGGTGCTGCTTCCCTCCCCTCTGCTCCTGAGTGCTGGGGAACCTCACCCAGGGGTGCCTCAGCCCCCGAGGCTGAGCGAGGCTGAGCACGTTCCTCATTGTAGAGGAGTTTTCCCTTCCTGCCAGCTCTCCCTATTAACGCTGGGATCTTGTGGGCGGTGCAAAACCCGCTAATTATCCACTTTTTACTATAAAAGATGGAATTCTCCTCCCCAACCACTGCGGAGAGTAGGCAGAGTGAATCCCTGGGAACGCCTGGCTTTGAGTTTCCATGGGTGCCATCCCTCTCCTGAGCGCTGGGAGAGCAGCAGGAGCTGATGGCAGGGAGCAGAGCTGGGATTGGAGCTGCTCTGGGTGCAGGACAGGTGGGCTGCTGGGGATGAGGTGGCTGGGGAGGTCTGGCTGTGCCACACAGGGTGACAGTGATGCAGACAAAGCCACCAGGTGGGTTCAGGTGAGCCCAGGTGGGCTTGAATCTGGGGAGGAATCAACACCTCCAGGCCACAGAGGGATCTTTGCCCATCTGAGAGCCACCCTGAGGTCTGCAGGGCTCTGATCCCGTGTCCCTTGCTCGGGCTCACGGGCTCTGTGTGCGGCTGTTAAATATATTTATAAATATCTATATTCTGTATATTTAGCATCCCTGCTCCGGGTAACCGTGGCAACTGGGTTTATTTTGCTTAAACCTGGCCTGGCATGTGATGTGGTTGGGAAGGAACAGCCAAGGGGAGAGGGAGGGATGAAGTTCTCCATGCTGGGAGCTGGGGAGGAGCCTTGGCACAGGATGCTCTTGGGGGGGACCTCGCTGTGTCCCTGCACTGGGGACAGCCACCAGCATTCCCACGGCTCTGCTCCATCCCCTTTGCTCCAGCTGGGAAGGGAAGCTTTGTTTTTTAGGGGTTCCATCCCCATTTTCTGCTGGGCTTGCCAGGACACCCCTGAGCCCTGTTCCCTGTCTCATGCAGGTTTGCCAAGGCCAGGTCCTGGCAGGAAGATCTTTTGGTTTTCCTGGTGTCTGGAGCAGCAGGAGCCTCGTGCCACCCCGAGGCAAAGAAGGGACCTTCGTCATGTCCACCAGAACCTCTCCAGGGTGGGCTCCCAACCCCTCATCCCAGGCAGCATCTGCTCACCCCAGGATACAGCAGGCAGCCTCTCCTGATCCTTAAAGGCCCAAACTGCCTCTGTTGTGCTGGAAATCTCCATTCCTCGTGCTTTGAGGCCGTTTCCTTCCCGCGCCGATGTTCGACCCCAGTTTTCCCTTCCAGGGACACCCCGAGCCCCCCGTGTCCCCCTGCAGTGGCGGCCGGGCGCCGGCAGAGGGCGACAGCGGCCCGGCGGTGACAGCGACACCGGCACGGCCCCGGCGGTGACAGCGACACCGGCACGGCCCCGGCCGTGACAGCAACGCGGCCCCAGCGGTGGCACCGACACGGCCCCAGCAGTGACGGCGACACCGACACAGCCCCGGCGATGGCACCGACACGGCCCCGGCCGTGCTGTGCTGCTGAAAACTTTATTGGGGACACGCCACGGAGTCCCTGCAGCCCTTCCCACACACCGAGGAGGGGCTGAAGCCCCCCCAGTTTTCCATAGGTTTGCTCCTGGCTGGGTTGTCTCCCTTAGGGATGTCCCCACCTGTCCCTGCTCTGGGGTCCCCTGTCCCCAGCCTGCACCCCCCAGATCTGGGGCATAGGCTCTTTGGAGCATTCCTGGGAAAAGAGGGATGGATGCTCACCATGAGAAGCATCAGCCTCTCCCTGTACCTCAAAAAATGGGTTTTGAGTGATTTTCCCCTCCCCTGAGGGGCCCACTGGGCTACTAAGGCACAAAATGAGGGGAAGGAGTGGGAGGGGGTCCCACCCGGGGGGCTCCCACCCTCTGGGCTCTCAGGGTGCCAAGGGACGCTGGAACCTGGCAAAATCCAGCCCCCCACATCCCACTCCCCATCTTTAGTATCGCTCCCTTTCCTGTTCCTCCACACCCCAAACTTTAAGGCAAAACCCATTTGTGGACTGACAAATAAGATGCAGAGCCGTGGGGTGACGGGAGCAGCTCCAGCCCCTCAAGTCCATCCTTGGGAGGGCAGCTGGGCTGAAACGGGGGGGGGATCCCCATCCCCATCCCCTCCCCATGCCCAGCCTGGCCTCAGTCGTCAGCCACGATGGAGAGGGCGCGGAGCTCGCTGAGCTTGGCGTCGTTCTCGCGCTCGCGCTGCTCGTCGCTCAGCCCGGGCCGGTCGATCTGCGCCGTCAGGTCCCCAAAAATCTTGTGCATCTCCGTGTAGTAGACAACCTGTTGGATAAAGGGGGATTGGAGAGGGAGGGGAAGAATGGGGGTCTCCTCCCCAGCCCACCCACCCCCCCCGCGGGTGCCCTCGCAGCCCCTCTCCGCGGCGTTGGTGTCTGAAATAGCTCCCGCCCACGTGGCCGTGCCGCCCCCTCGGATTATTACAACTCAACACATTTTAATAACGCGCTGCCCTTCTCCGCTCGCTTCCCATCTGGGAGCCGCGCGTGCGGGGCTGCCACCGGCACCGCCACCCTCCCGCGGCCGCCTCGTCCCCTGCTTTGGCACCGGTGCCACCGGCACGGGCCGCCAGCCCACGGCCAGGGGCTCGCTGGGCTCGGCGAAGGGGGCAGCGCCGTGCCCCGTGCGAAGCACGGCGAGGAGGAGGAGGAGGAGGAGGAGGGGTGTGTTAATAACGTGCTAATTAGCACCGCCAATTATCTCCGGCAGCGAGCAGCGCTTGCCGGCGCGGGAGCCCGTGGGTCAGCGCAGGCAGATGGCAGCGGGGTGGCTGCTCGGGCTCCAGCGGGGAGAGGGGAGCTCCCAGCCCCGCCTGCGAGACCCTCGGCGCTGCGGGACCCCCAGCCCTGCCTGTGGGACCCCCGAGTGCTGCCTGGGGCACTCCTGGGGCTGCGGGAAGCCCAGGGCTGCCTGTGAGACCCCCGGCACTACAGAACCTCTGGACACCACTTGCAAGAACCCCTTGCATTGCAGGACCCCTGGGTGCCACAGGACGCTCAGAGCCTCCCTGGGAGCCCTGGCACTGCAGGGCCCCTGGTGCTGTGCCAGGTGTGGGATCCTGTCCTGGATATCCCCCCAGAGCCCTCAGGGAGCGATTGGGGAGTGCAGCCCCCCAGGGTGGGCAATGCCAGCGCTGTCCCCATTTCCCAGAAGGGCCCCAGCATCTCCAGCAGCACCAATGCTGAGACATGCATGGTCTCCATGGAGACCAGCTCCCCTAATCCTGCTCTAAACGATGCTGATTTTGGGAGGCCCGAGGGGGTCTGGTGGGCCCCACATTGCAGTGCTGGCTGCCTGAACCCCCCTTGCCAGGCCTGGCCACGCCGGGGGCCCGGGGGCTGCTCCGTGGCCGGGGCTCCCCCCGCAGCGGGGCTGGCTGAGTCACAGCAATGCTCATTTACACAGTGACTAACGAACCCCACACAGGGCTGAGCTGGCAGGGGCCCCCCAAAATCCCTGCACGCCCCCCAAAGCACAACCCACAGCTGGGTCACCCCGAACATCCTCTGAACCCCCCTGCCAGCAAGAGATGCCAAAAACACCCAAAATCCCTCGGCAATGCCACAGGTGAGCGGGGATCTGGGGGGCAGGGGTGCCAAGGGGGGTGCCAGAGCCCTGGAGCAGCCCTCCATGTCCCTTGTCCCCAGCCTGGAGTCAGCTGGGCTCTGCTCAGTCACATATGGCCAAGTGGCACTGCCAATTCCAGCACGGAAAACGCTGAATCTTGTCAGGGTGGCAGGCCTGGAGGCAGATGCTGCCCCCAGGATTGTCCCCAGGGTTGTTCCCCAAGATTTGGGAACATCTGTCCCTCAGGATTGGTCCCAGGATTGATCTCAGGATTGTTCCCCAGGATTTGGGGACAATTGTCCCCCAGGATTGGCTCAGGAATTAACCCCCCTACCAGGATTCAGAAATCCCTGAGGATTCCTGCAGGACTAGGATTGTGCCTTAGGATTTTCCTCAGGATTGTCCCCAGGATTTTCTCAGTATTGAGCCCAGAATTGTCCCCAGTGGATTGAGCCCAGAATTGTCCCCAGTGGATTGACCCTCAGGATTGTCCCCAGTGGATTGAGCCCAGAATTGTCCCCAGTGGATTGACCCTCAGGATTGCCCCCAGGACTGTCCCCCAGCATCCACACTGCACTGAACAGGCAGAGCAGAGCGAACTCCTTGGTGCTGCTCCTCCTCCACCCACATCCCGCAGCCACTGATCCCTTCCCCAGGGACACCCCCTGTCCCCAGGGCCTGGTGGGTGTCCCTGGGGACTCCCCATGTCCCCAGGGCCTGGTGGGTGTCCCTGGGGACGCTCCTCTCCCCCAGCAGCCCCAGTACAGAACCAGCTGGCACCATTAGGATGCTGCCCCCCCTCGCCAGCCGAGTCTCCCAAGCTTCATCACCAAAACCCCACTGGCATCGACCCCCCCATGATTTCTCCTGTTGAAACAGGGGTGAAAACCCTCCCAGGGAGGGGATGCACCCCAAACTGGCGACAGTGCCATGGGGCAGCCAGCTCCCCCTGCCCTACCTGCTCTGCCAGCCCAGTACTTTTCCAGCTATGGATGCCATATGCTGTGTCCCCATCCCATCAAATCCCAGCTCCAGCTCGCCTTTGAGCCTGAGCCAACGGCCCCGAGTCCACCTGTCTTGAACTAATTCTGTTTGGGGACGTTGTGTTCTGTGGATTTTCTATAGATCCTGGCCACAATGGCCCCGTGGCTGCTTGTTTGGGGCAGCCCTACCCAAAACAAACCCAGGGGTGCTGCCAGGGCTGGGCTCCCCCAGCCCACAGCACCATCCCTGCCTGCCAGCCCCGTCTTTCCCCCCATTCCACTCAAACCCAAAGGAATCTCGTGTTTTCTAGCTGGAAAATAAAGCCCAAAGCGGGAAGGAAGTGCTGTTCACGCCTCACACCAGCGACAGCTCCAAAATCTCCCCCTTTCATCTCCATGTGGCCACTTCAAAGCCCCCAGCCAGGGAAATATTTGCCTCCCTTGGCTTGGCCCGGGCCCGTGGGTGGAGAGAAGAATTTGGTGTTGAATGTTACAGCCCTGCGAGCTCGGGACATGTCCCGGCGTCAGGAGCCACCCAGCCCTGGGAGCACAGCCAGCTGTGCCATGGGAACAGCCTTGGGAGGGTCTCCTTGGGTCAGAGCCATGGAGGTGCTCGGGAGCAGGGTCCTTCCCCTTCCCCCAGAGGCAGACGGTCCCTTCCCGGCTCAGCGTGGCACTGGATGGTGTCACTGTCACACCATTTGCCTTGCTGCCTCCAGGGATGAAAAATCAGGAAAATAATACGGTTTTGCCTTTGGATGGTGGGTTTGACCCAGGGAGAAACAACCCCAAAGTCACAGCACCCTGCAGGGGGCCAGCTGATCCCAGTCCCACCCCATCCAGCCCTTCCTTGTGGGATTCACCTCCAGCCTCATCCCACTCAAGAGGTACCTGCAGAAAAGGCTGAAAATAGAAATTACATTGAGGAACACGACGCCCCCAGCTGTTAATCAGCTCAGGGAGGCACAGAGGGAGGGAAAGCTGGGCAGCATTCCCATGCCAGCTCTCAGCTCCTGGGATGGGGATGCTCCTGCCTGCCCTTCCCAGCCAGGTGCCTGCAGGTGAGCAGTGCTGAGCTGACTCAGGGCTCTGGCTGCTATTCCTGGCTTGCCACTGACTCATTACCTTGGGCAAATCACATCCCTTTCCCATTTTATTTCAGTTAATTCAGTGGGAAAACGCTTCACAGAGCTCCTGAGCCAGTCCAAGCTCAGGCTCAACACAAACATTCCAAGCCCTCCTTCCCTGGGGGTGGAAGGATGCAGCCAGTGCTGGGAAGGAAGAGGGATGCAGCTCCCATGGAGGCTGGCAGGGAGGGAGGGATGTGAGGAGCTGCATCCATCTGGGACCAGCTTTAAGTCCAGCCTACGGGAGATGCATCAGCTTTGTTGTGACGCTGCCTTTTTGGGTGTTAAAAACGGGATTTCGCTCGGTTTTCCCAACAAATTCCTCACCTGAAGAGAGGCAGGGCAGAGAGATGGGAAAGAAAGCAGAGGATTCCCAAGGAAGACGAGGGATATGGATGGAGAGTCTCACAAACAGCCCCAGCAGTGACACCCTGCTGCTCCCTGCGTGCATCCATGGGTGCTCAGAGCACACCAATCCCAACGTCCTCCTCACCCCAAATCCCTTGGGAATCGGGACACAAACGGAGCGAGAAGCCAGAGGGGCAAAGCTGAGGAAACTCACGGATCACAAACCCCGGAGAGGGCAGAGAACATTCAGGTTTCAAGGTCTCACCCACGGAGGGGGTCCACAGGGAGAAAGGGCCAGCAAGACTCTGCGGTGGCTCCGGGAATTGTGGTTGTTCCGGGCTGGAACAGGGAGCCCCGCGCCCGATTGCTAAGGGAACAGCAGGAACAGCATCCCCAGCACCCACCCTGCGGCGCAGGGAGCATCGGCACCATCTGCTAGGTGAATCAGCCTGCAGACAACTCGCTGGCAGCTCCGCGCAGAGGCCCCCCCAAGTCGGAGGTGAGATGGAACACGTGCTCCCGGCACCTCCCGGCGGCCCCCCCCGGCGCACCTGGGTCCTTGCGGCAGCTCCCGGCCCCAAAATGCCGCAGGAAACGCCCACGGAGCGGGCACCGCCCGGTCCCGCCCTCCCGCCCGAGGCACGGCGGGCCAGAGGTTCTCAAAGCTTGGTGAGATTCCAACCTGCCCCTCTGCAGCCCAAGGGAAAGAAGGGAGGAGGAGGAGGAGGAGGAGCAGCAGCACGTTGTGAAGGAAGCTGGAGGATGGAAATGAAAGCTGGTGGTTATTCAGGGCACCTCTTCCTGCAGATCTTTGGTGTGGAGATGTCCCAGGAGCCTCTTCTCCACTCACCAGGAGCCGCAAGATGAGCCCAAACGCCTCAAACCTAATCAAGCCCTGAGCTCAGGACTCCAATTTGAAGGAGATGGCATTGCCAGGTGGATAAAGCCATGGAATTCCAGTGGATAAAGCACATGTGGGACAGGACATGACACAGGCA
Organism: Molothrus ater; assembly: GCF_012460135.2. Classification (NCBI taxonomy): domain Eukaryota; kingdom Metazoa; phylum Chordata; class Aves; order Passeriformes; family Icteridae; genus Molothrus; species Molothrus ater. The sequence continues at coordinate 1,405,000 of NC_050505.2, read as the reverse complement.
CCAGGAAGGGACAATGTCTCACCTGTGCCCGGACCAGCGATTCAAAGCTGGGTTTGAAGTAATCGATGCGGCTGCTGTAGAACTTGGGCATCTCCTCCAGGAGCTGCTTGTTCTTGGCTTCAAAGTCCTCCTTCACCGGGCGCAGCTCTTCCCGGGCCTGGGGAGGGACACGGGGGGTCAGACTCCCGGGACAAGGATCCTGCTGGCATGGAGGCCACCCCAGGACAAAGGGGTGCTTTGCTTGATTGTGGGGACATTGAGCAGTGACCAGCCTGGTGGGAGCCATGGGATCATCCAACGCAATCTGGTGGGATCCACACGACCATTCAATGGTGGAACTCAAGTGACCATCCAGTGGGACATGGTGGGACCCAAGGGACCAGTTAATGGATCATGATGGGACCATCCAGTGGACCTGGTGGGATCCAAGGGACCATCCTATGGAATCTGGTGGGACTCAAGTGACCATCCTATGGAATCTGGTGGGATGCTAGAGACCATTCAATGGACCCTGCTGAGATCCAAGAGACCATTCAATGGAATCTGGTGGGATCCTAGAGACCATTCAATGGACCCTGCTGAGATCCAAGAGACCATTCAATGGAATCTGGTGGGATGCTAGAGACCATTCAATGGAATCTGGTGGGACTCAAGTAACTACCCAACGGGACCTGGTGGGATCCAAGAGACCATTCAATGGAATCTGGTGGGATCCAAGAGACCATTCAATGGACCCTGGTGGTACTCAAGTAACCACCCAATGGAACCTGGTGGGATCCAAGAGACCATCCAATGGACCCTGGTGGGATCCAAGTTAATCAGTTAATTAAAGTTGACCAGTTAATAGAACCTGGTGGGACTCAAGTGACCTCTCAACGGAACCCGGTGGGGCCCAAGCGAGCAGTAGATGGATCCTGACGGGACCATCCAATGGAGCCATGCTCTGACCCTGGAAAGCCACAGGACACCCAGAGAGGTTGTGCCTTCTCTCCTTCAGAAAAACACGGACAAAACCCATTCCCAGAGCTCAGTCAGGCTGGAGAATGTCCCTGGCCACATCCACGTCCCCTCACCCTGCGATTCCCAGGAGCGTCGCTCCAGGATCCTGCCCCCACCGTCACCGTGACCTTCAGCTCAGTGCATCCAACTGGCTCCTTTAAACAGAGCGTGGGGAGAACGGGAAATGTCTCTGGGATGGTGTGGAAAAGGGCAGGAGGGGGTGGGCTGTGAAATATTAGACCAGTTCAAGTCTGCCACTTAATCCCAGTGCCATTCCAATGGGAGGGGGGAGCGGGAGAGCCCGGCCCAGCCGCGGCGCCGGCCCTGGGGACAGGGACAGCGTGCCAGGGGCATGGCATGGACTGGGCTCCAGGCTGGAAAGGCCTGGAATCATCCCAGCAAAGGAGCAAATTCATCATTTGCCATAAGGTTGGGAGCGTTGAAACTCCAAGGATGGAGTTCATGGGGTGGAACTCACGGGGGAAACTCCTGGGATGGAGTTCAGGGGGGAAAACTCCAAGGATAGAGCCCGGTGAAAACTCCTGCAATGGAGCCAGGGGAAAACTCCTGATGGAGCCAGGTGGAAACTCCTGGGATGGAGTTAATGGGGGGAAACTCCTGGGGGAAAACTCCTGGGGGAAAACTCCTGGGATGGAGTTCATGGGGGAAAACTCCCCAGACGGTGCTCACAGGGGAAACTCCTGGGATGGAACTCACAGAGGAAACTCCCAGGATGGACTTCACAGGGGGCAGAAGGGCAAAAAAGCTGGAGCAAACAATGGATGTAAATTTGCAGCTCAATAATTAAAAATAACTGGATGAGATGAGGCCCTTTCCCATCAAATCCAGACCCTCTGGATACCCCAGGTTCAGGATTGCTCAAGGCTCCCTCTCACAGGTGTTTAAACTCAGTGTTTGGTTAAAATATTTTTTTTTGGGGGGGGGAATTAGATCAAAAGTTCATTAAGAGGAAAAAATATATGAAATAACTAAACCCTGCTTAATCACCAGGACAAAAGAATTCCCATTTTTCCAGCCCCAGCTTTAGTCGCTGAGGCTGAGCAAAATAAGCTGCTTACTGTTAAACCAGAGGTGTCTTTTGTTCAGGCTGTTATTTAACATAAAACTTCATTTTTGGGAGGAAATTCATCAGAAGAACACATTTTCTTTGACTCTGAGAATCAATTGTTCCTGGGAGGATCAAGCCACGTGCTGCTGGAGCGACAGATTTTGGGGAAAAACACTGGGGAAGATTTGATTTAAAAAAATAAAAACCACAAAACCAACAAACTCATCACGATTTCGCTAAAATTCGGGAGAGAGCAAAAAGAATCTGGCAAAACTTCCTGTTAACCAATTACTGCAATTTTCCAAGACGAATTTTTTGGGAACAGGTGGCAAACATAAAGCTGGGAAATGCTCTGATCTGTTCCCTTCCCCATCCAGCTGCTCACTCAGACGCGGAGGTCGGGGGGAACCCCCCTGTGCCTCGACCTCAGCGCTGGCTCCGAGCTCCCCCAGAGCTCCCAGGGCTCTGATTCCATTTTCTCTTGGAAAAAATTCCATTTTCTCTTAGAAAAGCAGCTCCTTCCCTTCACCCAGCACTCGAAACCAGCGTTGTGCTGTCAAAAATGTGATTTTTTACATGGATAAAAGACATCCTCCCAAAATGTTCTATTCATGGCACAGATGCCAGATAGGAGGGAAAAGCTTTTCCAGAGTTTTCCCAGGAATGCTGCTGGGATTGTGGCTCTGGGGACACCTCAATACCTGGTGCAGCTTGGCCAGGACAGGGCCAGTTCTTTCCTTTTCCTCATATTTTTCCACCTTGGATTGCAGGCGTTTGTAGTCCTGGAGCGTCTGCTCCCGGCGCTTCACTGCCATGTTCAGGCTCGGGAAGACGCTGCTGAACCTGGAAAATAAAAGATGGAAGAGGCTTGGGATGGGATATTTTGGGTGGATGAAGCATCCAAGGAAATTGTGGAGCACCCTGGTCCAGCAGGAAGCTCCCTGCTGTGACACTGGGTGAGATTTTTCCAAGCCAAACCATCCCAGAATTCTGAATATTCCTAATGAATGTTGTGATTCCCCAGTGCCTGGTTGGAAAGGGAAAGGAGAGGTAGAGAAGTCAAAATAAAAGTCCAGGAAAAATAAACTATGAGTGCAAAATAAATATTAACTGCAGATTAAATTTTAAATTAATACAGTTAATTTACATTTAATAATTAAATATTAATTGTATTGTTTTTTACACATTTTTTTCCTTTTTGGATATTATTTTTGGCGCTTTTTTGGTTAATTTTTTTCTGATTAATTTTTTGTTCTCTTTTGGCAAGTTTTTGCTCTTTTTGGGTCACAAACCCAGCTGAAGAGGAGCCCTGAGCCCTCCCCAGAAGGATTCACAGCATCCAACAATTTACCCAGGCGATGGGAAAGATTCCTATTATTAAAATGTGTTACAAATTGAGGAAACATGAACATCTGATGGAGAATATTTTTGAATGTGACAGAAAAGGGAAAAGCAGGAACTGGAACGTCGCTCCTGCCTCTTAATTCCAGGAAATCAAATTATCCCAGGGATACCAGGGCTGTGGGTTGGGATCAAAAAGGTGATGCTCCCTCTGGAGATAATAATTTAATATTTATAAATTCCTGGGTGATTTTGGGGGGGGGGGGGGTTGAGGCCAAGGATTGGTGGTGAAAAATTTCTCTGAGCAGCCTGGTGATGGATTTTACTTCCACGAGGGAACAAACAGCTTTCCCACCTCTTAAAATGGAAAAAAACAAAGATAGAAATAGAAATCCAACTTGGGGGGCCATTAGCAAAAAGAAAAGACACAAATGTCACTTGACAAGTGTCATTTGCTCTGGATGTGACCCAAATCCAGGGTTCAGGCAGAACCACGGGTGTTCCCAGTCACTCCAGCCCTATTAAAATCCCATTTTCTGCTTGCTCTGGAGGGTGCTGATGGGCTGGGCTGGTGGGTGCTGAGAGAAAACTTTCATCCCTGAGCCTCACTTTGCCAAGGGCAAAGGCCAGGAGCAGGGAGAAGTGGGAATTTTTGTATTCCAAGAGTTTGGAATGGAGGTTTTGGAGCATCCCTGGGCGAGAGGCTGAGCTGGGGATGTGATCCTTCAATCCTGCCTGGTCCTGCACATCCCCCGAGGCTGGCACAGAACAAATCCATTTAAATATAAATATAAATATAAATACATATCCCATGATATTCTCCCTCTGTTGCAACAGATTGGGGATGAGGAACAACCTGGAAAAGTCATCAGGGAGCTGCTCCAGCTGCCCGGAGAGGATCAGATGCTCTGCCCTGACATTGCTTTTTATGGGCACCATCCCACACAATCCCATTATATTTAAATGGGAGCCATGTCCTGGATGCAGCAGGCTCCAGGCACGGCCTCACCAGTTCCTGGGCTGCTAAAATCTCTCCCACCTCTTTGTAAAGTCCAAAAATCTGCCAGGAGAAGGGTCAGGGAAAGAGGGATGGAGGAAGGGGTGGCCAGGTTGAGAGGTCTCATGGGATACTGAGATCTCACAGGATCAGGGAATGGTTTGGGTTGGAAAGGACCCTCAGGACACTCCAGCTGGGGCAGAGACACCTTCCACTGGCCCAGGAGGCTCCAAGCCCACTCCAGCCTGGCCTGGAGCACTTCCAGGGATGTTTTTGTGCCAGGGATGTTTTTGTGCCCTTTCCCAACATGGCACAGACACAGTGCCAGCAGCTCGAGGTCGCAGCTCCTGCAGGAATTTCTCCCAATCATTAATGATGGGAAGGAGGATCCCATCAGCCCAGAGGCTTTCCAGGTTTATTTTATGTTCTGTCTCTGCTGGGGGAGGTTTGGGAAGGACACAAAACCTAAAGCAGGGAATAAAGACCACGGGGATGAGCTGAGCTGCTCCTCCACAGTGGGAATGCAGGCATGGCAATGCCAGAAGAGATTCCAGACTGGAGGCTGGGAAACCCTCCCTTCCCTGCTGTGCACCATGGCCTTCCTGAGACGTCCCCAAACCACTGAGGCTCGTGCTGGCACCCAAACCCAGCTGTTTGTGGTGCTCTCCTGCCCTTTCCCTGGCACTTCCCAGGGCTCCTGCCTGAACAGAGCCATGGGACTCTGACTTCCACCCCCAACCCTTCCCCTCGGAGAAAGCAGCCAGGGAGGGCTCACAAGACAATCAGCAATGCAGTTTCCATTCACTTTGAAGTTAAATCTGGGTTTTAAAACGGGAGGAATTTTTTTTTTTAATTTTTTTCCCCCCTTTTTTATTGCCGGTATCGACTCGGTGCAATTTCGCAGCCCGTAATGGAAGGACACTGTGCTCAGGCAGAGCTTTAAAAAATATCTACAGGGCTGGATCTGAAGAGGCTGGAACTGTGTAGGCACAGCAGCTCCTGTCTCACAAGGACTTTTAATGCATAGATTATACGCTGCATTTCCCAGAGCAGGGGGGCCCAGCTCCCCGGAGCCGCAGCCGTGCCCGGCTCTCAATGTCCTGAGCTCCAGCCTGGCCACTGGGAACCCTGGAATCTCACATTGCCCTGGGTGGGAAGAGACCTTGAATCACCCTGTTCCACGCCCTGCCATGGGCAGGGCACTTTCCACAGTCCCTGGGTGCTCCAAGCCCCGTCCAGGCTGGCCTTGGGCACTTGCAGAGATGAGGAAGTGTTTTCCAGCTTCTCTGGGCAGCCTGTGCCACCCCCATCCTCACAGGGAAGAATTCCTTCCCAATACCCTCTTTAAATCTCCCCTTTTTTAGTTCAAAACCAACCCCATCACTATTGGAGGTTCCCTCAGTGTGGCTGTCCTCCACCAGCCAAGGGTTGGGTCATTTGTGGCTGAGCTCTCCCTGTGCCCAAGGAACTCTCCATGTTCCAGCTGAGCCCTCTCTGTGCCAGCTGAGCTCTCCCTGTGCCCACTGAGCTCTCCCTGTGCCCAAGGAACTCTCCCTGTTCCAGCTGAGCTCTCCCTGTGCCCACTGAGCTCTCCCTGTGCCCAAGGAACTCTCCCTGTTCCAGCTGAGCCCTCTCTGTGCCCACTGAGCTCTCCCTGTGCCCACTGAGCTCTCCCTGTGCCCACTGAGCTCTCCCTGTGCCCAAGGAACTCTCCCTGTTCCAGCTGAGCCCTCTCTGTGCCAGCTGAGCCCTCTCTCTGTGCCCACTGAGCTCTCCCTGTGCCCAAGGAGCTCTCCTTGTGCCAGCCAAGCTCTCCCTGCTCCAGCTGAGCTCTCCTTGTGCCCACTGAGCCCTCCCTGAGCCCACCAAGCTTTCCCTGTACCCGCCAAGCTCTCCCTGTACCCGCCAAGCTCTCCCTATGCCCAAGGAGCTCTCAGGCCAGCCAAGCTCTCCATGTGCCCACCAAGCCCTCCCAGTGCCCACCAAGCTCTCCCTGCTCCAGTTGAGCTCTCCCTGTGCCCACCAAGCCCTCCCAGTGCCCACTGAGCTCTCCCTGTGCCCACCAAGCCCTCCCTGTGCCCACCAAGCCCTCCCAGTGCCCACTGAGCTCTCCCTGTACCCACCAAGCCCTCCCAGTGCCCACCAAGCCCTCCCAGTGCCCACTGAGCTCTCCCTGTACCCACCAAGCCCTCCCAGTGCCCACTGAGCTCTCCCTGCTCCAGCTGAGCTCTCCTTGTGCCCACTGAGCCCTCCCTGTGCCCACCAAGCTCTCACTGTGCCCACCAAGCCCTCCCAGAGCCCACTGAGCTCTCCCTGTGCCCACTGGACTCTTCCCACTCTCCCAGGTTTCATTTCCAGGCAGGATCAGCTCAGCTCAGGCAGGGAAGGACCTTCCTTGGACTGCTCTGGATCTCTGGATTGAGGCAAAGCTGCCTCTGGCTCCTGAAGGAATCAAGGAATCCTGAACTGCCCATGAGCCCAGCAGCTCTGAATTGCCCTGGGATTCAAGGAGAAGGGGTTCCAAGTCCTGCCCAGGATTTTCTCCCTGTGTGGACAGAAACACAATCCCAGGGTGAGTGCCAGGGGTGCCAAACACCTGTGCAGGGGGAGAGGGAGAGCTGGGCTCCTGCTGGTGCCAAGCTGTTCTGAGGAATTCCTGACTCCACACGTGGCCCCAGTGTCTCCACAACCATCCCATGCACGTTATTGACAAATGCTCCTGCTGCAGAGCCTGGCACCAAGGCTCTGCAGAGCCTCTGCCATCCACCAACACAGCCAAGCCCTCCAAGCACACCCCTGCAAGGATCAGGAGAGTTTTCCAAAGCCTTTGGAGAAGCACCACCAAGCCCTCCTGGCAGCAACTGGGATCAACTGGGAGGGGGGCAGCAGCCAAAGAGCCCTTTGGAAATGGAGCTTGAACAACTCCACAGAGAATTTCAGGACATGGGGAAAGAGCAGGGAAGCCTCACAAGCAAATCCTGGATGTTCCACTCATCCATTCCATGCACTTGGAGCAAGGGACAATTCCTGTCCCTGTGAACCCTGGAGCAGGTGTGGGGTTTGTAACAGGTCATGGAACCAGCAAGGCTGGAAAGGGCCCTAAAACCCAGCCCAACCACCAACCCAGCAGCACGAAGCCACAAGGTACCACATCCATGCATCTTCTGAGCACTTCCAGGGATGGTGACTCCTGGGCACAGTGCCAGGGCTTGACAATTCTCACCAAGAAAAAAAATATTCCTAATATTCCTAATTTGAAGAAGCACCACCAAGCCCTCCTGGCAGCAAAGGGACTGGGATCAACTGGGAGGGGGGCAGCAGCCAAAGGGCCCTTTGGAAATGGAGCTTGAACAACTCCACAGAGAATTTCAGGACATGGGGAAAGAGCAGGGAAGCCTCACAAGCAAATCCTGGATGTTCCACTCATCCATTCCATGCACTTGGAGCAAGGGAACAATTCCTGTCCCTGTGAACCCTGGAGCAGGTGTGGGGTTTGTAACAGGTCATGGAACCAACAAGGCTGGAAAGGGCCCTAAAACCCAGCCCAACCACCACTAAGCCACAAAGTGCCACATCCATGAATTTTCTGAGCACTTCCAGGGATGGTGACTCCTGGGCAGACTGTGCCAGGGTTTGACAGTTCTCACCATGAAAAACATATTCCTAATTTCTGATACTATCAAAAATCCCAACACCATCTTCCTCCACAGGGAATGAGGGGCTGTGACAGCCAAAACCACTCCCAAATTCCCCTCATCACCCTCTGTAACCCAAAACTTCCTTTTTTTAATGCAAAGCCAAGAAAATCAAAGCCGACTCCAAAGAAAATTTGGTGGGAATGGTGACAAAGTGCAGGTAAAGCAGCACAGGGGCTGTTAGAGGGCCTGCCATGAAAGCAGCTTGAGGAATAAGCTGCTGTTGTTCCCTGTCACTTTTCAGGGAAGGCTGCTGAGAGGGGATTACAGCCCAGGCAGCTTAAGAGGAGCAGGTGAGGGGAGATACGCAGGGATAACGAAAAGAAAATACAAATTACTCTGCTCGTGGCTGTGGGGGGAGAGGGGAAACCTGGGGGTGAACTCCTCACAGGATGACAGCTTATCCTAGGAAAAAACATCTAAATCACCTCGTTCCCTGCATTCCAAATCATGTTCCCATGCCAGGCTCCCCTCAGCTCCCCGTAATGAAAGGATGGGGTTGGGGAGATAAAAGTGCCCCAGGATTCCTGGTGCTGCCAGATTTGTCTCTTACTCAGCCCAGCTGACAAATCTGGGGCTTGGAAATTGGAAATTCCTTCCCATCTCTCTGCTGGGAAGCCCTGGGGATGGTGGGGATGCTCGAGGAGTGGGAACATTCTGTCACCTCTCTGTCTTCTCACCCTCTCCATCCCAAATCCTCATCCCACTGCTTCCTCCAGCCCCCTTTCCAGTGGGAAAGGGGTGCTGGAGCTTTGGCACCAGGAAAAATAATGGTAAAATCTTTAATTCTCCTTGTTCCCAAGCATCTCAAACACCCTCACTGGCAGCCTGTGAGCTGGACCCGGCTGGCACACACGTGGCTCTTCCCTAGGGCTCTTTTTGGGATATCTTGGATAAGAAACCAAAAGGAAGTGGACAAAAGTGGACAAGATCTGCAGCTGGTGATGGAGAGGTGAAAAAAAAAAAAAAGGAATGACAGAGGTGGGAAGCATCAGATGCCAAAGGAAGGGAGGGTGGATGAGGTGAGGGGAAGTTTGGAGAGGCACCAGGATGGCCCAGGGGAGGCTGGAGCAGGGAAGGGGATTCCTGGATTCCTGCCATTCCTGTGCTCATGCCCACACATCCGTGGGGGCCCATCCACCCACCAGGAAGGGGGAAATGAAAGCCAGCCCTTCCTCCTGGAGGGAAAAGGTGCAGGAATGGAGAGGCTGGGATGAGGAAGCAGCGTGGGGGATTAGGTGGCCATGTGGCTGCTCCAAATCCTCATTAGGGGCTCATGGTAAGGACATGAAAGGACATGAAAGCTGCTTTTCCTGCTTCCGGTCCAGCCCCCCTGGAGCTGCTCCTGGCCAGCCTGGGCTGCCTTTGCCTGGCAGCTTGAGGCACCATGGGGATGGTGGGAGGGAGATGGAGTGAGGGATCCCCACTCACCGAGTGACTCCTCCCAGCTGTGCTGCTGGCAGATGCTGGTGATACACGGCTCTGATGGAATTCATCCCTCACTGCTCTGAGCAGCTCCTGGATTGCACCTCTGGGATGTCCCACAGGTCTGACACCCACTCCTGTGTGGTGGCACCTCGGGGGCAGCACCCTCTGTGTCACCCCTGCCAAAGCCAGGGTGACCAGGACATCCCTGTGGCAAATGTTGCAATTTTGGGAGTGGACAATGCCCCACATCAAAGGGATTGTACTGTGCCAGGGTGACCAGGACATCCCAGTGCCAAACCTCTCCAATTCTGGGACAAACAAATCCACATGCCCAAAACCTCTCCCATTTAGGGACAAGGACAATGCTCCAGTGAGGTGATCCTGGGCCAGGATGACCAGGACATCTCCATGGCCAAAAAATCTCCAATTTTGGGAGAAGGACAATGCCCCAAGGGAATGGCACCAGTTCCAGGTGACCATGACATTCCCAAGGCCAAATCTCTCCAATTTTGGGAGAAGGACAATGCTCCAATGGGGTGATTCTGTGCCAGGGTGACCAGGACATTCCCATGGTCAAAAAAATTCTCCAATTTTGGGTGCAGGAACATGCTCCAAGTCACAAGGTTGTTACCAGGACATTCCCATGGCCAAAAATTCTCCAATTTTAGGAAGAGAACAATACTCTAAGGGGATGGCACCAATTCCAGGTGACCACGACATTCCCATGGCCAAATCTCTCCAATTTTGGGACAAGGACAATGCTCCAGTGAGGTGATTCTGTGCCAGGATAACCAGGACATCCCCATGGCCAAAAATTCTCTAATTTTGAGAACAGAACAATGCTCCAAGGGAATGGCACCAAGCCAAGGTGCCCAGGTCACCCCCTTGCTCTGAGAGAGTCAGACAGAGTCAGTTAAATTGAGACCTGTGGCCCTGGAAATCCTCTCCCAACGTGAAAGGTCCTAAATCCTGTGGATTTCCAAACCACCTGGCTCATCTAAGCCGCTTCCTTCTTTAAATACAGACACAATATGGAACATTAAGACTCCATCCCCAATCCCTGACCCTGCCTTGACTGGGAAGAACTGGGAGAGTGAAGTCCAACCCAGCTGGTTTTGTCCCCTTCTGCCCCAAATCCTCTGCTCTGGTGTGAGATTCCACAGGCAGCTCCCAAAGAGGAGCCCATCCCTCCTGCCCAGCTCCTCGCCCAACCCACCCCCCGAAAAAATGCAATATTCTCACTGGAGCTTTGCTCTTTCCCTGAAAATAAATGAGTCATTCCCAGCCAAAGGCTTCTTGGGGCTCAAAAAGCCAAATTGTGAATAACCCTACGAGCCCAGAAGCAGAAAGATTGAAACAATACAAGCCTCCACCCCCCCCAACTAAATCTACTACTGCTTTTTTTCAACATGGTTTAACAAATTCCCCAATATTTGCCTGGAAACTCCAATCCCTGGACAACTGAATGGAGATTTTACTGCCCATGTGCCTCTGATTACAATATATTACCACTAATGATAATTGTCTGGATTATACTTATCTTTTTCTTTGGCTAATAAACTATAAAAGACCACCAGTGAAGATGTAATAAAGTGCAGCTGTTGGAGCAAAAAAAAAAAAAAATTTAAAAAGCCTTTTTTTTCTAGGTCAGAGCAAAGTTGGGAGAGGCTTGGGAGAGCTGCCTCGGCGAGGGGAAGGAAAACCTAACTGGAAATAAGAAGAGCTCCTCAAGGCAGCTTTCATTAATCTGGAACTTTTCTGCCAGAACTGGTGCTGGGGTTTATCTGCCAGCAGGACAAAGGGAGGGAGGTGCAAACTCTGCATTTCTCTCCTGCATCTCATTAGCCTCAAAATGGACCCTTGGGCTCCTCAGAAATGTTCCTGGGCAGGGATGCACCTACAAAGGGAAGGAGGAGGGAAGGGAAGGAGCAGTTTTGTTCTTGGAGTGGGGATGAAGCTCCCCCAGCATGGAACATAAGCTGGTTAAAGGCACACAGGGTGAAGCTTTGCAGGTGCCAAAGGGCAGGAAAAGGGGAAAAATAAACCTCTCATCGTGGAAATTCAGAAAGTTGGAGAGAATTGCTGAGATGGAAAGCAGCCAGGAGATTGGAGTAAACAGCCTGGTGTTGAACTGAGGACTGGGCAGATAACGGAGTGTCCTGAGTCAGGGAAACATGGAATGGGCTGGGTGGGAATGGATCTGAAGGATCACCCAGATCCACCCCCTTCCACACCTTCCACTGTCCCAGGTTGCTCCAAACTCACCTCAGACACTTCCAGAAATGAGGCATCCTCAGGGAAATCCATCCCAGCCCCTCCCCACCCTCACAGCCAGGAATTCCTTCCCAAAATCCCATCTAACCCTGCCCCCTGGCAGTGGGAGCCATTCCCTGCGTCCTGTCCCTCCATCCCTTGTCCCACGTTCCTCTCCAGCTCTCCTGGAGCCCCTTTAGGACTCTGAGGTCTCCCTGGAGCATTTTCCTCTCTTACACAAAATTGGAGATTGGGAATGTCCTGGCCAGCCTGGAATGGCACCATGCACTGCCTTGGAGCAGGTTCCTGGCATGGTGACCAGGACAGGACATCCCTTTGCCTTGGAGCAGGTTCCTGCTCCCAAAACTGGAGAGGTTTTGGCCATGGGAATGTCCCGGTCACCCTGTCATGGTGACCAGGACATCCCTTTGACCAGGACATCCCAAAACTGGAAAAGTTTCGGCCATGAGTATGTCCTGGTCACCCTGGCACGCCACCACCCCCATGCTTTGGAACAGGTTCCTGTTCCCAAAACTGGAAAGGATCGGCTATGAGAATGTCCTGGGCACCCTGACATGGTGACCAGGACATCCCTTTGACCAGGACATCCCAAAATTGGAAAAGTTTGGCCATGGGAATGTCCTGGCCAGCCTGGCATGGTGACCAGGACATCCCTTTGACTTGGAGCAGGTTCCTGTTCCAAAACTGGAGAGGTTTTGGCCACAGTTCCAGCCCTCAGAGCATCTCCCATGGGCACATGGAAATGGATTTTTTGTCCTGAATTCACCACCCCAGGATTTCAAACCCAAGGCAGGTCTGCAGGGAAAGGGATTTGTCTTTCATTTCACCAACTAACACAAGCTGAGAGGGGAAAAAAAAAAAACCCAGAATATCTCAGAAACACAAGTTCTTCCAATTTTAACAGAATGCTGGAAGAAAAAGTTAATGTATCTTTCATGAGGACAATCTAGATAATAAGCAACACAATTCCACAGCAAAAGGCTGGGATTTTTTTTCCCTTTTTCTTTCTTTCTTCTTATTTTTTTTCCCTTAAATAAGCAGGAATTTCTGGTTGTGGATAGAGGACCAAGGTAAAACTTGAGTCACCAAACATCCTCCAGACAGGAACATGCTGTAACCTCAGGTGTTAAATGATCCATGAGATTTTACTTTCAGATTTGGGCAGAAACAACAACTTCAGGGGGGGAAAAAAAAACCCCAAACCAACTAAACCACGACAACCCCTGTGTGTGTCAAACCTAAACTGAAATTGTTATTCAGCAATTTGCAACACTTACTGTCATATTAAAGTAATTTCATTTTATTTTTGCTCGCTGGCTCTGTTCCTGTAACAAAACAGCAAATCTTGGGATTTAAGGGGATATTTGGGAGAGAACTGAATTATCCTGAAAGGTTTGGGGGTACAGCCTGTGACCCTGGAAAAGGTGGAAATTTTGCAGGCTAGATGTGACAGAACTGTGGGATTTGGGCTTTTTCCCCTCATTTCCAACCTCTCTGGCTATGAAAGCTCTGCAGCCTCTCCTCCTTCTTTGCATGGAAATATTATTGTTAAATATTATTTATAAACATGCGGGAACTTCCACTCTCTCGTTTTTTATTTAGGAAAATTTCCAAATGAAAGAAACTTTTGCTCAACCAGCCAATTTCTGACCCCCCTGGATGATCTCCAGGTGGTTTTGTTCCTCTGCTGGAGGTAAAAACCAACACATAAACAGAGAAAATTGAATTATTCCTCTCTTGGGGGTCCCTTCCAGCCCAGGATGCTCCATGATTTTATATCTCAGGAGTTCTTTAAGCTACAGGTGAAGGCAGCAGTGGATCCAAGTGGCAAAAAAGGTTAAAATTATACTTAATTAAGGTACCAAAAGCAGTGTGGCCAGCAGGACAGGGCAGGATTGTCCCTCTGAGGTGATTTCCAGCCTCTCTCCAGGACCCACATCCCTAAAGCTCCAGATGAGGACAAACCCCAGGAGATGATGGTTGGTACTCACTTTTTCAAAGGCTCTATGACTGTCTTTTGGATCTGATTCACCTGTGGAAAGCAAAAAAGGGAGGATTGCACGTCAGGATTGTTGGAAAATCCCATTTGCACAAAGATGGGTTTGTAGGGATCCCACCATGGGGTGGGGAGGGACTCTGAGCACAACCACGATGTCCTTTAACCAAAAGAGAGGGAACTTCTCCCATGGGAGCTGAAATCCCAGCATGAAGAGGGAGATTAGAGAAACCCCTGTGGGAAAAGTCTTGGGGATGATGATAAAAAGGGAAAGAGGTGAGACACGAGGATTCTGGACATGGCAGGGAGTGACAGGACACAGGGAATGGCTTCCCACTGCCAGAGAGCAGGGATGGATGGGATTTTGGGAGGAAATCCTTCCCTGGGAGGGTGGGGAGAGGCTGGGATGGAATTCCCAGAGAAGCTGTGGTTGCCCCAACCCTAGATGGGATTTTGGGAGGAAATCCTTCCCTGGGAGGGTGGGGAGAGGCTGGGATGGAATTCCCAGAGGAGCTCTGGTTGCCCCATCCCTGGAAATGTCCAAGGCCAGGTTGGAGCAACCTGGAACAGTGGGAGGTGTCCCTGCCATGGGATGGGATGGAATGGGATGGGTTCAAATCCCCCCCAACCCCAACCACCCCGTGATTCCAGGATACTCCCACCATTCCATGCCTCCAGGACACTCCCAGCACTCCCATTTTCCAGCCAAAGCCAATCCACCTTCTCCTGGTTGAAGGAGTCCATCCTCTTCATGGCCGTGTCGAAGGCCGTGACCATCTCGAGGAACGAGGGCTCCTGCTCACACAGGGGGTTGGACAGCAGGTCTGAGGAGATCTTCACTGCAGACTTGGACATGGCTGATGGAAAAGAAAGCAGACAGGGTCACATCTCCCACTGCCAGGAGGGCAAGAATCAAGGAGCTGAGCCAGCCAGGAGGGGGTCAGCACAAGCTGGCAGGGAGATGCTCGGTGGAGGCTGAGAGAAAAGCAAGGAAAAGGCACCAATTCATTCATGTAAACACCCAGAGAAGTGTTTTTATATAAGTTAAGTCTGAAGCACTCCAATGTGAGGCTTGTGATGCTGCCAGAAATAATCCCAGACTAACAAAAGCACTGTTCTCTTAAAAAAAACCCAGAGATGGGGGTTTTTATGCATCTTCTCTCGACAGACTATTAAGTGTCACTCTCAGCCTCACTACAGCTCTTCCACAACGAGAAAAATCACAGTCCATTAAGTCTTTCAAATGGCTTTACAAAAAAAAAAAAAAAACCCCATGTATTTGAAGTGGATTTAGTGGGAAAGGACCAGACTGACAGGACTGGGAGACGAAGGTTTCTCTTTCCCTCTCCAAACACAAAGAGCAGGGACACAAGTTAAGTATTTCCCCCTCAATAAGCTGAATTTTTTTGCCTGTGGAGAAGGACTCAGAGGGGATAAGAAGTCCCTACAGGCCCGGGGAGTGCCACCAAGAAATCCAGAAGCAGCAGGTCATGCTCTGACCGAGCACTCCACTTGTTTTCCATCAGCCACATCCCTCTTTATCCAAACACTCGGTCTGCAAAGGGAAAATTCAATGACAGAACCACTACACAAACGAGCAAGAAATCAGGGAAGGTACAGAATGGAAAAAAAGACTAATAAAAAGGAAAGCATAAATATAAACAGGGATAAAATAGACTAAAAAAAAAAAAAAGGCCAGAGGTACTAAAAAAAAATGTTCTTTTTCCTCATTGCTGGAAGCTATTCCAGTTGGAGATCACAAAGCCAGATGCTTGAGCTGTGCTTTGGAGGAGCTTTGGAAAGACTCCCTTAGATATTAAAAGTTAAAATCATCCCAATAATGGGGTTTAAGATCATAAATCAAGGGGTTAAACATTCTGATTGAAAGGTTACACACAATTATACCAGAGAGAGCTCAGAAGCTGCAGAGCTGGGGAGCTCAGTGCAGAACAAGCCTCTCACTCTGGGATAACAAAGCCACTGTATCCATTTATTATCCAAACATGAAGGCTTTGGGCATTTAAACCTTGAAACAGATGGGATAGAATCCATATGTGTGACCACATCTGAGCAGGGATTTGTGCCAGCACAGGACGGAGTTGAGAACAGCAGAACTCCTTTGGCTGGAAGAAAAATGAAATCTTCCTTGACAGGAAAGGATTGGGAGGGAACTGGAGGGAGGGAGTGGCAGGGTCATGCTGGGAGGTTGGGAACTGGGGGGGGGTTGGGTATGTTCAGGGGGAATTTGGGTCAGGAATTTCCTCTGCATCAGTGGGATCACCTGGAGAGAGCTGAAAATGTGGGGTCTGAGAGGGCCAGGCCAGGGAGGAGAGAGAAGGACAAGGACAAGGAGGAGAAGGAGGAAGAGGAGGAGGAGAAAGGATCTCCTGTCCCTCAGGGTGGCCTTCAGGAGGGTCTGCACTGCTGTTTGCTCATTAAACATGTGAGATGTGCCTCCAATTAATTATTCCAAAGGAGAGCTTTTACCTCCAGTTAAAGAACATCCTCCTGCTTCTTAAGGTCCCATTCTGTCTGGAAAGAGGGTGGGGAAGGGGGGAGTGATGTCCAGCTGTGGGACAGGGAGTGCTGCCATCAGCCCATTCCCTGTTTGCTGGTAGGGCAGCGAGGAGCCTGCCTGGGGGATTTCTGTGCACAGGAATTCTCCTGCTCTGAGCTGAGCTTTTTGGGAAGAAGGTGGAGACTCGAGCCACCAGTCCCACTTTGCCAGGGAGTGTTTGCAGGCAGTGAAGAACCAACCAACCCCCTGAGCCTGGAGGAACGAGACAGGAGGGCAAAACTCTGCCATCCTCACCAGATTTTGGGGCTGGATGTTGGGAATGGCCACTGCCAGGATTGATCTGATCCAGCTCCTTCTCCTCCAGCCCTCCCTCAGCAGGCTGTGTGCAGAACCTCTCCCTCCACTCACCATTTCAAGCCTTTAAATGAGAAATCAGATCATCCTGGCTCTGGCCAAGGCTCATTTGTGACTCTGCCATGTAACAGAACGGAAAAAGAAAGTCCTCCCACAGCTCCTCTGGGACTTGAAATGCTCCATATAAACAACGCCCACTGCAAGGGAGGGAGGGGAATCCTTAACAAGGAAAAACTTACCAAGGATCCCTGACAATGACCAGAGTCCTCACAAAGGGCAGATTTCACCCTGGAAGAGTCCTGGGTGGCTGGTGCTTCTCCCACCCCTCTGCCCGTGCTGGGAAGGGTGGGAGAGCACGGGAAGAGCCTGGATCTGTGTTTGTGTCAGGCAATATCCACACACAGACACACACACACAGACACACAGACACACAGACACACACAGGTGAGAGCCTGGATCTGAGTTTGTGTCAGGCAATATCCACACACACACAGACACACACACACACACACACACACACACACACACAGATACAGGTGAGAGGCTGAATCTGTGTTTGTGTCAGGCAATATCCACACACACACACACACACACACACACACACAAACACACACACAGACACAGAAGTGAGAGCCTGGATCTGTGTTTGCTGTGTTTGTGTCAGGCAATATTCACACACACACACATACACACACATACGCACATATATTCACACACACACACATACTCACTCACACACACACACATACACAGGTGAGAGCCTGTATCTGAGTTTGTGTCAGACAATATTCACACACAGACACACATGTGAGAAGCTGGATCTGTGTTTGCTGTGTTTGTGTCAGGCAATATTCACACACATACACACACACACACACACACACACACACACACTCACAGAGACACAGACACACAGACACACACACTCACAGAGGTGAAAGGCTGGAACATGGAAAGCCCCAAATCTGCCTCCTTCCCACTGCCCTGCCCTGCAGTGACCCCAATCCCACGGGATGAGTGCTGGCCCAGTGCAGCCCACACCTGTTTGTGCTGGTGCCTCTGCCTTGGCTCTGGAGCTGTGGGGGCCAGGCAGGGACTGCTCCAAACCACACGCTGGGAAAAACCATCTGGGTTTGGAACAGCTCTTTGCTGCAGGTTCAGTAACCAGCATCCAACAAATCCAGCTCCCCTCTGCTGGATCCCTCTCTGGGCACAGCGGATTCCAACCAGAGGGATGTGAAGGGAGCTGGGACATGGCACAGGGCACCTGCAAGGGCAGATGTCACCCCAAACGTGCAGGCAGAGCTGTTTATTGCTTCCTCCATCGCCCACTGCCACGAGGGGAAGCCAAAACAGGCAGGCACTGAGGGAATGAGCTGGGTTATTCCCAAAGGAGAGCTGCCAGGTCAGCATTTCCCACGGGAAACACGGCCAGCTGTGGCCAGCTGTGCCCCCCAGAGCCATCCCACCTTCTGGGGCTCCAGAGAGGGAGGTGAAAAAAGAACTGAAGGAGGTGAAAAAGCTGCTAGCACAACAGGCTCAGCTGGAGCTGCTCCTGCTGGATAATCTGAGACCTGGAACAACAACTCCTGGGTTTTTTCAGTGGCAGAAACTGAGGCAGACAAAAGAAAGGGACTTGTCCAAGGGCAAGGAGCTCAGGAGAGGGGGACTGAGCCCGCAGCACTCCCTGTGTTCCCTGGGCTGAGCTGCCTCTCGCAGATGGCCTTGTAACTAAGCAAACTGAGTGGGACTGAGCTCTGGATTTGTTTTCCAGACTTGTCACACATTACTCATGTGATCTCGAGAAAAGTCACTTCATCTCTCTGTGGCCAAGTTCACAGTCTATGTATCCTCCAGTCACTTACCCAAATCTGCATCTGTGCTTTTCTTCATATCCTTCTGAAGTTTTTTGGTCTGATCTTCCAATCTGAAAGATGGGAGAAAGAAGGCAAAGTCGGAATCTTGGAAAGAAAGAAACCCAAGTGTATCATACGTGCAACAAATCATTTACGGGCTGAATATGCTGGCTTCTGGTGGGAGTTAAAAATATCCAGGCAAGGCTTGATGAAGTTCAGTGCAGCTCAACCCTTTTGGGTTGTTTTCAGATGGTTTTTAACCTTTTCAAGTTGGTGATCTCTTATTCATAGTTCGCATATTTCCTGAAAGTTCTCACACTTAGCACAAATGGTAAAGCCAAATGCTTCCAGATGATCCCTGCAGCTCCTGTGACACAGGCAGGATGGCAAAGCCACTCCTGGTCCTCTGAGGTGCTGGCCCCTACAGGGACCCCATAGTTTTCTGGCTATTTTACACTCTTTTTTTTTAAGCTGCCAGAATCTGCAACCCCATTGCAAATACTTCTGAGGACACCTTTGAACACTTAGAGAAACCCTGAAGAATTGGAAATTACAGGGCAGTGAGGGACTTGCTCACTGGGAAGAGCATCCCTGGCTAAAATTCCCTGGGAAGATGCAATGGGAGGAGGGAAGCACGCGGCAGGTCCTGTCTGACCAGTGTGGTTGATACTCACTGCTGCAGCTTCCCATATTCCCTTTCAAAGTCTCTCTCCACCTGTGGAAAGAAGAGATGGAAATCAGCTCCAGGGGACTGCAGGGCAGCCTGGAGCATGCAGGGAAAGCTGTCCCTGGGAAATGCTGAGCTGAGCCCAGCACAAGCTGCAGCTTTAATGGGAGTTACACCTCAAAAGTAAAGGAAGTCTTGGGCATTTGGAGCTCCAGACTCTCTTGGAGCCAGCAGCAAACGTGTCAGCTCGAGCCAAGGGCATGCTCCAGGACATGGACTGGGAGCTGATGGAATAAATGGAAATGCTAGAAAAGCAGGGAGGTCACAACACAGCATGGCTCAGTGCTGGGGGACAAACCTGTGCTTGCTCCCAAAGACTGAGGGGAGCTGCTGCTCCTCCCGCCCCGTTAAGGACCCTGAGGTGGGGCTGGCTGTTTCCTCCTTCCTCATCCTCAACAGGATGGTGAAATTCCCCCCAAACCACCAGTGAGCCTTCCCATCTCTGCATTATTCACCCCCTCCACACACTCCTTACCCCTACAACAGCTCCCTCCCATGAGATTCTTGGGCTGGAGCACAATCCCAGTGGACTGGGACACCTCCAAAAGGGAGGGGAACCCTGTGCTCCGAGGTCTGAGCTCCAGCACAGCCTTCTCCCGATGCTACCTCAGCGCCTGCTCCCTCCTACTTGCTAGCTGGCAGCAAACCTCCAGTGATAGGAGATATTTTAAGGAACTTTCTTTCCATGCTGACTGTTTTAACACACTTAAAACATTCATTCCACACCTCGTCAACCAGAGAAGCAAATGGATTTCAATTGACCAGCCAAGAGTAAATCCGTGCGCGTTTGTTGTCATGGGATCAGCTCTGGGTTCATTTCTGTTGTCAAGCTCCCGTGCTATTAAGGAAATGCAGAGTGCTGGGAGCAGCCAGGACTAGAAGGATCCAAAGGTTTGTTCCAATTCTTCCTGCTGGCCCTGAGATTTCAATCCCAGGCTTGATGCAGCACCACAATTTAATGGGGATGTTTGCTTTTCAAGGAGAATTGCTGTTAAAAGCTTGAGGGTTAAAGATGGAGATTTTCTTAAAATCTCCTTCTTCAAACACCTTTTTGGGCTGCACTTGAACTCCAGCAGCCTGATCTGAGGGCAGGCAGTGCCCAGCCACATTCCAGCCCCATCCCAGCGCCCAGCTGTCCTCACCATCCGCTCCCACCATCCGGGGGATGCGAGCTGGGCTCTCTCCCCCCCCTCCCATCCCTCTGCTCCAAAAAACCCTCCCAGGAGCTCCAGCTCCCTTTTCGTGCTGCTAAAATTGGGTGCTGGAGAGAACAGACACGGAGCAGTGTGGGGGCAGCTCACACGACTTCTGCCTGGCGTTCGGGGAGCGCAGAAATCCGCGGCAGCTGGCGCCCTGCAGGTCAGGTAACCAGCACATAGTAAAGCTCACCCTCCATCCCCGTGCCTGTTCCGGCTGCTAAAATATCCAGGGACTATTGCACTCTATAAATAGGCCTTAGGTGTGAATTGTTTTGGTTGCAAACCACACAGGGTCAGGCACGACTCAAAAATGTGCCCCCCTTTGAAAGGCTGGGGGTGTCGTTCCCTTATTGTTGCCTCTCTGTGGTTAGGAGGATCTGCTCAGCAACCAATTCCTCCAAAAGCTTTGGCTGTGGAATACCTGTGAATATTCAGGGTTTCTGGCCCTTTTTTGCTGTCAGATTTGCCTGTTTCTGTGCAATATAAGCAAAAGGCAGCGTGCCTTAACAGATATGGAGCAGCTTGCAGGGCCTGAAGGGGCTCCAGGAGAGCTGGAGAGGGACTGGGGACAAGGCATGGAGGGACAGGACCCAGGGAATGGCTCCCACTGCCAGAGGGCAGGGATGGATGGGATACTGGGAAGGAATTCCTGGCTGTGAGGGTGGGGAGGGGCTGGGATAGAATTCCTAAGGAAGCTGTGGCTGCTCCATCCCTGGAAGTGTCCAAGGCCAGCTTGGAGCACCCTAGGATAGTGGAAGGTGTCCCTGCACATGGCAGGGGGTGGAACAAGATGAGTTTAACGCTCCCTTCCCACCCAAATCATTCTGGGACTTTGGCATTCATTCCATAAAGACAAAACCTCCCCACCCTGCATCCCTCTGGGTGCTGTGAGCCCCCCAAACCTCCCGAGCTCCCCCAAGCCCCCACCCCAGTGCCAGAGCAGGATCCACATGGCATCGAGGTGACTCCACACAGACAAACTTCAGCTGCCCAGCCTGACTCACATACCCAGCCCCATCTCTCTGAGACAGCTGCCCAAGGATTGCTCTTATTTTTCACGCCCACAGGCAGCAACTGGCTCCCAGTCCCCACAGTCTGCGAGCTCAGGGAGCCTCCCAGCCATGGCTGGAGCCCGGGTATCCCACAAAAACAGAGGGAAAAGCTGCTCTCACGTGCTCCCACCCAGCAGAGTCACAGGCAGAGCCCTGCAAGGAGGACAAGCTGGGAACATTTTGCAGAGCACACAGTAATTCCCACTCCCAGCAGCTCTCCACGGTCACACGCAGCCGACAGAGGCTGTGGAGAGGATTATCACGTTAAGAGTAATGAGAACAAGAAGTACAGGCAAGAAAATTACAATATCCTGAAGAGAAGTTTCCGTATTATTAAAATAATCCCACTGCTCTGCAGCCTCTTTCTGAAAACTCCAAATCAAACCACACTTTCTGTATTGAATGTTTTTTTTTTTTTCTTCCAGGCACAGGGGCTGGGTAATGCAAAAATCGCTCGTCTCGGGGTTTTTATTTAAATCTACATCAAGAGCGACGAGCTCTCGAAAGCTTTGAAATAAAACAACGTTCTCTCCTTCACCAGTTCTTTTTTTTTGTTTGCAAACACTGGGCCTCCCACCTGTGATCAGATCTCTGCTGCTTGAAGGGCAGGATCATCATCACCACCCTGGTTATGAGGCAATGGAGCAAGACTGAAGCCAACACTACAAAGAGATGGAAATGAGCAACTGTGAGGAACCTTCCTATCCCCCTGGGGTTCATGTTTTTTCCTGGAGGAGGAAGATGAGCTGATTTCTGCATCTTCCAGTGGTCTCAGCATCGTTGTGGATCTTGGGAAAAAGAGGGAAGTGTTTCCTTCTTCCTCTTCTCCAAATAAAAGTGAAACCCATAGAAATTAGAACTAAGATTTTCTGCTGAGCTTCTGCCATCCCATCAAGAATTTCAAGGTAAGTCCCATGGGTGAATATTCTGAGCCAGAGCTGCAGAGAGCAGGTGGATCTGAGATGTCACAGACTCCACCCAGCAAGATCTCCACATCCCCATCCTGCAAGAAAGCTTCCCAGAAAAGTGGCAAAGGGAAAAAGGAGGCACCTCCCAACTGCAGAGACCACTTTGGCCAGAAAAGATTGAAGGAAAATGAGCAAAACTATTTAACTGGCATCACTTGAATTCACCCCACCATTCCCATGACATTTACTCCACTGTTTTGGGATCTCCAGCTCGCTGGTGGAGCCCAATGGAAAGGTGCTGCAGTGGAATCCTGCTGCTCACGGAGCTCCTCCATCCGACATCCCTGGGGAAGGCAGAGCTGCTGGGATGAGTCAAGGAAAGGAGGTTTGGCAGCTCAGGTCTCCACTCCCTGCCAAGCTGACTCAGGCCAGCAAGGAGGAGGAGGAGGGCGAGTGGTCTGAGTCAGCCCAGGCCAGAGCAGGGCCGAGGGAAGCAGGGAGGGAGGTGGGATAAAACCTCACTGGGGGATGCAGGGCTGGCTCTGCTCCCCAGCTCCTGCCTGCTTGGATCATCCCAGACCCAGTGAAGGGCAGGGAACAACCTGGGGGGACACAGGTGAACTTCAGCTGCAGCTGCAGGAGAGCTGGGCAGACGAGACAGCTCCGACGGCAGCGCAGCCTCTGCTGGGAGCGGAGCTGTCCCGAGGGAGGGAAGAACATCTCTGCCATAAGAGGCTTCGTGGCTGAGCAATAAACATGGAGAGATATAATTCTAACAGGTTTAACTCCTATCACTGGGCATTAGTTTAATTGGGCTGTGGGCCCGTGGCCCTGCTGACAGCAGGTCCTCTCGGAGCATTAGATCCTCCCACCCGGCTCCCAGAGCCCGCTGACAGCTGCTCTTTTCAGGGAAGAGGAGGGGAGAGATTATGCTGTCTGGAATTGGATTTGCCCAGGTTAAGGTGGAAACAAAGCACAGCCATGTCTGGGGAGGGGGAGATCACCTCAGTTCACCAGCTGATATTTTCTACCGGGGTTTCCTTCTCCCTCAAGAGCTAAACTGTGGCTGACACCGTGCCCTTCTGCAAAGGATCACAGGCGAGTGGGCACAGGGAGTCATGACTAATTCCTCGGCAGCCCAGGCAAATTGCTTTTCAGGACTACTCCCGGCCTAGATCTGACACCAGCCCCAGCACTGAGACAACAAAAAAGCCTCTCTGGCTCGCTGAGCCTCTCGGCAAAGCCACCCCCCTCTCCTGATTCCAGTCCCAGGCCTCACGGAGAGCCAAAGAAGTTACATCCTAACAAATGCTGCCTTTTTTTTTTTATCCTTCCCCCTCACCTCCTCTTTTGTGGTCGGGTCTCTGTGAGTGGGAGATCCTCTACCCACAACCACTTCCCTTCTGATGGGCTTGGGATGCAGCCCTGGAGATGCCACACCTTCCCACTTCCTGCAGCCCAACATCTGGAACATCCCAGCCCTTGGCTGCTGCTGCTGTTCCCCAACGCCTGCACAGATGGAGTGGCTCAGCCTGCAACTGGGAGGTAAATTTGGGGGCCTGCAGCTCAAAGCAGCCTCATCCCTTGCACAGCACTGCACATGGAATGCCTGATCCTGGGGGACATCCGTGGTTTCCTGCCGTTTGTTCTGCTTTGAAGAGCTGCACTCTACACTGGGTGTGAAGTTCCAAGGTTTTGGGCTTCCTGTTTTCTGCTCTCCCTGTATCTGGTGCCTGGAGAGCAACACCACCACCACCACCACCATCATCATCATCATCATTCCAGGGCAAGTGGAAGCCTTTTAGAAATCAACTTTGTTGACACTGAATCTTGTTCCTTGTTCCTAGGGAGCTGAGGAAGGAAGGAAGGAAAAGGAAAAGGCCTGGAAAGGCTCTGGGTGCTGAATGAACCTCTGCCTGCCGGATATTCTGAGCTGTTCTATTTAATACACACACATGTATATATAAGCAAAGGCTGCCAACTGCTTCAGAACAGCACATTCCAGCAGCTCCAGGGAAGGGAAGATCTCAGAGGTGCCACCACTCATCTGCAGGGAGCCTGAGCACAGAGATGGCTGATTTCAGGGGAGAAAAACCTCTAAAAGGGGAAGGAAACAGCAAGGAAATGGAATGTATTAAACTGGGATGTGAGAATGGGTGGGCTGGAGGTGCCCAGCAGAGCTGGCCAAGACACCCAGAACTGCAGAGCAGTTGGTTCTTGCCCCAGCCTGGAAGGACATCGGTGTTGGGAGCACTGGGAAAAGCAAAATATTGTAGAGCAAGGAATGTGGGGGCTCCTGACACGAGCTGGGAGAGCTGTGAAGGGCTGAGGCTGGGCTGCCTCACCTGAGGGATCACAGGCAGCAGCACCTTGCTGGTGGATCACCAGCCCCTGGAAAAGGGCAGCTGAAAACACAGGAAAACCACGGAGGAATTTTACCAGTCCTCGTCTTCGTCGCTTGCCTGGCTTAAATTCTGTACTGACAGTTTGGAGCTGTTACAGAAAATTGCTGCTCCACGGCAGCAGACAACCACCAAATCCTTTAAAATAAAACATGACAATCAAGCCTTGAAGGGAGTGGTGGGATTAGCCCTCTGCCTCCAGGGAAAATGTCATGTCCCAAGGAGAAACTGCCCCACAAACACGGGTGCCCACGCATCCTGTGGAATTAGCTGGGTGTCCCGGAGAGGAAGGATCAGGGATGTCAGTCTGTGCAGGGGATTAGGGCACTAGTGCCACCAGAGGGACAAGCTCTGCCCCACGCTGCCTCCTAGGTCTCCCTTTTTAGAGCAGGTATCCAGGTGAGTTTTCAGGGCCAGCTCCTGGGAGGTTCCACAGCTTTTTTTTGGCATGGGACAAATGCAAAGCCAAGCTGCTTAAGAAGGGAAAATACCACAGCCAGCTGCAAGCAGCAGCACTTGGGGTAGGAGCCTCAAATCCACGGGAATACAAAATGCTTTTTTAATTTGCTTTTAAAGCAAATGCTGTGCAGCACAAATTAATTCACGCCCGAGCACTAAGCATCTCAGCTTATAAGCCTTTCTTTGGAAACAGTTATATTCAGCGATCTGAACCACTCCTCCTCCTCCATCTGCTCCGAAAGGATGAACAAACAAGCCATTGCTGAAAGAAGGAAGGAAGGAAGGAAGGAAGCAAACCCGTTCAGCCATCTCCGAGGAAAACTGTGCCAGACCAAGAGAGCTCTTTTCCCCTACCCCGCACACACACACACACACACCCCTCCCAAAAAAAAAAAAAAAAAAAAATTTTAAAAAATTATAATTTCAACAGATCCCAAACCAAAATATTCTGCCTGCATGGGGCTCCCCCTCGCTCCTCGCACAAGGAGCCGAGCGCTGGTCACACGCGGCAACAGGTTCTGCTGCTCCAGCTCCCTCCCACACGCTGCAAAATGGGACGAGTCAAAGTGCTGGCTTGACTCATCAGCCACATGATCCAAGGCTGGAGCTAAAAAGGGGGAACTGGTTTACTCACTGTCTTGGGTACAATCTGTTTCTTGGGCTGCCCGATCTTGAACGGGATCCTGGAAAAGAGAGAGGAGAAGGGAACGTGTGAGCAGCGCTGGTGCTGGGCACGGGGCTGGGGGCGGCTTTGGGGGGCAGCAGGGGGTGTCCCAGGCTGGCAGCCCCTCATTCCAGGGCTGTGCACCCCCCAGAGAGGGAAAGGCTGGGAGGGACTGTGGGGAGCCTTCTCAGCATTCCAGAGGGGCAGCTCTCTGATCTCTGCTCTGTGACAGTGACAGGACCCAGGGAACGGCTGGAGCTGCACCAAGGCAGAGCCAGCTTGGATTTTAGGGAAAGATTCTTCCCCCAAAGGCTGGAATAAGCACTGGGACAGCTCTCCGAGGAATGGGCACAGCCCCGAGTCTGCCAGAGCTCCAGGAGCATTTGGACAACACTCTCAGGGATGCCCAGGGTGGGATTTTGGGGTGTCTGTGCAGGGCTGGATGGTCCTTGTGGGTCACTTTGATTGTCCCAGAGCCAGTGCCACCCCTGAGGTCAGCCCCACACAACCTCCCTGCACCCCAAAGCAAGGCAAGGATGCTCCACAAGCAGCTGAAGAACTCACTCTGTTTCAAACCAAATCTGCTGGGGAGGATAAAATAATACTAAACAAAAAAATCCCAAACAAAGCCTGTAAATATTTAGAAAGAGGATATTAAAAAAAGTAACAAGCCGGTGTCTGGAGCTGAGAGCTGCTTCAAAGGATTCCTCTGCTCCAACAGCTGGAGGAGAGGCTCACCTGCCAGCACAGCCTTCATTCTTAAAATCCCTAATTCCCAGGAAAATCTGGGTTACCTGAATGAGAAGAGTACTCTAAATAAATTACACAACATATGTAAGGGTGGCTGGGTCAGCTGGGAGCAACCACGCAGGCAGCCTGAAAATAATTGGATTTCTTTCACCTATCAGTGTAATGAAATCCAGGAATTCAACTGCTGTTGTCAATGGATTTAATTAAGTTAAAGAGGTGCTGCTTGGTTAAAGCATCACAGCCAAAATCTCCCAATGTTTTCTGGGTTGTGATGCTTTAAATAAATAGAAAAAATTGAGGTCATAATGACATTAAAGTGTTTTTTGCCCAAGATGTTTCACCTACAGCTCAGCTTCATCCTGTTCCATTCCAATGGAATCTTCCACTTCCAATTTCCCATCCCAAATCTGCACCAGGAGCTTCTGGGAAAGTGTCTGAGTCCCCTCCTGAGAATTTGGACTGGACCAGCCCAAACTCTTATGCTGCTACACAAAATTTGAGATAAAACCATGGATTTTGGGACTGTGCTGCTGCCTCCCAGTCTGGCTTTTCCCACTGCTGGTTTTCCTTTGGCTTCCCACCAGCTCCACGTCCAAGCCCCCAGTACTGCTCCATCCAACAGCTTGACCCCCAGGAAATATTTTTATCAGTGTAACCTGCTGCAAAATCCAACTGTGTGCAACAGGAGAAGGAATTTGCAGTGGAAGAAGGGGCAGGATGAAGCAAAAAAAACCTGATTATCCAAACTCCAAACCTTGCTCTTCCCACTTTTCCCGTTGTTTTCAAACCAAGGCTGTAATTACCCACCGGGAATAATCCAGGGCTGCACCCCCTGTGACCCTCCCTGAGCAGCTCTGGAGCCAACCTGAGTCACCAGGTTTAAATTTAAATTTTTTTTCGGGAGAACTTCCTGTTTATGGTTCTCCACCAGGACCGGTGTAATTTTGGGTTTAACCCTTTCCAGCTCCTGTGGCAGTGTGAATCACCCTTCTTTTATAAACAAACACCACTCTGCTGTATAATTTCCCTGTCAATAACTGGGGGTGTGGTGCCTTACAGGAAGAAAACAAAAATATATGGATTTTTTTCCTTTGTGTTTTCCTCTGTGGGTCAAATATAAACCAAAATGAGGCACATCCCGCCTGCCATCCACAGCCAGGTGCTGTCACTTGATGTTTTTGGAAGTGATGGCACCAGCTTGGTGGTGAAAGGATAAAAAAAAAGAGGATTTTACTCAGGGGAGTGTTATCCCACTTCAAACCAGTTTGCCACTCTCTGGCAGGGCAGGGACAAGCAAGGAGCTGGAGCCAGGTTGGTTCCTAGTGGGAAAGGACAATTAAAAAGGTGATTAAAGAATTACTTGTGCACAACATGCTCCTCTGGGGGGCACAGAGAACATCCCAAAGTGGTGTTGTCCACTGGAAAAATGGTTCAGTCCAGGGAATTTGGTACCAAGAGGGATGTGGGGTAGGAAAAGCCATTGGTTGGGGATCAGAACTGGGAAGGGAAGGCAGCGGGAGCACAGGGGGTGCTGCTCCATCCCATTCCCCATCCTCACCCCACTGAGGAACCCCAAAAATCCCTTTTCTTCTCCCAGAAACAGAGGGAAGTCAGTGGAGCTCTGCAAATCCCCAGTGCAGCAGTAAATATCTCTATCAGCATCGTGATGCCACTTGGTAATTATGTCTGTCTCAGTAAAACCTCTAAAAAAATAACCCTGTGCAAGTCAGGTCTGTTCCTCAATTATTGGAGGTTTTTGTTCTATTTTACAATTTTACATAATTTTCCTGGTTTTTAAATCACTGCCTTTTAATATGATTCTCTGGGAGGGTGGGGGGGGGAAGATGGATGAGCAGGAAAGAAAGAGGGAAGAAAAAAAAAAGATTAAAGGTATGGATTTTATTGGAGCTTTTAAACCAAATGGATTCACCCCACGCCTCAAAACTGCTGCTGGCACCGAAGTTTTGTCCCTCTGGGAGTTGTGTCCCTGCCTGCAAAATTGTGGGGGGGACAAAGTGCAGCTGAGACAGCAACATCACAACCATTTGCTTCAAAATTAAGAGGTTAGGAAATGCATGATGGGGATAATACAAATAAACTGAGGGGAGGTGGATCCATATCCATCACTGCCACGAATTCCTCGGATCTCCCTGGTACCTTCAAAGCTGAGCCTGGCTCTATAAACACCAAAGAAAAACCAGAATCGGTGCTTGTTCTTTTTTTTTTTTTTTTTTTTTTCCTGATGTCTCGTTTCTGCTGAGCGAGAGAAAGCTGGGGTTGTGTTTGGGGTGTGAAATCCCTTGAAATCCCGTTCCTGAAGAGCCGAGCGCGCTGAGTCACAGCCGGAGCGTTCCCAGCCCGCGGGGCCGGGGGAGCACCCCGGCCCCTCACAGCCCCCTCCCTGCGAGGGCACCTGGAGTTTGGGAAAGCAGCAGGGTTCAGGGGGGAGGGAGGAGGGTGAAACACTGCAGGGAGAGGGTGGGAAGAGCTTAAAGTAAGGAAAAAAAGTGTGGGTGGAGAGAATCCTGCGAGCTCTACTCGGGGATGCTCAGGAACCCCAGGGAGGGGAAGGTGGGAGAAGCTGTGGCTGATTTTCTCTGAAGTTTCCCCAGCAATCTCATCTATTTACTTGGCTTTTCCATGTGCAAACGCAGGGCCACACACACCAAAGCAGTTAATTCTCCTCTGGATGCACAGGAGAGTTGGAAACAAACCTCCCAGGCAGGGGGGGGATACAGCTCCATGAGGTCTGAGGGGAGCTGCAGCTTAAAACACGGAGCTCCCACTCTCCAGCATTCCTGGAAGGCAGGAATTGCCAGCAGGAATCACTCAATCCTTGCTAAATTAGGGAGGAATGGTCCTTTCCTAGGGTGGACATCAAACCTTGGCATCACCCCTGGCTGTGGGGAGCTGGGATGGAGCTCAGAGCCTGCCCAGGGGATAAATTCCCTGTGGGATGTGATTCTTTTTCCCAGCTCATTCCAGCTCAACACGGCTTTGCCACCCCTAATCAGGCCCCAGAAGACCCTTGGCAGATAAGCAAGGGATAAACACCAAATATTTTCACCCACAGTTGATAAAATGCTCTCCCTGGGGATGCTGAGCTGCCAGGCAGGGACTGGGAAGGGAGGGAAGGATGGACAGATGGATGGACAGGCAGGGATGGGGACAGCAGAGGCTGGGGCAGTTTGGATGTTAATGAATTTGGGAAAAGTGACACTGAGCCTCTGAATTCAATATTCCTGCCCCAGGTGGGCACGAGTGGCATTTGCAGGGGACCCACAGGTCCCACTTTGGTATGAACTGGTGGCCAAAACTGGTTTGTACTGGTACCACTGCCAGACCACCGACTAAATCCCTGTTTTGTGGGAAGTGCCCGCTTCCCGTGCAAAGTTTCAGGGATTTTTTTCCCTTTCTCTCTCTCTCTCATTGAAACCCCAAGCGCCAGCATAGCCTGGACGCCCGCCAGAGCTTCTCACTCTTTGAATTTCCACCAAAAATCTCAATTCCTTCACCGGAAAGAAACCTCTCAGTGCCTGCAGGCAGGAGGATGACACCCAGCCTCCCGCGCTGCCAGGGTGACCCTGACCCTCCAAGCCTGGTCTTCCCAAGGATTTTGGCACGTGGGATGATGAGGGATCCTACAAAGCCATCCCTTTACACCTGATGCTCTGTGCAGACAAAAATCATGCCAAAGCTATCACAGAAATTGGGTCCCTTCCCTGAGCCTTTCCCTTTGGAAGCTGCTGGGTTGGGAATGGATTCAGCTGCATCCAGAGAAGCTGCCTGGTCAGAAAAGCTGCCTGGCCATGGGATCAGCTGCTATCCCAGAAAGATCAAAGTGTTCCTGCAAACACTTCCAACAGGAAGGTCGGGAGCACTCCAGGAAGGATGTGAACCTTCACTTTCCCACTCTGCTACGGAGTGAACTTGGTTGAGCTTCTCCTCCCTGTCTGCTTGGGTGAAGCTTCCCTGAGGGATGGAGGTGTTAAGGAAGGACTTTTCCATTTTCCATGATAGAAAGTTCAAAGGAAGCTGAGAGACCTTTCCTGAGCAGCATTCCCGAGTCTCATGCCAGCCTGCACAAGGAGAGGGAATATCGCACACCAAAATCCTGGAAACCTGGATTGGGCTCCCTAAAACCAGCCAAATTCCCGGCCAGGAGGGGATGGCAGCCGTGCCCAGGTGAGGCAGGCAGGAGGGCAGGCTCAGGTTAGGCGTGAATCTCCCGGATTCCTCCTCGCTGTGCTCCAGGCGTGTCCATGGAAACCGCAGGCACCGTCCCACCCCGCTCCCCCCTCCCGGGAACTCATGGCAACCGCTCCAAACACAGCGCCGAGGCAAAAAAAAAAATTAAAAAAAAAAAAAAAAAAAAAAGAAGAGAAAAAAAAAAAAGGGAAAAAAAAATTTATTCCAACGGATCACAAACAGCTTCTGTCGAGGGAGACTCTGCGCCAAATCCCCGTTTGGGTGCTCTCCTCGAGGAGATGAGAGGGGAGGTCACAGGGTGGGGAGAGAGAGGAGGGATGTGGGGATGGGATCCCTTGGCATGGACCAGGTGAGCGCTCCCACCTGGATTTTGGATTTCAGCCCCATCCTTGGGAACTTGGAGGCTTTAAGGCACGCAGGGATGTCAGGGTGAGCCGCTGCAGCGGGGGAGAAGGGAAAGAGAGGTGTAAAAAGAGGCAAAAAAAGAGGTGTAAACATCGATTTTCTGGCTTTTAGGTCAGGCCAGGGAAAACAAGGCACCTTCCTGAATTTGGCAGTGGAGGGATGAGCTCCTGGGAACGGGTCCCTCTGCATCCTGCACAGAGCCAGGCGCGGTGTCAGTGTTAAGCAAATCAAAAATAATGTCAGAATCCTCTCTCCCACCCATTCCAAGAGGAGCATGAAAAAAATAATGATATTTTACTCACCCATCAAAAGAAAATTACTCACGCCAGGCGCGTGGGCGAGCAGAATTTTGCAGGGCTGTTTTAGGCCCTGACTATGCTACAAAAATATCCATTTTAAGCACGGTTGTGAAACACGGTTGTGGCTCAACCAAAGCACTGGGTTGGAGCTACCTGGACAAAACAGGTGGAAAAATTAACAATTCAGGAATAACCACTCCGAGGCCTGTGATGGTGGCAGGGGAGGTGGCAGGTGGCTCTTCCCAGCTGCTCCACCCCGGGAAATGCCCGGCTGGCGCTCCAGTTTCACCACGATAAAAACTTTGGGATGTGCAAAGCACCTTGCACAGGTAACAGGGAGGTGTTTGGGAGCCTCACTCACTGCTCTGGTATCCACTTGCTTCATCCCAGGTCATTTTATCCCATGCTCGTCTCCTGATCCCAGTATCATTGAAACCTGCAGGGAAGGGGGAGCAGTGCCATCGGCCAAAAAACATCAATATTGATTCAGAGGGAGGAAAACAGAGCCTGGGGCTGGGTTTGGATTGCACCTGCCCAGCATGGACACAGCTCCAAAACACGGAAAATACTGGGAATAACCATCTGCAAATCCATAGCAGGGAAAACACCAGGAATAACCAACAACTGAGCAAATCCATAACATGGAAAACACTGGGAATAACCTGGGCGAATTCATAATGTGGAAAACATTGGGAATACCCAACAACCTGTGCAAATCCTTAACACAGAAAACACCAGGAATAACCAACAACCTGAGCAAATCCATAGCGTGGAAAACATTGGGAATAACCAACAAACTGAGCAAATCCATAACAGGGAAAACACTGGGAATAACCTGTGCAAATTCATAATGTGGAAAACATTGGGAATACCCAACAACCTGTGCAAATCCTTAACACAGAAAACACCAGGAATAACCAACAACCTGAGCAAATCCATAGCGTGGAAAACATTGGGAATAACCAACAGCCTCTGCAAATCCATAAAACAGAAAACACCAGGAATAACCAAGAACCTGAGCAAATCCATATCGTAGAAAACATTGGGAATAACCAACAACCTGTGCAAATCCATAACAGGGAAAACACCAGGAATAACCAACAACCTGTGCAAATCTATAACATGGAAAACATTGGGAATAAGCAACAGCCTCTGCAAATCCATAACACAGAAAACACCAGGAATAATCAACAACTTGTGCAAATCTGTAACAGGAAAACACCAGGAATAACCAACAACCTGAGCAAATCCATAAAACAAAAAACATTGGGAATAACCAACAACCTGTGCAAATCCATAGAACAGAAAACATTGGAATAACCAACAACCTGTGCAAATCCATGACAGGGAAAACACCAGGAATAACCAACAGCCTCTGCAAATCCATAAAACAAAAAACATTGGGAATAACCAACAACCTGTGCAAATCCATAACATGGAAAACACTGGGAATAACCAACAACCTGAGCAAATCCATAACAGGGAAAACACCAGGAATAACCAACAGCCTCTGCAAATCCATAAAACAAAAAACATTGGGAATAACCAACAACCTGTGCAAATCCATAACATGGAAAACACTGGGAATAACCAACAACCTGTGCAAATCCATAACAGGGAAAACACCAGGAATAACCAACAGCCTCTGCAAATCCATAAAACAGAAAACATTGGGAATAACCAACAACCTGAGCAAATCCATGACAGGGAAAACACTGGGAATAACCAACAGCCTCTGCAAATCCATAAAACAGAAAACATTGGGAATAACCAAAAACCCAGGAAAACACCAGGAATAACCAACAACCCGTGCAAATCCATAACAGGGAAAACACTGGGAATAATCAACAACCCCACTTTTGAGGCTGTGCAAACCCATCTAGCCTCTCATCCTCTAGGAGAGACAAAAAGATCCCCTTTTCCTGTGGGAATTCACCTGGGGGAGAGTGGGAAACTGGAGCAGGGGATGTTTGGGAGTCTGGTTATGAGGTTTGGTGTGATGCAGTCTCAGGAAC
Source organism: Molothrus ater (assembly GCF_012460135.2). Taxonomy (NCBI): domain Eukaryota; kingdom Metazoa; phylum Chordata; class Aves; order Passeriformes; family Icteridae; genus Molothrus; species Molothrus ater. The sequence continues at coordinate 1,371,384 of NC_050505.2, read as the reverse complement.
CTTAAGAAACACTTCATAAATCAAAAATGGGGCACTCAGGGCAGTAAAATCCAGCACTCCACTCCCTTTATTCTTTGAAGGAGGGATGGCCAAGGGAATCACTGGATTGCACATGAGGAAGAGGGGGATGAGGATGCCCCAATCCAAAGCCTAAAGGAAGCCATGGAGTTCAGCTGAGATTGAAAAACATCCCAGCTGTCCATGCAAGGCTAGAAAGGCAGAGCTGCCTCACTGCCTGGGTGCAGGAATTGGGAATTTGGGGGGGTTAATCCAGGCTCTGTCAGCAGCAGGAGCCCTCTGGAACAGCTTTCCTGTGTTGGTACAAGGGTCATCACTGGGCTCTTGGGAGTGATCCCTGTGTTCCTGGGAGTGATCCCTGTGTTCCTGGGAATGATCCCTGTGTTCCTGGGAATGATCCCTGTGTTCTTGGGAGCATTCTCTGTGTTCCAGGGAGCATTCCCCATGTTTCAGGGAGCATTCCCCATGTTTCAGGGAGCATTCCCTGTTTGCAGGGAGCATTCCCTGTGCTCCTGAGAGTATTCTGTGTTCCTGAGAGCATTCCCTGGGTTCCAGGGAAAATTCTCTGTGTTCCAGGAGTGATCCCCACGTTCCAGGAGTGATCCCCATGTTCCAAGGAGCATTCCCTGTGTTCCAGGAGTGATCCCCATGTTCCTGGTAGAATTCCCTGTGTTCCAGGGAGCATTCCCTGTGTTCCTGAGAGCATTCCCTGGGTTCCAGGGAAAATTCTCTGTGTTCCAGGAGTGATGCCCATGTTCCAGGAGTGATCCCCATGTTCCAAGGTGCATTCCCTGTGTTCCAGGAGCGATCCCCATGTTCCTGGTAGAATTCCTGTGTTCCAGGGAGCATTCCCAGCCCTCATTCAGCACAGAGAACTCACAAGGACCGAGGGATGGCCCAGGATTAACTTTACACCACTCAACAGAGCACCAACCTGCCAACAGTCCTCAAATCTGTGGGAATTTCCCTCACAAAAAAATTAAGGATATGAGTGCCCAAGCCCAAATGGTGGCAGTTTGTGCCACCTCCAGCTCTGCAAGACAAAGCTGAGGACAAAGCTCCATCCTCTTCCTCAGCTGCAGCATCTAAACCCTGGAAAAAGAGGGATCAACCCAGGACTGACGGTGCCCAACGCCAGAGAGACGCACATGGAAGCTGAGCAAAGTCCCTTCTTCCCTAAGGGAAATGAATTTGTAGAGCATTTTTAAAGCTCGATAGAAAGTTCACAGAGTGAATGCATGCATAATCCAACACATCCCACAGCAGCCAGGGCTGGAACAAAGCTCTCCCTCCCCGGAGCAATGCCAGGGCCGGAACTGTGACATTTCAGCAGCGGGGCACGACCCACGTGTGTCAGCGCTGCCACGGACGTCACGCCGGGCCTGCACCCATGAATGGCCCGATTGATGCCCCAATTGATGCCGGGAGGGAGCCCGGGAAGGAGCAACCGGGAGGGAGCAGCCGGAATGAGGACACACACACAGAGCAGGACTGAGGGCACATGGTCATGGCTGGACTGAGGGCACACACACACACCCAGGCTGCACTGAGGGCACACACACACACACAGGGCGGACTGAGGGCACACACACACACGGGGCTGGACTGAGGGCACACACACACCCAAGGCTGGACTGGGGGCACACACTCAGGGCTGGACTGAGGGCACACACACACTCAGGGCTGGACTGAGGGCACACACACACACAGGGCTGCACTGAGGGCACACACACACCCAAGGCTGCACTGAGGGCACACACACACACCCAAGGCTGAACTGAGGGCACACACCCAAGGCTGCACTGAGGGCGATTGTGCGGCCACGCTGGAGCCCGCGGGCTCCGAGCCCCTCGTGCGTCAGCCGCGCTCCCGAGGGTGACGTGGCCAGAGAAGAAAGAGACTCAGAATTCCCCCGGAGTTCCCCCCGCTCGCCAGGCAACTCTTGGAGTTCTGGATGCTGAGAATTTCAGACTTTCTGTACACACAGACTGTGACTCCCAGGAGAGTGCTGCATTTGACCTGAGGCTGCGAGAAGGCTTTTGCAGTCTTTCATTAACAAGGCACAAAATGGTTAACTATCTGGAATATAACTATATATAACTATTTGGGATATAACTATATAACTATCTGGAATATAACTATATATAACTATTTGGGATATAACTATATTGGAATATAACTATATAACTATCTGGAATATAACTATATTGGAATATAACTATATATAACTATTTGGGATATAACTATATTGGAATATAACTACATAACTATCTGGGATATAACTATATAACTATCTGGAATATAACTATATTGGAATATAACTATATAACTATTTGGGATATAACTATATTCCAAACCTCCACTTGCCAGGCAACTGTTGGGAGTGCTGGATGCTGAGAATTTCAGACTTTCTGTACAGACAGACTTTGACTCCCAGGAGAGCACTGCGTTTGACCTGAGGCTGTGGAAAGGGCTTCCAAAAATGACTGATAGCACTGGGATTACAGGTGTGGAGTTAGAAGTGTGTGACATCACAGGGTGGAAAACTGAACAGTTTGGGGTTTTAGAATATAGGAATAAATATGAAGCAAGATGGAGGTTTTAGGGTGGAGACAGGTTGTTCTTCTTTACCTTCTTCTTCATGGGTTTGGGTGGTATTTTGTAACTGAACAGAAAAGTCCAAAGTGTGGACTTCAAGCGATGAGTTATTGGGTTAAAAGTGAAAATAATTTAGGTGTAATTTCTTAGTTGGATAGTTTAGGATTACAAGACCTTGTACCAAGAGATAGTTAACCATTCTGTGCCTTGTTAATGAAAGACTACAAAACTCACTGCTGTGAGACTGTAACTGATAAGAAATAATAAACATCTGAGTCTAAATTATCATCTCAAGTACCTTCAATCCCGACCTCAACAGAGGTAGAAAAAGGAAGCTGAAAACTGGGAGACAACAACCTTGGATTCCTCCCCAGAAAGAGGTGAAAACACCCAAACTCCCAGAGAAAGGGGTCCCAGAAAAAGCCACGTGTGTTGTGGTGACAAGGGACAGTCCCTGGGGATGGATGGACACTGGGAAGTGTGGATACCCTGCACCCAAATTATTCCTCATCCAATACGTGAAGGGATGATTTATTCCTCACATTTTGGCTCTGAAGCTCCTCCTGGACCAGAGGGTCCCTTCCAGAGTCCCTTCCCTCAGATTCCCTGGGAAAAGTTGGCTCCAAAACCTCGTTAGCCAACACTGTCCATAATTGTTGCTGTTCTGAGATGAGTCCAAAGCCATTCCAGTGGATAAATGTGTATTTTTAGCCCAAATGCCCAGTTTTAATCAGTACCTGTGTGTGCCTCATTACATACTCGCAGTACATTTCCAAACCACAACTTCCACAGCTCCCAACCCAAAAAATTTTCCATTGTCACCGTGGAACTCAACCTGGCAGGCAAGGAAAAGCCCTTTCAGCTCTTGATCCATCCCATCCTTTGCCTCCCACAACAGCACTCGATCTCCAGAACTGCCCAGGATGAGAAATCACACACAGCAGTCCAGATTAATTTCTAATATTATTGATTTCTAATACAATTCAATTAAATAAGCACCAGTGTGTCCAAACTCAGCCCGCATCAGTTTGATTCAAACACATGGGAATTCTTCTTTCCTCTTTTTTTTAAAGGAAAAAGCTTTGCTTTCATGGAGTTGAAGGTGTTTTTTCAGCATTTCAGAGGCAATGGGGACAGTGGGGGACCCTCCATGTACCTGCAGCAGCTCCTGGGCAGGGGCAGGGAGGAGAGGGAACAGTGGCAAGGGGTCAGGGGGTGATGTGGGGGGCACAGGTGAGGGGTGTGAGGGGTGCACACCTGTGGGGGTGACTACAGGGACAGCAGGGACAAGCCTGGCCAGGACTGGGGACCCCACCAGGACAAACCTGGCCAGGACTGGGACAAACTTGGCCAGGACTGGGGCAAACCTGGCCAGGACTGGGGACCCCAGCAGGACCAGCAGCAGGATAAACCTGGCCAGGACAGAGACAAACTTGGCCAGGACTGGGGCAAACCTGGTCAGCACTAGGGACTCCACCAGGGCCAGCACCGGGACAAACCTGGCCAGGACTGGGGATCCCACCAGGGCCAGCACCAGGACAAACCTGGCCAGGACTGGGGATCCCACCAGGGCCAGCACCAGGACAAACCTGGCCAGGACTGGGACAAACCTGGCCAGCACTGGGGACCCCACCAGGCCCAGCAGTGGGGCCAAGCCCGGCCAGCACCGGGACCCACTCCGGGGCCGGCACCCGGCCAAGCCCGGTCAGCACTATGAACACACCGGCTCCGCTCCAGGGCCTCCACCGGGGCTCCCACCGGGCCAAGGCCGCTCAGCACCGGGGCCGCTCCGGGCCTGTCCCCGGCTCCTCCTCACCCGCAGCGCCCAAGGTGAGGAGCCGGGACCGGGCGGACCCGTGCCAGCGGTTCCGATTCCTCCGCCCTGCCCCGGTTCCGGTCCCGGCGTTCCCGTTTCCCCACCCTGCACGGCTCCAGGTCCCGGTTCCTCCGCCCTGACCCAGTCCCGGTCCCGGCGTTCCCGTTCCCCCGCCTGCCCCGCTCCCGGTTCCAGTTCCTCCGCCCTGACCCAGTCCCGGTGCCGGCGCTCCCGTTCCCCCGCCCTGTCCCGCTCCGGGTTCCGGTTCCTCCGCCCTGTCCCAGTCCCGGTCCCGGCGTTCCCGTTCTTCCGCCCTGCCCTGCTGGTCCCGGTTCCTCCTCCCTGACCCGCTCCCGGTGCCCCGGGGTCCCCCCGCACTCACCAGCTCATGTTCCCCCTCCGCCCCGCGCCGCTCCCGGAAGTGCCGCCGCTTTTGGCCCCGCCCCTTCCGGCAGCGCTCAGGCCCGGGGCCGCGCGCCGCGGTGACGCCACGCGGCGGGGGCGTGACGTCACGTGGCGGGGGGAGCGTGACGTCACGGGGAAGGCGCGCGGGGAAAAAACCTCGAAATTCGCCCGGTTTCGGTGAAAAGGGCTGGAAATGGGGCGGGAGTGGGTGGAGATAAAGCGCTGGGATCTGTGGAGTGTCCCCAGGGTGGGCCAGGAGAAGGAACTGCCTGGATCAGCCCTGGGACGGGTGAGAAGGAATTGCCTGGATCACCTCTGGGTGGGCAAGGAGAAGGAATTTCATGGATCATCCCTGAGGTGGGCAAGAAGGAATAGCCTGGATCAACCCTGGGGTGGGCAAGGAGAAGGAATTTAATGGATCAGCCCCAGGATGGGCAAGGAGAAGGAATTGCCTGGATTATCCCTGGGATGGGCAAGAAGGAATTGCCTGGATCAACCCCAGGGTGGGCAAGGAGAAGGAATTTAATGGATCAGCCCCAGGATAGGCAAGAAGGAATTTCGTGGATCACGCAAGGGGTGGGCAAGAAGGAATTGCCCGGATCAGTCCTGGGATAGGCAAGAAAGAATTGCCTGGCTCAACTCCAGGATGGGCAAGGGCACAGAGACGGAATGCCCAGGAGCACCCTAGAAGTGGGTGAGGGCAGGAGCATGGAATGCCCAGGAACAGCCTGGAGTGGGCAGTGGCACAGGGAGGGGAGGCCCAGGAGCATTCCTGGGGTGGGCGAGGGTCAGGAACTGCCTGGCAGCATCCTGAGCTGGATAAGGGCATGGAGAGGGTGCCCAGGGTTATTCCCTGGGGTGGGCGAGGGCACAGGGAAGGGATTCCCAGGATGAGTGTGGGCAGGGGGTGCCCAGGGTTATTCCCTGGGGTGGGCGAGGGCACAGGGAAGGGATTCCCAGGATGAGTGTGGGCAGGGGGTGCCCAGGGACACCCCGGGGTGCGTGAGGGCAGGGGGAGGAGCAGGACTCCCCTAGTCAGGGAAATCCAAGGGATGTGCATCACCTTTGGAAAAGCAGGAGCTCTCAATTTTGGGCAGAAACACCCCAAACCCAACTTGATGAGGCTGGACAGGGGTGGGATGGACAGCAAAGTCCTTTTGGTGGCCAAAAACCCACCGTGCCCTCAACACTGACCCATCAGCCAGCTCCATCCGTGAGCCCAGGATCCAGCAGAGCCCCCCAAGGTCGGGGTGCCCCTGGAGCCCCAGGGTGCCATCCGGGGGTGGGAACAGCCCTGGTGGCACCGGGCTGGTGACAGCAGCCACATGCCAGCGCACGGGGCGGCGGCCCCGGGCCGGGCGCCAGGGGTGGCTTTATCAATTAGCAGGTGGAGGTAAACAGCACGGTAATTACAGGCAGGGAGGATGATGCTAAACTGGGAAGGTGTTACCAACACCGCTGAGGACAGGGATTAGCCCAAAAGGAGCAGGGGAGGCAGATCCGGGGGGGCCACCAGTGCCAGGGTGGCAACCGCCACCAGTGTCCCAATTTGTGCTAGGGTGGGTGCAGAGGGGACGCTGGGAAGGGGCATGAGGGGAAGGGATGGGTTTTGGGGTGCTGGTGGGTGTCAGAGCAAACCCCGAGGGGAGGCAGCCGAGGGTCCCCACATCCCCATCCAGGTGATGAAGAGGATGAGGAAGAGGAAGAGGAAGGCTGGGGCCAGGAAGGTTTTGCTGCCAGCTGGGCCAGGTTGTTGCTCCTGGGCCTGTCCCCACTGTGGTGCCCTTCACTGTCACTGGGGATGGGACAAAACTGAGCTGGGACGAGCCTGGGTCTGTCATCCTGAAGGCCACAGGACTTGGGGAGCACCTTCTGTGGAGGCTCTGCTGTTTGTCCCCCTGTCCCAGGAGGATGAGTCTGGCCCCTTCCTCCAGAGGGGATGGGGATGGATCCACACGGTCCCACGGGGTGAGAGATGAGGTCAGATGATCCAGAACCATCCAGGCCTTCTGTGGGTGATGTCTCCTGCCAGGCAGTGGCAGAAGCTGAGCCAGAGGTGAGAAGATCAGGGAAGGATCCCACCAACATCTGTACTCCAGCTGCAAACCAGGAGCTTCTGGCAGTGGGTCCTCATCACTCCCGACCCCAGGGAAGGGGTCCCAGCTCTTGGTGCTCCTCCTGAGCAGGAGATCCCATCCCGTGGAGAGCTCTTGGATCCAACCACATCCTGCAAAGCCCCGAAGACCCTCAGCAGGGAGGAGCGAGGTGTTGGTGGCCTCCTCAGGACCCCGCCGCTCCCGTTGAGGAGGCAAAGGCAGCAAGTTGTGTGGAGCTGGTACGTGACTGGAAGCCCTTCCCTCCTCCCCAGAACACAGATAGCCCAGAACGGGGATGGAAAGTGCCGTGTTTCCGTAGCAACCAACATTTTTCGTGCAAGGTGCTGCACGCACTCCCCGCGCTTTGCCACCCAAGGGTGCTCCTCACCTTCCTGCTCCGTGCCAGGCGGGTCCTGCCCAGTGGGATGCCCAGGCCTGGCTGCCAGAGAGGGTCCCCAGGGCCTGCTGGGCTCCTTCCCTCCTCCTCACCCACAGAAGGAGCCCAAAGCGTTGGTGGAACATTGGGTGGCTCCTCACTGGGGCAGTTCCCAGGATCTCCAGTGTTTTCCAGCATGAGCCACCAGTGGAGATGAGCACCTCCAGCAGCACCAGCACCAGCACAGCACCCTCAGGTGATGCTGGGGCCGTGGTGGCTCTCCCTGTGTGTGGCAGCTCTGGTTCCTGCCCACTTGAGCCACACATGGGGACACCACGGGGATACCAATGGCTTCCAAACCATCCCGCAGGTCCTGCTGGCTGCAGGACCTCCAGAGCACACAGGGAAGGACAATCCCAGCTCATCCCAATCCAGCCTCACGTGGCCACCAAACACTCCAAGAATTAACACAGAGACCTGGTGCAGCACCAAAGCCAAGTCCTCAACACCACGAGATGCCATCCCTGTCTGGGCCAGCTGTGCCCCGAGTCACCATCAGAGCCTGGATTTTCCCCAAAATTAAAGCCTTTCCAAGCCACGGAGCTCAACAAACCCCCTGGAATGGTCAGAGCAGCAGCTTTTCCAGGCCTGGCTGCAGATCCAAATCAAAAAGCAGAAAATCTGACAACATTGCCAACACTTTCATACCCTGGGAACACCAGGAAAGACCACGGTGCCACTGCCAGCCACCAGCACTGCCAGCAAGGCCTTGGGAAGGGGACACTTGTGGGACACTCAACCGGTCACGCAGTGCTGGACCCGCGCGCACCAAGGGACCCCCAGACCCCGGTCTGGGATCCTCCAGCACAATCCCAACTCCGAAATTCCGGCTCCATCCCAAACCTGGGGAAGGATCCAACCATGACACGCCACCACTCCAAACATGCAAGCGCCTCCAAACTCCTTCTCCCACTCGTTCCTCGTGCCCGTGCGAGCGCCAGCGCTGAAACCCAGCGATTTATTTTTATCCCGAGCGATCCAGGCTGGGAAAAAAATCCCCTGCAGGCGCTGTCCCCGGGGCGATTTGGCGGGCGAAGGGCGCGGGGGCATTACCGGCTGAAGCGGCGCGATCCTCTTTGGATCCTCTTTGGTGGCCCAAAGTTATCCCGGCAGCCGCGGAAGCCGCCGGCAAAATGGTGACGGGGTCAGGGCGGCGGCGGCACGAGCAGGGAAAAACAGGATGGGGGGTCAAGGACAAAGCAAGGACACGGCGGAGTTTTGGGGAGAGGGTGGGTGCCCCCATGCTGATTGGGTTCCCACATGCTGGTTGGGTGTCCCCATGCCAGGTGGGTTCCCCCCATCCCGGTCTGGTGGCCCCATCCCAGTCGGGTTCCCCCATCCTGGTTGGGTTCCCCCCATCCAGTTGGGTTCCCCCATCCTGGTTGGGTTCCCCCATCCCAGTTGGGTGCTCCCCATGCCAGTCAGGTGACCCCATCCAAGTGGGATGTCCCCCATCCTGGTTAGGTGCCCCCATCCTGGTGAGGATCCCCATCCCAGTGGGGTGCTCCCATCCTGGTGGGGTTCCCCCCGTCCCCATGGGGTTCCCCCATCCCGGTTGGGTTCCCCCGTCCCGGTTGGGTTCCCCCATCCTGGTTGGGTTCCCCCATCCTGGTTGGGTTCCCCCCATCCCGGTTGGGTGCTCCCCATGCCAGTCAGGTGCCTCCATCCCAGTGGGATGTCCCCCATCCTGGTTGAGTTTCCCCATCCTGGTCGGTTCCCCCATCCGGTCGGGTGCCCCCATCGCCGTGGGTTCCACCATCCTGGAGGGGTGCCCCCCATCCCAGTCGGGTTCCCCCATCCCAGTTAGGTGCCCCCATCCTGGCGGGGTTCCCCATCCCGGTCTGGTGCCCCCCATCCCGGGAAAGACGGGACGCGAGGATGGAGCCGGTCGCCGTCGGGGTCACCCAGCGGGGTCTCGCTGTGCCGTCCTGCGGATAGAACTGAAGCAGAGGGAGGGGGACTGAGAAAAAAAAGTGGGTTACTTTTTTAAAAAAATCATATAAAAAATAATATTTAAGGAAATACAGCACTAGGAAAAAAAATTCTGTACAGACAGGTTTCAAAGTCGCCCGTAAAGAGAAACGTACCCACTTCCCTGCACATTTCAACCCTTTTTACACTCCCCTTACACATTAAAACCTTGGTTTTTTTACTTTCCAAACCAATATAGATCAATTTAAGCAAATAAAGATATTTACTACAGATTTTGATTGTCAGCAAACACAATATATTTACTGCATTAGCATTTGCTCACAGTGCAAATGGTACAACAATACATCAGTTCAATATTTCTGATTTTTTCCCTTAAAAATGCTGTATGCATTAACTATCATATTTGCATTACAACATGACAAATGAGCAAATGAAATGTGTGTGAAAATTATCACCTTTTCACAATATCAAGCATATTTTTTTTTTAACCTTAGTATAAGGTACTATAAATCCAAGAAATAAAAACATCCACAAAATATATTACATCTGGTATGATTTTTTTTTCTCTAAGTACTCAACTTTATACAAAAGTCTCTCAAAAAATATCATTCCCTTAGGTTTGTGTGGTTAAACCTGATTGTGGTTTGTTTTTTTTTTTTTTGTTCCTTTCAGTTCACATAAATTAGACTGCATTCTTCCTCTTCTCTTTATTTTTTGTACGTTTTTAATGTGTTTTTTTGTGGTTTTTTTTTTCACATGCAGACATCAAACCTGGATAGCACGACCTTTTGGCAACAAAGATTTTTTTTTGTTTTTAAGTCATTATTATTTTTGCTTAGTTTAGCTTAAATGTCTGAGCACAGTTTTATTAAAACAAAAGAAGAAAAAATCAGAGCAGTCATGCAATGACATGCACATACCAGAAGGAGAAAGAAAAAAAAAAAATATAATAAAATAGAGGACTAATTGATTTTTCTCCTCCATAGTTGGGTGGTTGTTTTAAAGTGACCAAATAAAATAAAATAAAAAATCTCACATTATAAAAAGTATTCAGCAAAATACTGGGGTGCTTTTTTTTTTTTCCCTGTATTTCTGTAAAGAATTTCCCTTCTGCTGAAAACAAAGAAAAAAAAATAAAAAGGAAAAGAAAACAAAAATAAGAAAACAAACCCAAAAGCTGCTGCCGGGACATCGCTCCCCGCCGCCCCCCGGAGTTGGGGGGACCCGCAGAGCCGCCCCCGCCCCCCCAGCCTGGCTCGGGGGCTGAGCCCTCTTACCTCCAACACGGGGAGCCGGTGCTTGGGGACACGGGGGGGACACGGGGCCGGGGGGAGCAACGGGGGCTCCAGGCCCAGCGAGGAGAGGAGCCAGATCAGCTCCGTCCATCCATCCATCCATCCATCCATCCATCCATCCATCCATCCATCCATCCATCCATCCATCCATCCATCCATCCCCTCACGGATCCTGGAGCGCCCAGCCCCGGGGGAGCCGGGCAGGACGGGACCGGGGGGGGCCGATCCTGGAGCCGCCAGCCCCGGCAGGGGGGGGGGTCGGACCGAGCCCCGGGATCCAGGTCAGCCGGGATCATTCCCGGGTGGGCCGCCCGGGCAGCCCGGAGCCGGGCCGGCGGGTGCGGGCGGGATGGAGCCGGGAGGTGCCGGGTGAGGGCCGTGGGGTGCGGGAGAGGCGGGATGGGGCAATCCAGCCGGGATCCGGGCGGTGCGAGTAATCCAGGTGCGGGAGCAGGGAGCCGGGAGAGCCGGGCAAGGAGGGTGCGGACGGCCCGGCCCGGGCGGCGCGGGTGCGGGCAGCCGGGATCCGGGAGGTGCGGGAGCAGGCGGCCGGGATCCGGGAGGTGCGGGGGCCCGGCCCGGGCGGTGCAGGTGGAAGCAGCCGGGATGTGGAAGGTGCAGGAGCAGGCAGCCGGGATCCAGGTGCTGCGAGCAATCCCAGCGCGGGCAGCGCGAGTCCGGGCAATCCGGGTGCGGGCAGTGCGGGTCCCATCGATCCAAGTGCAGGCAGGATCCAGGTGCGGGCAGCCTGGACCCGGTCAATCCGGGTGCGGGCAGAGCGGACCCGTCGCAGCACAACCCCGGTATCCTGAACACCGTGGGGTTCCCCCCGGAGCGGTGCCGAGGGCAAGGGGAGGAGAAGGGGTGCCACCGCGCCGCCCCCCACAATCCCTCAAGCGCACGTGGTGACGGCGGGGGCGAGGGCGACGGGGGGCGAGGTGGTGGCGGTGGCGGCGGGGGGCGCGGCGGGGGGCTGCACACCCGAGCCCTTCTCGGCCTTCTTCTCCTTCTGCTTGAGGTGGATCTTGGCGTGCCGCTTGCGCTCGTCGGAGCGGGCGAACTTGCGGCCGCAGAACTCGCAGGCGAAGGGCTTCTCGCCGGTGTGGGTGCGGATGTGGGTGGTGAGGTGGTCGCTGCGGCTGAAGCTCCGCATGCAGATGCGGCACTGGAAGGGCTTGTGGCCCGTGTGGATGCGGAGGTGACGGGTGAGCTCGTCGGAGCGGGAGAAGCGGCGGTCGCAGCCCTCGGCCGGGCAGGCGTGGGGCCGCTCGTGCAGCGGCGTCTTGCTGGGCCGGTTGGGATACTTGCGGGGTCGGATGGGCTTGAGCGTGAGGGGCGGCTGCGGCAGCCCCCCGAAACCCGGGTGGATCTGCTTGTCCTTGAAGGCCTTGATGGTCTCCAGCGGGGTTATGGGGGGCGGGTTGACGCGGATGGGGTCCAAGCTCTGGAAGGGTTTGTGCTCCGTGATGGTGCCCATGTCATTGGGGTGGTGGTAGAGGTTATAGTCTGGGATCATGGGGAAGAGGTTGCTGTCCAAGGCGGGCTTGGCCGCCTGGTAATCCTGGGGGGAGTAGGTGAGGCCAGGGTTGCTCTGGGGGTCGTGGAACGAGACGGGCTCTGGGTAGAGGTCACTGCAGGAGGAGTAGGGCGGCAGCGCGGGGTACATCTGGTCCACCTCGCCCTGCGGCGGCCCCATGCTGCCCGCCGAGCTCTGCGTGCTGGTGAGCGCGCCCGAGGACGGCGGCACCCCCAGGATGCCGGCGCTCATCAGGCTGATGATGTTGTCCTGGCACCAGTTGGAGGGCGAGTCAAAAGCGAATTTCCCAAGGTAGGTGACAGTCTTGTTGCCCGGGGCGGGTTGAAAAGTGCCCGAGTAGGAGGACAATTCCTGACCGGCCTTTTCGTTCGCTAAGCCAATGTCCATAACATTATCTGCAAAGTGCGAGAGAAGCGGGGCAGGGTAAGCCGGGAGGGCCCGGGGATGCACCGGGGGATGCTCCGGGGGATGCTCCGGGGAGCGGGGATGCGCCAGTTCCTCCACGCCTCGCTCCCCCCCTTCCCCTCGCGGCTTCCACCCCGCATATGCGGCGCTGCCTGCCGGGGGTCCCGACGATGCGGGGCCGCCCGCGCCGCCCCCGCGAGGAGCTGCCCGGGGTGGGTGGGTGGGTGGGTGGGGGGGACACTCCACCGCCGCGCCGCCGGAGGAAGGAGGTACCTGCGGCTACAGGTAGGCTTCCTCCCCGTCCAGCCCGGCAGCGCTGGGCACTCCGCGGAGCCGGGGCTGCGGCCGCCGACGCCGTTACCAACTCGCCGCCTTCCCTGCGCCGAGCCCCGGCGAGGAGAAACACGGGGATGGGGATGGGGATGGGGAGGGGGGGTTTAGCCCGGCGGGGCTCCGCGTGGGAGCGGGGACACGCGGGGAGCACCCGCCCCCGCCGCCCTCGGCGCTCACCTGTGCCCCCCCACCAGATCCTCCCTCTCTCCTGTCCCCCCCCTCCCTCCCCGTTTCCCCAGCCCCGCGCTCCGGGAAAGTCGGCGCCGCGTCCCGGGGAGCCCACGCTGCCGCCGCCGCCGCTGCGGGGTGTGGGGGGGCGGCTGCCACGGCCACGCGCGTCCGCGGCGCCTCCGCACCCGCGCGGATCCCGGCGCGGGCGGGCGGCCCCTGCGCGACACGGGGGTGCCCGGCCTTCCCCTCGTCCCCTCGGCCCTCCGGCTTTTCCACCCGGGCTCTCCTCCCCACGGAGCCCGGCCGCCGTCCCCGTACCTGCGGCGGCGGCTCGGCGGCGGCAGCGCTCGGCGGAGCCCTGCAGCGATCGCGCGGAGACACGGCGAGGAAAGGGGTGGGTGGGTGCGGGGGGGGGACGCTCCCCAGCCCCAGCTCTTCCCTTCCCTCCGAGGCTCCATGACACCCTACCCACAGCATCCTCCTCCTCGCCCCACCGGCTCCCCCCTGCTCCTGCCTTTTCCCATTTTCCTTCCCTCCCGCTTTACCTGCAGCCATCTGGTTGTAGTGAGCCACCGAGTCGCTGGTGCTGGAGAAGATATTCAAAGAGTTGGGGATCTCCTCTGGGTACAGATTGTCAGGCAATTGGTTCATCAAAGTGTTCATGGTCCCCGGCAGCTTCTCCAGTAGTTTGCCTGTCATAGCACTGGAGGAAAAGGCTGGTTCAACGTGGCTCCGAGCTCGGCTCCCGAGGAAACAACATCCGAGTGGCAAATCCGTGCGAGGGAAATCATGCAAGAAGAAAAGTTGGGGCGGGGGCGGCGGGGGGGAGGAGGAGGAGGCGGGGGGGGGGCTGGGGGTGGCCGCGGAGGAGGGGGGGCGCGGGGGGGGCGCGGTCCTCCGTGGGTCCCTTGGTGGTGTTTCCTCGAGGGGAGGGGGCGATCTGGCTGGCAGATGTGGTTGTAGAAGCTGGGGGGGTGGTGGTGGGGGGGGGAGGATTTAACCCCTCCTCTCTCTCTCTCTCTCTCTCTCTCTCGCCGGCTCCCGGCCCCGGCCCCGCTTCCCCCGCGCTCGGCCCCGCTCCGCTCGCCGGTTCCTTCTCTGCCGCCCGACTGCTCCGCCGGGGACTCCGCGGGGCCTTTATGCGGGAGCGCTCCGTGACGTAGCTGCCCATATATGGACAGACAAAGCCGAGCCGAGGCCGAGACGTCACAATGGAAGCTCCGCACAATGGAACGTTGGGGAGAGCAGGAAGCGGGGCCGGCGAGCGCGGGGACGGGGGACAGGGGACCGGCCCGGGGGAACCGGGCACCCTGCACCGGGCAAGGGGAACCGGGCACCGGATACCGGGCTGGGGGGACCGGCAACCGGGCTTCCTGCAGCTGGCAAAGGGGACGGGGCACCGGCCGCCGGGCAAAGGGGATCGGGCACCAGGCGTGCTGCATCGGGGAGAGGGTACCCGGGACCGGGCACCCTGCACCGGGCAGTGGGGACCGGGACCTGGGCATCCCGCACCGGATGAGGGGTACCGGGCTTCCTGCACACGCACCGGGCATCCTGCACGGGGGGGTACCAGGCTGCCCGCACCGGGCAGAGGGCAGCAGGAACCCTGTGCAGGGCACCGGGCACCGAGCATCCTGCACTTGTCACCGAGTCCAGGGGACCGGCCGTGCATCAGGCATCCTGCACCGGGCACTCTGCACCGGGCCCTGGGCACAGGGCGCCCTGCACGGGGCACCGGGCACGGGGCACCGGGCCGGGGGTCTCCCCCTCTGCGCTGCATCCCCCGCGCCCGCCGAGCGGTGCCGTCCCCGGCGCAGGGCGGGCGGCGGCTCCAGCCCTTCCAGCCCGGATCATCCCCCGGGAGCAGCGGGGGCGCGGGGACAGCGCCCGCCCCCGCCCAGCCTGACCCTGCGGCCGCCCCCGGGGCTGCTCACAGCCAGGCTCGTACCGGGAGGGTTTTTTCCTCCACTGGAGGCCAGGACCGGCCAGAAACCCCATCCCGCAGCCCGGGCTGGCACAGGAACGGGATGGGAGCTGTGCAGGAAAGCCACAGCGCCAGGCAGTGGAGTTTGGTGGGAAGGAGAGGGTCAGAGTAGAGGGGCTGCAGAAGCCTCCAGCCCCTCGGTGTGGTGGCCAGTGGTGACAGAGGGGATGGCTCAGCCCCGAGCCGCCCCCTCCCCATGTCCCGACTCCCGTGGAAAACAGAGCTTGGAATACTTTAAAAACAGGTAACACTTGTTGGTCGCCTGTGATTTTAACCTCACCTCCCCCCTTTAAAAGTTTGGCACTTCCAAGGCGTCAGTAATTAGGTGGTTTCGTGCTAAGTGTGCCAACTGATGCTATCTTTAAACCCTCCGAGTTATATAGCAAATGTATGGAAAAATGCTGTGTTGCAATAGCTCCACTTACCCAATTCCTGCAGGGCCGGCTTTGCCATGGGAGTGAAATCCGGGCTACGGGAGGGCTGCGGCGGGAGGGGACCGGGCAGTGGCCGCGGGGACGCGGGGCACGGGCACACCGGGGGCTCGGGAGGTGCCCCGGGGCCCGGGCATTGTCGCAGCCGCTCGGGGCAGGGGGAGCGTTCTCGGGGGTGGGGGGCAGCGAGCCCCGACTTGGGCTCTTTGTGACCGCGGGGGGAGGAGGGGCCTGTGTGTTCCACCAACTTCAGGGTCACCATTCACTTCAGAGCGCCCCACATTCACTTCAAGGCCCCTCACATCCACTTCAGGGCCCCCGTGCACTCCAGGGCCGGTCGTTCACTGCAGCCCCCCGGGCGCTGCAACCCCGACCCTGCAGTGGAGCCCCTCCATTGACCGACCCCCCCTTCCACTAGAAATTCCCCCTACCCTGTGCAGAGCCCCCCATCCTGTGCAGAGCCCCCACCCTTTGTAGAGCCCCCACATCTTGCACAGGACCCCCATGCTGTGCAGAGCCCCCGTGCTGTGCAGAGCCCCCCATCCTGTGCAAGCCCCCCACTCCTCTCAGACCCCCCCATCCTGCACAGAGCCCCCCTCCCTCGCACCCTGTTCACCCCCATCCTTGGCAGGACACTCTCCTTGTTTTTACCCCTCTCTCTCGGTCTCTCACCCCACCTGGCCCCCTCCCGCCGCCCCCCCAGCCGCAGCCCCCCCTGCCCAGCGCATCCCCCGCCCGTGGCCCGGCGCGGCCCGGGGGGCGCGGCGGCGGCGGCGGCGGCGGCGGCGGCGGCGGCGGGAGGGGGAACGGGGGGGGAGCGCGGGGCGGCGGCGGGCGGGCGGCCGAGGGGAAGCGCCATACAAGGCCTGGATCCGGCCCCGCCTCCGCTCCCTTCTTTGGCCGCCGGTTCCGGCGCCCCCGGCGCTGCCGAGGTGCGGGGCGGGCGCGGGGCGCGGAGGGGGATCCACAGCCCGCCCCCCCCCCGGGCAGCACCGCCCGAGGCGCGGGGTGAGGAGGGGTCCCGCTGACACCCCCGTGCCCCGGGGGTCCTCCCCCGTCACCGCATTCCCACGGTGGGAGCGCGCCCGCAGCCGCAGCGCCGGGGATGCTGCGGGGCCCCCGCTGCGTGTCCGGCTTCGGAGGCCAGAGGAGGGACCCCCCCAAAATGAAACCACCGCTCCTCAACCCTGCGGTTGATGCTGCGGGGCCCCCGCTGCGTGTCGGGCTCCCACGGCCCCGCGGTCAGAGCAGGGACCCCCCCAAAATGAAACCACCCCTCCTCAACCCTTAATTGTGTCCGGTACCAACAACACCACCCGGTTCCTCCCGATTTGTAGCGGAGGCTGCGGGTTTGTTCAGCCTTATCGGCACCCACGGGCGAGGGTCCCGCGGGGAATTCCTGCTCCAGGGCAAGCAGCTCCTCGCCCTGCTCTGGAAAACTCCGCATCCCCACGGGTGCCAGCCCCACGCTCGGCTCACACCGGCCCGGGTGGGTGTCTGTGCCCCGAGGGTGACAGTGACACGGCAGTGGCACCCGCTTCCCGCTGGGAATGCGGCTGGCTCCTGCCCGCTCGGGCTGCTGGGGCTGTGGGTGCACCCCAAAGCCTCGCGGTAGGGTTTAGGCTGGGTTTAAAGCTCCTGAGTCATGAGGACCTGCCGCTAAAGCCGGCTGGGGGAGAGCGGGACAGCTCCGGCACTGACAGCGGTTTGATTGGAACGGCCTTGAGCCAAAATAAACGAGGCAGACTCAGACTGGCACGGAAACGGCCGCATGGGGGTTGGACTGGCTTAGTTACAGCTCAGCTTAATGGGTCAGAGCATCCCGAGCACAGCTCTTCACCCAAGGGGGGGGGGAACAGAGAGAGACTCACCTGGGATGGCTCCGGATGGTTTTAAATTACAGCCCAGGCTGGATGGAGTCTGCAGCCGAGAGGTTTCACCCTTTTTTCGTCATCCCACACACCTGCCCCGTGTGAACCCCGTCCTGATCCAGGTGTTTTGGTGACCTGGATCATCACTGCTGGCATTCCCTGCCCATGGATCTGCCCCGTGCCCCGCTCAGGTGAGACCCCACCTGCGGTGCTGGCTCCAGGTCCGGGCAGCAGAGGAGAACATGGAGCTGCCCCAGGGCTGGAGCCCCTCTGCTCTGGAGCCAGGCTGGCAGAGCTGGGAGTGCTCAGCTGGAGCAGGGAAAGCTCCAGGGAGAGCTCAGAGCCCCTGCCAGGGCCTGAAGGGGCTCCAGGAGAGCTGGAGAGGGACTGGGGACAGGGATGGAGGGACAGGACACAGGGAATGGCTCCCAGTGCCAGGGGGCAGGGATGGGTGGGATATTGGGAAGGAATTCCTGGCTGTGAGGGTGGGGAGGGGCTGGGATGGAATTCCCAGAGCAGCTGTGGCTGCCCCTGGCAGTGCCCAAGGCCAGGATGGACAGGGCATGGAGCAGCCGGGGACAGTGGGAGGTGCCCCTGCTCATGGCAGGGGTGGCACTGGGTGGGCTTTGAGGTCCCTCCCCAGCCCAAGCATTCCAGAATTCCATGAATTGCTGCCGTCCCTCCTCAATCCCAAGTGTCCCCACCAGCGTTGCCCCATCCCCCCTCACCTCCCAGCATCCCGTGCAGGGCTTGTGACAAACGGTGACATTATTTAAC